>NC_053490.1:423724260-424044260 GCF_905171775.1 Rana temporaria
CAAACAATCCCATAGACACTCCTAAACCTTGTGGACAGCCTTCCCAGAAGAGTTGAATCTGTTATAGCTGCAATAAGTGGGCCAACTCAATATTGAACTCTACAGACTAAGACTGGGATGCCATTCCATTTTATGTCCATGTAAAGGCAGACGTCCCAATACTTTGTACAATATAGTGACTATATAGATTGTTGAATATGGAGGTCCACATCTGGGGTTTCCCACCTGTGATAAGTGTAGGAACCACTTTTTGGAGGTGTGATCCTCCAAAACGACTGAAAGAACTATATAACCAGATTTCTGAGCCAGCAAGCAACCTGGTCCATGGTGAGACTAATTCATCTGTCAGACAGAATTGACTTGTCCCAGAGTACTTGAC
This sequence comes from Rana temporaria, assembly GCF_905171775.1. Lineage (NCBI taxonomy): Eukaryota > Metazoa > Chordata > Amphibia > Anura > Ranidae > Rana > Rana temporaria. The sequence continues at coordinate 423,724,640 of NC_053490.1, forward strand.
AGAATATTGTGTTGTAGAGGTCTGAAATTAAACTGGGTGGGGGGCAAATCGGACAGAATTTGCATGACAGTGCATGGATGCACACTGGTAGCCTCTTCAAGCACAGTCAAAATCTTGCATGGTCATCGTAAAAACCTCAGCCAAGAGAACCTAGCAATGTTCGACAGTCACGGATGAAACAAACCAGTTCAGTGGATAACATGATTCCAGGCTGCAGATGGGGGCACCCAGTAAAATGGGATAGTTTCCCCTGTATATTTAATCACATTTAGGCTTAGGGTAAGAGGCAAGGCTTTAGGTAGTCACACAAATTCTGGATTTGCTTTTCCAATTGAAGGTGGAGCCAATTTCTCACACAAGTGGACTTGGAAGATGATTTTGGGAAACACTGCCAGTAAGCATTTATAATACTATAAAATGTTCTGTGCCTTTACATGCAATGCAAGTTCTCCAAGGGTCACCTCATGTGTACTCATGGGATAGTCACTATACATGTACCAATTAAAAAATACACAGTATATGCCTACGGGACCCCTTCTGTCTTGAAAACAATAGGTTAAAGACTTATGGCTTTATGTACTGTCCTGATATAGATGTGTCATTTATGTGACACAGATGCTTACAAAACAAAAGTCTGACAACACCTTCATTTCATGGATTTAAAACGTCACCTACCTTTTTTCTCAGCTTTCCTCTAATGTGACATAATCTCTTCACTCCATCAAAACACATTGCTTCCAGTCTACCATTTCCCAACATCTTGATTACCTGTGCATACTCTGGGGAGAGACATCAGGGAAATCACGTCATTTAGTAACAATTGCGACAGTTTTTCTAAAACACAAAACATTCAGCATTTAACACAGAAAGGAGATGTATATAGAGAAACCAGACTATGTATTTTAAAACATTAAAAAATACAAAGATTTTCATAAGTTCTCATTACAGATATACATTTTCCTTATTGTTTCTAATGCAGGCAAGATTAAACAAACTTGCCAAACAATATTCTAGAAGGCCTTTACCCGCCAACATTGTTTATTAGGGCAAAAATTATATTCTAGTGTGTGAAATTGGGGACCGAACCTTAAAAGATTCACAACATCTGAAATCCAAATCAAAGCAACAAAAAAAGAGTTAAGATATGCACTGTGGTATGAATGAGCCATAGAGCCTATGTAAATGCACAAAACCTCTGCCACTTCAGCATAGTACTGGCAGTGCAAAAATATTAAGGCTATAATTACTAATATTTCACTTCAAAATATACAGTATATCAATCCACTACACAATGTATCAAGGGACTATTCTCAAATGCATTCTTTCCAAAATCTAAGAGCCAGCAGCAAATTGATTTAACATATGCAGTTCTCCGCTCCTACTGTAGTCATATACCTCTCTCTCTTTCTCTCCTTAAATTAAAAGGGTGGGGGAAGTGGTCCAAAACAGCAAGGTATGAAGCCAAACTCAAGCTAGTGCCCAAGTGTCCCCCCCCCCCCATCTTAGAATAAGGGTTTTACATGAATAATAGCCGATTCAAAGCACCCCAGCCAGTGTTAAATGGTTTGCCTCATCGCTGTAAACTGATACATACGCAAGAGCTAGTTCTTTTGAAAAACAGCAGACTTACTGGCTGGATCACCAGATGAGAAGGAAAGAAAGCCTAAAGAAAACCAATGCAGCCACCACATCCAAGAAAATGTAAGCTGCATTATAATAAAATGTTTGCTTTTGGGTTTATTACCACTTTGAGAGAGAAAGCTGTAAAGAAAAACAGGTATTCCACATGACATAATTTTCAAAAGAAATGTAATAGTCCTTACCTTGCCCATCTTCTTTAAACACCAGTTCTCTCTTTTCAGATTCATTTTCATTCTTACCACGCCTTCGGTTTTTACCTCCCTTACCTGCAAGGAAAGACAAAGATGTTATTAAAACCCACTCCATGTCCACCTCCTAGCACTTATCCATTGAACGCCAACTTTTTCTTTCAAATTGATTTTTGTGACTGTCATTGAAAAGAGATTCCCAAAACCAGTACACAAAGCAATTAACTACATCCAGTGGTTACTGGTTGATTTACCATTGGCTGCTTCTGCTGTCAAATCGAATACTGTGAGGGGGGCCAAGCCGCACATTGTGTTTCTATGAACACAGTCTCGGGAGCAAGCCTGCACATCTGCCCCATAACAAGTAGCTTGCTATCGGAGCATACACAGAAGTGAAGGAGCCAGAGTGGGACCCAACAGGAGAAATTTGGGGGTCGCTTTGTGCAATACCATTGCACAGAGGAGGCGAGTAAAACATGCATTAATAAAATTGCCTTTAGAAACACACTAATAAGCTTTCTTAAAGCGGATCTCCACCCTAAAGTGAAGTCGCGCGGATCGGCACCCTCCCCTCCTCCGGTGTCACATTTGACACCTTTCAGGGGGGAGGGGGGGTGCAGATACCTGTCTAAAGACAGGTATTTGCACCCACTTCCGGCCACACGTCACGGGCAAAGGACGGGTTTTTTCTGACATCCTGTCCGTCCCCCGTTGTGTGCTGGGAACACTCGGCTCCCAGCACACAGCGGGAGCAGCGTGACTCGCGCATGCGCCGTAGGGAACCGGGCAGTGAAGCCGGAGCGCTTCACTTCCTGGTTCCCTCAAGGTGGATGGAGGAGGGAGCAGCAGGGTGACGAGCGATCGCTCGTCCTCTGCTGCGGACGGCGCTGGACTCCAGGACAGGTAAGTGTCCTAATATTAAAAGTCAGCAGCTGCAGTATTTGTAGCTGCTGGCTTTTAATATTTTTTTTTTGAGCGGACATCCGCTTTAACACCTCACGGTTACCCAACATTCGCCAACCCACCTTTACCTCCAGAAGATTTAGATATTAAGGGTTAACCGTGTGCCTAGTCTGTATTTTACTGTGCCACCTTTTACTAGGGGGAAGACATGGATCCTTGTCCCTGTTTTCCAGAGACACGGGATCCCACCTGTCAGAACTGCAATCTGCCTTATTTACATAGGCAGATTGCATTTGTCTTTGCGGCTGGTGACCGACAGGTGCTGTCTATGGTACCCACCGAACGGCTCCTACAGTATATAAATCACAGCGGGAGAAAACCACTGAGCGGCATTCATTTGGGCCCCATACCCAGAAGTGCAGGATCACGTTTTTAGTAGAGCTGCACGATTCTGGCTAAAATGAGAATCACAATTCTTTTTGGTTAGAATAAAGATCCCGATTCTCGTAGTGTAAAAAAAAACATAAAAAAAAAAAACAGTAAAGTTAGCCAATTTTTTTGTAATTCATTAAAGTGTATTTTTCCCCCAAAAAAATGCGTTGAAAGACCGCTGCTCAAATACAGTGTGACATAAAACAACCGCCATTTTATTCATACATACACACACAATGTTTGAGGGTTCCAAGTAATTTTCTAGCAAAAATAGATTTTAATTTGTAAGCAACAAAATGTCAGAAAGGTTTGCCAATCAGCCGCCGTCACACACACACACACACACTAGCAGTAAAACTGCAAGTGTTAATCCATGCCAAAGGCGAAATGTAAAAAGTGAACATTCAAGCCATCACCCCAACAGCTGCCTCCTCACAGCTCAATACAATTTAACACAATTTATTTACCCATTTTCATTCAGTTTTTTATGCCATCATGTGACTGCAAAGCCCTGGCTCCTCTTATGTACCCAGCTGACAACAGGACTAAATCCTATAAAGCAGTAAGTGACCCACCGGCATCCACTGCTCTTTCAACAGGAGGGTAGAGAGTTCCCACTCACCATCGACACAGATTTAGATAAACTGTAGCACTTGCGAGTCCCGGTTCACAGTGGTGCGCTGTGCGAGATTGCAATATGAATTTAGCCATACAGATTGTGTGGCTGGATTCACATCGCATTCAGCCCAAAGTCACGCAGGACTTTTTTTGGTCTGCACCAGAATCGGATCGCATGGGTGTTCATAATATGCAATGCATACTAGCTCATTATGCCTTTGTCTTGCAGTTTATTATGGTTTAAAGGGGTTGTAAAGGTACAATTCTTTTTCCTCCTAAATAGTTTCCTTTACCTCAGTGCAGTCCTCCTTCACTTACCTCATCCTTCCATTTTGCTTTTACATGTCCTTATTTCTTCTGAGAAATCCTCACTTCCTGTTCTTCTGTCTGTAACTCCACACAGTAATGCAAGGCTTTCTCCCTGGTGTGGAATGTCATGCTTGTCCCCTCCCTTGGACCACAGGAGAGTCAGGACGCTCTCTACATTGCAGATAAGGAGCTGTGTGTTAGTGGGCGTCCTGACTCGCCTGTAGTCCAAGGGAAAGAGCGAGCATGACACTCCACACCAGGGAGAAAGCCTTGCATTACTGTGTGGAGTTACAGACGGAAGAACAGGAAGTGAGGATTTCTCAGAAGAAATAAGGACATTTAAAAAGCAAAATGAAGGGATGAGGTAAGTGGAGGAGAACTGCACTAAGGTAAAGGAAGCCATTTAGGGAAAAACAATTGTACATTTACAACCCCTTTAAAGAGGAATGAAATCCTGAATTACCATCTCATTTTTCCTCTTGCAAAGTAAAAGCATAACGGGGTAGTATGCATCGCATACTAGCCAATTATGTGCCACATACCTACAAAAAAAACTGCAATGTCACAGCTGGTGGCCGCGTCCAACTTCACCCCTCTTGCTTCCGGGGCCACGGACTCTAGCTCTGTGACTGGCTGGAGTCACAAGCAGGGCTGTGGAGTCGGAGTAAATTTTGGGTACCTGGAGTCGGAGTAAATTTTGGGTACCTGGAGTCGGAGTCAGCAAACAATGCACCGACTCCCAACTCCGACTAAATTTAGATTGTCGGGACATTTAGGAGTCGAAACATTTATCTACCGACTCCACAGCCCTGGTCGCAAGCGCATGGGATCCGAAGGTCACAGCACAGGCCCTTTAGAAACGGCACAATTGTGTCCTTTCTTCAGTGCGCCAATGACGCCAGTGCAAGCGTATATGGTAAACATCTCCTAAACCAGGGGTCTTCAAACTACAGCCCTCCAGGTGTTCAGGAACTACAATTCCCATCATGCCTAGTTATGTCTGTGAATGTCAGAGTTTTACAATGCCTCATGGGAATTGTAGTTCCGCAACAGCTGGAGGGACATAGTTTGAGGATCCCTCTCCTAAACTGTGCCCGTTTAGGAGATACTCACAGTACCTACAGGTGAGCCTCATAAGACTTACCTGTAGGTAAAAGTGGTGTGTAAGGGTTTACAGCCACTTTAAGCTGCATCCCTCCCAATAGGAAGCAGGCACCAGCATCATGTGACCTGATGTTAGAAGCCAATGTTGTGTTCTAGGGTCTTTTCTGTAATGGAAGGCATTTGAAGCAGATAACAGGGATTCTCTCCTAATACTGCTTTCACATCTCCTGAGGACGGGTCCCCTCCGAAGTGGAACACACAGAGTAGACGGCTGTGTCTATGAGATCTGAGGGTCACACAATGTCCACTAATACAGCCCTCGCAAACACGGAGAGGCTGAGGCGGCCTTTATCTGCCCTCCTGTTACAAGACCTCCCCCCCCTCTTACTGGGCCTTACCTTTATTCTTCGGCATAATGCAAACTACCGGCTATGCGGATGTCTCAGAGCGGCTGGATTAGGTTCCCGGGCGGGGGCTGAGCTCGCTGATATCGGCTGTCCTGTAACTCGCGTCGCCAAACACCTACAATCGACCAGAACGGACTCGCCTGCTGGTCCCGCGTGCGTAAAGAACCGGCGTGCGCAGCCGTAAAAGGAGCGTCATTACGTCGGAAGCCACGACGTACAAATCACATGACGTCCGCCGGAAGACGATGCGGCTGTTTCTAACCAATGAGTTGCTAACCAATCAGATGAGAAAATTTGCTCTCTTTTTTTTAACCAACTTTATTTGTACAAGTGGTTCTGTGCATTGTGAAAGGTTGCTATGCTCTCTGATTCAAGGATGGTCAGCTTTCTTAATGAGGGGCCTCCAGTACGACTGCTGCAATCACTAAAGGACCACACATTATATTCAGTGAATACACATATTAAATAATAACTAAAGGCAAAACTTTTACTTTCAGTTTTGGATAGAGTGACGTGGGAATAGAACCCCTGGCAGGTTTTTATTGCTGTCTGTGTTAGCAAGAATCACACTTTATATTTGTCCTGTATACTCGCTAAAATTGGAGTTTTAGTCAGAAAATGAAGTCCTTCAGGCTGACCCCTTTTGCAGGTACAGCTATGCAAAATATAAGTATATATCCCGTAATATAGTGTCTCACCTCGCTCTGCACATGCTCAGTTGCTCTCCATTTTTAGGCACTGCGGAATTTGTGAAGGCCGATCTGCTGACAGCCTTAGGGCCAGTTCACACCACAAAAATGCACTCCACATCTGTTTCATATGCGTTTCTGCATGCACGTTTTTAACACGTTTTTGATGCAGTTCGGTGTGTTTTTGACACGTTTCCTGATGCATTGCGGGTTCTTTTTTTAAACTATACTAGGATCCAGTGCGTTTCAGTGCGTTCTAGTACAGTCCAGTGCAGGAAAAATACAGCATGTTCTACTTTGTTTTCTGGAACTGAAAAGCCCTGGAACTGACTGCACTGGTGTGAACTATGCCATTGGAAACCATATAACCTACTTCTATGCGTTTTTGATGCAGAACAAATATGCACTGGACTGCAAGTGGTGTGAACTGGTCCTTAAAGCAGAATTAAACCCTCCAATCCGTTACAGCCAAGGAAGCTGCTTCTGTTTGATCTGCAACTGCCATGGTGCTGCACATGTGATCAGTTATGATACCAGCCATTTGATGGTTTGACCGTTTGATTGAGAGCACATGTGACAGTTAGCAATCCTGGCATTCCAGGAATGGAATTGATTTTTGAAACCATTAAGGCCTCTTTCACACGGAGCGGACCGTTTTTGTGTCCGCTCCGTGTGTGTCCGTCGGCTCAGCGGGGATTCCCGCTGAGCTGTCGGTGGACAGGGCAGTCCCCGCACACAGTGCAGAGACCGCCCTGTCTCTCCTCCGCTCTCCCCTATGGGGAATCGGATGCAGACGGACCGTCTGTCCGTCTGCATCCAATCCGTTCCGCCGGACGGAAGAAAAATAGGGTTTTCTTCCGTCTGCAAAAGCGGATCCTGACAGACGCGGATGGTCGCGGACGTTAGCAGATGCTCCATTCGCTAACGGACGCGATCCCATAGGGATGTATTACAAGTCCGTAAACGGACTTGTAATACACGGACGAACGGAGAGGACGTGTGAAAGGACCCTTAAGGAGAAGTACTGCCAAAGCTTGTTTGGCTGTACTTCTCCTGGGAATCACAGGAATGCATTTCATTCTGCACTCCTGTGACCTGTTTTCAGCAGAGCGGGCTGAAGCTCACTGTCGGCTGACATCACAGAGCCAGTCCAGGCTCTGCAAATATTGCGACCATATGGTCGGGATCTGAGAGCCTGAGCCAGCCGCTCCCACCCCCCTCCACAGCCCAGCGCTCCAGTGAGTGATCAGCAGTGTGCGATCGCTTGGTTCTCGGTGTTAGAGCCAACAGGGGACAGATGCGGCATTGAATCAATGCCGCATCCAGCTAGGTAAGTATGATTAAAAAAAAAAAAATTCAGATTCTTCTCTTTTAAATCAATAGGTTTAGTTCCGCTTTATGATTTACTGCTGTTTAGGGCTCTGGGCTTCAGTAAAATGGCAGCCTCCAAAAGAAACGGGAATAAAGAAAGGTCTCCCTATAACCGCAGATCCCTGGGATGAGTGTGTGAGTGGCAACCTCAGCCTGGACTCCGACCAGGCCCAAACGCATTTTAATCATGGGGATACCCAGGACTAAGCTCAGAGGGGCGGAGCGTAATGCGTTTGGGGTGTGGCTTGGTCGCAGAGCTGTTTTTCTTTAAGAGATTTTTGTAGATAATTGTAGAGGTATAGATCACTACCAGCAATAATGTCCTAGTTCGCTGAGGCATGGGCTGCAGAGAAGTGACCCAAGGATGGAGAGAAAGCCTGGGCCTTCAAGAAAAACCTTTATCGATTCCACAAGAGAACAATGGAGGACACTTGCAGTTTATGCCGTTTCAATGAGGAATGCCTATCGGCCTCCAAAACTATGCCAGAAACTGAATTCTCAACACCAGAAGCTGAAGGAAGCACAAGTCCTGTCACACCAACCTGCTGTTCCAGATGCTTCCACCAAGCCCTTTGCCCAGTTGGTAGGCCCTCCGTTTTGGTGAAAGGAATTTATATAAGAGCCATTCTTGATTCGGGCGCTCGGGTTACTTTATTGACCGGAGACTTTTACGACAGGTATTTGTCGTACATTTCCCTGCAAAAGTTGGATGATATAGAGATCCAGGGTATTCAAATGAAGCATTACATTTGTGATGGATATCTGCGGGTAAAGTTATTGTGTGATCCTTTGAGGGTGGAAAAGCACCAGGATTTTGAGACACTGGCCATTGTCCTTGGCTGCCAGGAGCTACAGGAAGTTCGTTGATTGTAGGGACCAACACAGATCTGATTAAGTGGCTGTTAGCCCCGGTTGTCCCCAGATGTGATCCCTTAACCTCACTGTCTGTAGGAGGGCCAGAAGTGTCTCCCTCTTCCACAGTGATGGAAGAAGAGTCCACAGCAGAAGCAAAAGAAACTGATCTACAGGAGGCAGAAACAGTGGCTAGTGAGCCTACTGTGCCAGAGCCAGTGGAACAAGAGATTTGTGACGTGTTAGGTGAGAGCTCTGAAGAAGTTGTCCTCACCCCTCAAGGGACACTCGACATGCCTGTTCACCGCCGCTTTGGTGAAGGGCAACCCTGACTCACCCCCTGGCACAACTGGTAGGGTCGTCCTTATTAAGGGTGGCCTGTGGGCATAACAACCTTCATTCCTATGTTAATTGGTGGGAGGTTCCTCTGCCAGGTTCCCTTGAAAATGTAAATTATTTTCTTGTGTACATTGACCTGTTTTCTTCCACGTGTATTTTTTAAAAGCATGTACTAACAGGCATTACCTTGACAATGCTTTTATCCAACTCCTTTGGAACGTTATTGTGGTTTTATTATGAGATACCAATGTTATTACCATGTTTATTGTTATTACCTCGATACCAGTACTATGTGTATGTACCACCAGCATTATATGTATGTATTACTGTTACAATCAATACAATTCCTTTATGTTCACCATTTAATCTTTTGCTACCATGTGCTTCATACAAAGTCTCACCCTCCTTGCTCTCCTCCTCTTGAAATTAATAGGAATGGAAACGCATGACCTCACCAGGCCATGGTTTCATTTAAAGTCCCCAGGGATGGAAATACATGACCTTACCAGGACATGGCTTTGTGAAAGTCCCTAACACAACCCCCACTACTATTGAAAAAAGCATGTACTAGTTCAAAGACTGTTACTTGGGGGGCCAAAGGTTCTTTGGTGGGGGAGTGTGTAGCGAAGGCCCCGTTCTTCCCTTTCCATTGCCCTGGTGCTACAGAGCCTTCAAAAGTGTGATAGGTAGTCATGAAATTATATTCGTAATTTATGCCCCTAGAACGCCTGACAGTGCTCCCTGCATGTTGGGCCTCTGTATGTGGCCAGGCTGTGTAAAAGTCTCACACATGTGGTGTCGCCATACTCTGGAGTAGCAGAATGTATTTTGGGGTGTAATTGCAAGTATGCATATGCTGTGTGTGAGAAATAACTTGTTATTATGACAATTTTGTGTAAAAAAATAAATTCTCAATTTTAACAAAAAAAAATTGGACAAAAATTACAACTTCAAAAAACTTACCATGCCTCTTGCTAAATAGCTTGGACTGGCTACTTTCCAAAAAGGGGTAATTTGGGGGTTATTTGTACTGTCCTGACATTTCGGGGCCTCAGCAAATTAGATAGGCCGCCAGTACATCAGGTGTGATCAATTTTCAATCATTGCACCATAGACATGATCCAAATATCGTACGAAAAATGTCATCTGAGGAAGAATCATACGATAATCGGATCGTTAGTACAGAGCTTTCGAGAGCCGATCATGACAGTTCATCTGATATTTTATCGGACATGCATGAAAATTTTTCTCGTATGGTACCAGATTGTACAATTTTCGTTTAGTCATTACATTTGTCCTCCGAAAATACAATACAAATACATTACAACACCTGACATCACTTCCGAATTATTTATTTTTTGTCGTACGAGAATTTGTGACTTTAATAACCTATTTAATTTCTACTTGCTACTATTAAGCGAAAAAAGTTGTACGATCTGTCGTACGATATTCGGATCGTGTGTACGGGGCATAACTTTCACACAGACTAAATAATATACACTCAATTGGGTTATTTTTTACCAAAGATATGTAGTAGTATAAATTTTGGACCAAATTTATGAACAAAAATGACTTATTTGCAAAATTTTATAACAAACTAAAAAAAAGTTTTTTTTCCAACATTTTTCACTATTGTTTACTTATATCGCAAAAATAAAAAACAGTGGTTATATTAACCACTTAAGACCTGGACCATTATGCAGGTAAAGGACCTGGCCAGCTTTTGGGATTCGGCACTGGGCCGCTTTAACTGACAATTGTGCGGTCGTACGATGTGACTCCCAAAAAAAATTGGCGTCCTTTTTTCCCCACAAATAGAGCTTTCTTTTGGTGGTATTTGATCACCTCTGCGATTTTTATTTTTTGCGCTATAAACAAAAATAGAGCGACAATTTGGAAAAAAAAACAATATTTTTAACTTTTTGCTATAATAAATACCCCCAAAAAAGATATAATTTTTTTTTCTCAGTTTAGACCGATACGTATTCTTCTACCTATTTTTGGTAAAAAAATTGCAATAAGCGTTCATCGATTGGTTTGTGCAAAATGTATAGTGTTTACAAAATAGGGGATCGTTTTATAGCATTTTTATTAATATTTTTTTTTTACTACTAATGGCGGCGATGAGTGATTTTTTTCGTGACTGCGACATTATGGCGGACACATCGGACAATTTTGACACATTTTTGGGACCATTGTCATTTTCACAGCAAAAAGTGCTATAAAAATGCATTGTTTACTGTGAAAATTACAATTGCAGTTTAGGAGTTAACCACTAGGGGGCGCTGTAGGAGTTAAGTGTGACCTCATATGTGTTTCTAACTGTAGGGGGGCGGGGATGGACGTGTGACATCACTTATCGCCTTTCCGTATATCAGGGAACAGACGATCAGTGACATTGCCACTGTGAAGAACGGGGAAGGTGTGTTTACACACACACCTCTCCCCGTTCTTCAGCTCCTGTGACCGATCGCGGGACACCGGCGGCGATCGGGTCCGCGGGTGCGGTCACGGAGCTTCGGACCAGGTCGCTGGTGCTCGCGACCCACGGCTGGGCACTTAAAGGGGACGTACAGGTACGTGCCTGTGCCCAGCCGTGCCATTCTGCCGACGTAAATGTGCAGGAGGCGGTCGTTAAGTGGTTAAATACCACCAAAAGAAAGCTCTAGTGTGAAAAAAAAGATTCAAATTTTGTTTGGGTACAGTGTTGCATGACTGAGTAATTGTCATTTAAAATGAAGGAGCACTAAAAGCTGAAAATTGGTCTGGGAAGGATGGGGCCCTGTATTGAAGTGGTAAAATGATGTCAGTGCACTACACGGGTGTCATTCTGACCCATAAGAGATCCAAGTATATTTCCATGTGCAAATATACAATCGGCAAAATATTCTGTTATCCACTAGATGGCAAGAGTGCTTCATGTATGTACAGATACCTTATCAGGAGAATTGCTGATTCATCACTTCTAAAAGGCTTCCACATAGACCTGTCTAATTTGCAGAGATCTATGTTTAGCAAACCAGCTAATCCTTATTCCTCAATTTTAGGGTTCTCTGCAGATTGAACATGTCAATATTCAGGAGAAACTGATTTGCTACTCAACTTGAAGTATATGGCCATATCCTTTCATCAAGCACAGAGGAGAAATTAGACTGCTTGGGAAGATTTCCAAATGACACTAAAACCAAAATGTATTTATGGGATGATGAAAAACTTTTAGCCCATTACATGGGAACGTTTTGTTAATGTCTTTACCACTAAATTGATAAAGGATTTTTACAACATCTGTTGTGGTTGGAGTAACGATGGAGAACTTTTCCTGAAATAAATAAGTAGGCCGCTGTTGCTGACCCCTTCTAAAGATGTTAATTCTCTGATTATCTCTGGATGCAGTACTTTCAAAGGGTCTGACCTTGAATAAGAACGGAACCAGTAGAGTCGGGTGTGTGCTTGTGGTTAGATTGCAGCTTTCATTAGCATATTAAAAAGAATTAAATCTATTTCTGATGGCAATATGGAATTGAAAAAGCTAGTAGAGTTGGCGCCAGCCTAATAATTTCTTATAGTGTGAGTGTGCTTACCAAATACATACTCTAAAATAACCATAAATATGGAAAAAATTATGAATATAAATAAAAAGTAATGAAAAATTAAATAAAATTAAATACAAAAAGTGCACGTGAATTGTGCTACAAATGAAAACAGTCCATGTGCAACTGTGTTCTCTTTAAATAAGTGCTGGAGTTTGCATAGTAAAAAGTGCTTCGTGCCAAATTCAATGCTGTTGACGTGTTCCACCCAGTGACCCCTCCTGCGGTGCTCTGATGTGGCCCGCACTCACCAGATCCTCCAACCCCTCTTGGGGCGAAACACTTTTACAGTGTATGCCCTATGCGGCACTCTGGCAATTTCTCATCCCCCTGCGTTACTGCTGAGGTTTCCAATGTTAGCTCATATACAAAAGAGAGGAATCCCAACAGTGTCATACAGTTGCGGACTGACCATTGAGGCTCTCGGGCACTGCCCAAGGGCGCCATGCCACTAGGGGGCCCCATCAGGGTTGCCATGCTCAATAAAACCAGGGACAGTATGTAAAAATCTGTGTTTTTTTTACATCTGGCCCTGATATGTCCGAAACCGACATGCTTTTGATGTGAAAATCCTGAGATTTTAACTGCCCTGCCTCTGCACTGCCTCCTGGCGTGGTGGCCATCTGTAAGCCCGGGGGCCCCATAATCTTCTATTCGCCAGGGGCCCCATGAGTTGTCAGTCCCCCCCTGGTGTGATACCATTTAACAAACGTTTTGCCTTTATTGATAAAACTAGGTACTCACATAACTGTAACTAATATAACCGGTTGCTAGGGGTTATGCCTCGTACACACGACTATTTTTCTCGGCAGGAAAAAAAAACAACGTTTTGCCGACGTGATTTCTCTCCAGCCTGACTTGCATACACACGTTCATGCAAAAAAACGCCCGAACAAAGCGCGGTGATGTACAACACATACAAGGGGACTATAAAGGGGAAGTTCTTTTCAAATGGCGCCACCCTTTGGGCTGCTTTTGGGCTGCATACTTGATTATGAGAATGCGCCTTTTTTTCCCCCTCGGAAAAGCATACACACAACCGTTTTTCGCGATGAGAAAAAGACTGACGGGAAACACGACGAGAAAAAACAGCTGGTTTCAATTTTTTGCAGGCATTTTTTTCGTCGAGAAAACTGCTTGGGAGCATATACATGACCGGTTTTCACGACAATATAAAAAATGGCACTTTTTTCGTTGTGAAAACCGGTCATGTACAAGGCATTAGTGTTTGCACACTGCCATCTTGCTTTGGGTGTACATAAATCAAAGCCAACCACAATAATCAGGCATGCGGCCAGTGGAATCTTTGTTTTTCATTGGACTACAACAGTGTATGGAACTGCAGCAATCACTGCTCCTGACAGACTTGTAACAGAAAGAAGGCGCCTCAATCCCTACAGTAAACCATTGTGCCCAGGGCAACTTGCCCTCCTGACCACTCCTTGTCTTGACCCTGTATAGGGGTACACTTTCCAAAAAGAAGAGGTATACAGTTTGGTCAGCACATGGATGCATGCACTAAGATAAATATGGTGGCTCCCATCGCTAACCACTGAATAAATGCTTTCCTGGCTACCACTCTGAGCATCTGATTCTCCTTATGATAACAAGCAGAGGTTTATTTCAGACACTGAACAACCTCAGAGTAGGGAAGACTCATGCAATACCAAAACAGGGATCACTCTCCCAGGTTTACTGAAATTAGGCCATTGGTCTTGACTTGAAGGCTAAAGCAGGGACACCAGGGATCTGCCTCATTTTAGGTCTAAATGCAAGCTTGCCCAATGAGGGGGAAGGAGTCACAAGTAAAAAGTCAAATCCCCCTCCCCTTTCTCAGAATGATCAGATAACATAAGGGTCTGTGTTAACAGGTTTTTGCTCAAGTCAGATGGATTTTGCATTGCCATACAAGTGCATACCTCCCAACTTTCTGAGATGGGAATGAGGGACAACCAGCAAAAGTAAGCAGGCATAGGACACACCCCTTGCCACGCCCCCTTAAAGGAGAATTTACAAAAAAATAAGATTGGTTAAACCCACAAGTGCTTTTTTACCACTACTATTCCTTTATATTGGCTTTTGGAATATACAAATTCAGCAATTTAGAAATCAGATGAAAGGTTTAGCGCTGGGAGAGACTTTTTGATAGATAAAAAGTGCATTTTATATACAACTATATGGATCAGACCAAAATGAGGGACAAATGAGGCGGAATGAGGGACAGAGGGACATTGCTACAAATCAGGGATAGTCCCTCGAACTCAGGGACAGTTGGGAGGTATGCAAGTGTAAAGGAATGTAAAATATGTTTGAAGGAAGTCAAATACAAGTCAGAAGGAGGTTAACTACAGGTGCTGCCAAAGGTGCTTCATACAAAGTACTGAGTTAAGGGCCTGAATATTTGATTATTTCATTTTTTTTTTCTTTTTAATAAATCCACAGACATTTCTAAAACTCTGTTTTCACTTTGTCATTACGGGGTACTGAGTGTAGATTACATAGAAAAATAAATTTAAACATCTGTAGTATCAGGCTGCAACATGACAAAATTGGAAAAAGTGAAGGGGGTCTGAATACGTTATAAATGCACTGTATCTTTCAGCCATATGTGTGGCTTTCCTGATGTGCAAGCTGCCCATTCCATACACACACATGCACCCCCATATCATCACAGATTCAGGCTTTTGAACTGAGCGCTGATAAGCTGAAAGATCCCTCTCCTCTTTAGTCCAGAGGAAGCGGCATCCATGGTTTCCAATAAGAATGTAAAATGTTGATTTGTCTGACAACAGACGTTTTCCCACTTTGCAACAGACCATTTTAAGTTAGCTTGGCCCAGAGAAGATGGTGGAGTTTCTGGATCATGTTCAGATATGGCTTCTTCTATGCATCATAGAGCTTTAAATTGTATTTTTGGATGGCATGGCAACCTGTGGTCACAGCAACATTTAGGATTGTTACTGGCCTATGCAGAGATATCCATCACAGAATCATGCCTATTTTAAATACAGTGCAGTCTAAAGGCCGTAATATTACAAGTATCCAATATTGTATTTTAGCCTTGATCATTACGCCCAGAGATTTCTCCAGATTCTTCATTATTCTGAAATTGTTCAGCAATTTTTAGATGCAGCTTTTCACAGATTGGTGGAACCTCTGCGTATCTTTACTTCTGAGACACTGAGGGCCAGGTTCTCAAAGGACTTACGACAGCGTATCTCCATGTACGCCGTCGAAAGTCCGAATGCGAGTCGTCGTATCTATGCACCCGATTCTTAGAATCAGTTATGCATGAATTTGGCCAAGATACGAGCGGCGCAAGTCTCCTACACCGTCGTATCTTGGGTGCATATTTACGCTGGCCGCAAGGGGCGCTTCCGTAGATTTACGCGTCAAATATGTAAATTAGGTAGATACGCCGATTCACGAACGTACTTGCGCCCGCTACGCCGTTTACGTTAGGCTTATGTCCGGCGTAAAGTTACCCCTGCTATATGAGGCGCAGCCAATGCAAAGTATGTAAGTCGTACGTGAATGGGGATGTGCGTAGGTTACGTTCACCTCACAGGCATTGAGCCGGCGTATCTTAGGGAGTAAATTCGACGTGATACTGAGCATGCGTGCGCATGCGCCGTACGATCGGCGCTTCATTAGCATGGGGTCACGGCTCATTTTAATAAAACAAGCCCACCTCTTCCACATTTGAATTACGCGGGCTTACGCCGGCCGAATTTACGCTACGCCGCCGCAACTTACGGAGCAAGTGCTTTGTGAATACTGCACTTGCATGTCTAAGTTGCGGAGGCATAGCGTAAAGAGGATACGCTACGCCCGCACAAAGATACGCTCTCCTACGTGAATCTGGCCCTGACACTCTAAGATGCTCGTTTCATACCCAGTTGTGTTACTGACTTGTTGCCAATTAACCTAATTGCAAAATATTCTTTCAGCTCTTCCTAGATAGTACCACTTGCTTTTTGCTGCCCTGTTGCAACTTTTTTGAGATCTGTTGCGGACAATTTCAAAATCATCATATTTAGTTTTCTTAAAGTGGGGGTTCACCCAAAAATAAACTCTTTTTACATTAGCTACATCCCTCCAGCATACTGCTAACATATGCAGTATGCTGTTTTTTTTTTTGTACTTATCGTTATACGAGCCCTTGTTATCCGGCTCCGAGCGGGGGATTACTTCCGGGTATAGGCGTTCCTAAGCTGAGAGGAGTTGATTGACGGCTGCTAAAGAGCGTCACGCCTTCCGAAAATACCCAAAGTCACACTCGGGTGTTTACGGCGCCTGCGCAGTCAGCTCTACACGGCAGGTGCAGGCGCCGTAAATGCCCGAGTGTGACTTCGGGTTTTTTCGGAAAGCATGACGCGCCTTAGCAGCCGTCAATCAACTCCTCTTCGCTTAGAAACGCCCATTCTCCGCAGGATTCCCCGCTCGGAGCCGGAAAACAAGGGCTCATATACCGATAAGTACAAGGAAAAAAAACCCAGCATACTGCAGATGTTAGCAGTATGCTACAGCTAATGTCAAAAAGTGGATTTTTGGGCGAACCTCCGCTTTAAACTGGTACATTTTGACATGTTTTATTTTCTATTGTGAATAAAATATGGGTTTTTGAGATTTGCAAGTCACTGCATTATGCTTTTATATAGATTTTACACAGCATCCCGATTAAACCTTATACCAATAGGACTGCATTAAATAGCATGCAGGTCTTCTCTTGCTTCACTGCTTTGTGGAATCCATTATTCGATCCGGCTTTTACCTCTTCAGGCACTTTCCCTAATTTGGTCAATCATAACCACCTCCCACCCGGGTACTGCGCATATACGGCCGGGTGGGCGCTTCCTCCTTCTGAGTGGATGTTCCTGATGTGCTTGTGTCACCCATACACAGCGCATCTCCGATCGGCAGGAGGACTCTGTGATTGGCCCTCTTAATCACATGAAGGCTGTGTCCAATCACAGCCATCATGTTATGTAAATAGAGAGTCGGTTGCTAGGCGATCGGCTCCTTTCCTCACAACGGAAGTTGTCAGTAAGGAGAGGAGAGTGGATCGCTGCACCAGGCCGGTGATCAGTGAATATGAGCTGTTTTTTACAGCTTTTTACACACTGATCAACAGCCTAATGTCTCCACACAATGTCCCCACACACCTGTCCCCCACATATGTAACAGTAAATTCATATGTCTCAATGATCATCTGCACACGTGTCCATGATCATCTGTGCACATCTGTACATGATCATCTGCGTACATATGTCCGTGATAACACAAACCAATTATTATACACTTACCGGGATTTTTTTTTACCAAAGACATGTAGCAGAATACATTTTGGCTTAAATGTATGACAAAATTAGATTTTATTGGATCTCTTTTAAAACGGAAAGTAGAAAATCGTTTTGTTTTTTTCAAAATGTCCAAAAATGTTTTTTTCCGCTTATATTGCAAAAAAAAATAATGATTTGTGAATAAATACCACCAAAAGAAAGCTCTATTTGTGTGAACAAAATGATAAAATTTTCATTTGGGTACAGTGTTGCATGACCGCGCAAATCCTATTGAAAGTGCGAGAGCGCTGAAAGCTGAAAATTGGCCTGGGAAGGAAAGGGGCGAAAGTGCCCTGTATTGAAGTGGTTAAACTGACTAAATTGTATCAATTACCAGGCCCTGACAGAATCCTCCCTTTTTCAACGCCAGTGCTCTCGATTACCATCAGAACTTTTTTGTTACTTTCAAATTAAAGGATAAATTAAAGTCACCTTTGTAAACAATAAATAAAAATAAAAATAAATGCACATCTAAAAACATGTTGATTTTTTTTTACAAAGCATTGCACCCACGATCAGTAGATTGCGGGTGCTATGCAAGGCTTTTGCAGACATTCTGTGTAAGCTATGATATCTGATCTTACAAGCAGGCAGGCAGTCTCAATGAACTACCTAGAGCGCTCAACAACACCCTGGTAGTTCATCGAGGCCTACGGGTAACTGACTGCGTTTTGTACTTTTAAGAATTTTAATAAATAAATAAATAATACAAGCAGACAGCCAGGGGCCGGTGCTTCAATAACATGTTACACCCTGAATATGGGTGTATAATGGTACAAAAGGATAAGTTCACCCTTCAGCATTTCTCTTCAACTCCCCCTCTCACACATCCAAGGACCAGCTTTCCACATTTGAGCATTTTTGTGAAAAAGGGACAGATTTCCACTTTATCTTAAGACGCTTTCTAAACTTTTCTCAAGGCCCCCTTCCTATGTTAGTAAATGGGAGTCTGATCCCAGTATTACTGCTGAATCAGTAGATTGGACTAATATATGGAAGGTCACCAAATCCTGCTTAGTGAATGTTGCTGCACAGGAAACCTCATTCAAGATCCTCTCCTACTGGCGCCTGGTCCCGGCTTGTATCTCTAAATATGTACTGCACTATCCAGCAGAGTGCATTGAGGGTTGCAAGGATTTGGGAATGCACCTGCATGTTTGGTGAACAAGCTCCATAGTTCACAGTTGTTGGACTGAGGTATTTGATCTCCTCTCTACAGCGCTGGGAAAATCTATTGCTTCAGATCCCCCAGTATTGCTATACTAAATTTACATCCCCCAGATAGAACTATTGCTTAATTCAAGCTTCTTTTGAAAATTATTACAGCAGCCAAACGGGCAGGGTGGCTGCCTGGAAAACCCCCAACCTTAGCCTAATGGAAGTTAGAAACCAAGGTACATGCACCATGATTCATGGCAAAATTGACACCACCCTACATGACTATGTCCCCAGATTTACTAAAATCTGGCAACCGTGGATAGACAAGCTTTTTCCTGCTTGAACTGCAAAGTTGTGCTACTACTGTTTGGTCTATTCTCTCTATGACACAGACCACTCAGGAGACCCTACCCCCCCCCCCCCATTTTCCTAATATTTTTGCAAGGTACACCTTGATTTCTGCATATACCATTCTCGATGTATTCACTGGCTAATGGTTTATAGCGGTCTTGTATACGTATTTTGCCTGGATCTGGGTCCTAAGGCTGCATTCACACCTGAACGCGGCATATTTTACCGCAAATTGCTGCGACAAATTGCAGCGTTTTGTCCCGCGATTTGCCGCGACAAAACGCGGTAAAATACGCCGCGGTACATACGCCGGAGGGGTGATCAACATTGTCGGCTATGCCGAACGCCGAAAGACGCCTGAAAAAAAGGTCCGGGACTTGTTTTGAGCTTCAGGCGTTCGGCGTGGAGATGTGAACCATCTCCATAGCCGACAATGTTAAATCACCCCTCCAGCGTATTGCAGGTTGCAATAGCGTTGCGCTACAGGCGACAAAACGCCTAGGTGTGAATGCAGCCTAAAGTCTTGTGTGTTGTTTTTTTCAAAATTGTATTTTTATTGAGTTATAGAAAACAAAAAAAAAACAAGTAAGACCTTACAATATTATAAGATACAAAGTATTGAAAGGATCAACACAATGACAATATCGAGATTGTACAAAGAAAGAACATGGAAGTATATAACATATACATAGTGTCCAAGGACGCAGAACACAGGAGTGGTCTGCATGACTTAACAAGATCATATAAAACAAACAACTCTTAGGCAAATATTGGAAGAGCAAACATAATACATATACTAGGGCGAGGGCAACGACACCGGGGTCCCATATCTCGAGAGATCCCAGGGTTTCCAGATTTTATCAAATTGTGGTATGGAATCGTTAAGAGGCTGTCAAGTACTCCATCCTCCGGATTTCAGCAACCAGGTGGAGAAATCTAGGCCATGGAGGCGGGGCATCAGACAACCAACACAATGGTATGAGCCTCCTGGCGGCCAATAAAATATTGTGTGTTGTTTTTATGATTATCTATACAGATAAAATTAAATGCAGATATATGAATTTATTTATAAACACTGTATATAACAATACAAAAATGGTATATTCTTTTTTTCCGCTTCTTGGATAGGCACGACTTGTTTCAGATCTATGGTAAACTATTTGGCCTTGTTCAGATGGTCTTTGACTTCTATAATAGAAAAGTGTCCAGGTTTTTTTTTTTTGCAAAGCATTTGTAAAGCTTTCAACAAGTCTAAAAATCAGCTTTAAACAATAAAACTTCAGCTGCAGTGTCCACCTTTTCTTGGCCAGGCTTCTTGGGATCTGACTTAGCTAGTGGAGCTGGGAAAGGAGTCTTGGGATTTGAAGTCCTACACAGGGCTGTAATAAAAATATTAGTTGTCCAAGGAATTGTGACATAGTTGGGGTAAGATCTGCCTTTGTCAGGTAGACCGCTTGTTGCGTCCCTGAAATTGGATGCAGAGACAAAACGGATGTTCGCTAAAAGTGATTTCCTCATAAGGTACATCACCTCATGAAACTAGCAAAAAACTGAGGATCGGGGTGAGGCACCCCAGGGGCATGTCATCAAAAACTTTAAGTGTCCAATCATCTGAAGTAAAAACCTATAACCCAGGGTCTATAAATACTCAGCCTGTGCCCTGTATTGTACAATTAGGATAGTTAGGCACATAATACACTGAAAATTTTAAGTCACAGTGGATCTGCATTGGATCTGAACACCACAAAACAAAAACACCATAACATTTTTTAGTATTCAAGGTTTTAGCTGGTGATAAAAAGTGTCACTCTTTGACAGCCAAAAATCTGTTGCAGTGTCCTCACTGATGGTGGCAATTTGGTGCAAAAGCTCTTCCTTATATTTTCTGATCTGCTGCCCTATGCTGATTGTGGAGATCCTCTGCCTTGTTCTTCTGCGGCATTTAGAAGGAAACGGAAAGACTGGCTGCTTAGATGTGGATGCCGGTGGTGGTGCTTCTTCCACTAACTGAGATAGTTCCACATCTTCTTCAGACAATTCCTCATGTTGTGCTTGTGTGTGTGTGTGTGTGTGTGTGTGTGGCAATGTGGATTTTCTTATGGCATACTCCTGCCTTTTTAACCACTTAAGGACCGCCTCCTGCACATTTACGTCGGCAGAATGGCACAGGCACGTACCTGTAGGTCCCCTTTAAGTGTCCGAAGCACCGTGACTGCGGGTCCGGCGGACCCGATCGCCGCCGGTATCCCGCGATTGGTCACAGGAGCTGAAGAACGGGGAGAGGTGTGTGTAAACACACCTTCCCCGTTCTTTACAGTGGCAATGTCACTGATCGTCTGTTCCCTGATATAGGGAAAGGCAATCAGTGATGTCACACGTCCAGTCCAGTCCAGCCCCGCCCCCCTACAGTTAGAAACACATATGAGGTCACACATAAGCCCTACAGCGCCCCCTAGTGGGTAACTCCTAAACTGCAATTGTAATTTTCACAGTAAACATTGCATTTTTATAGCAATTTTTGCTGTGAAAATGACAATGGTCCCAAAAATGTGTCAAAATTGTCCGATGTATCCGCCATAATGCCGCAGTCATGAAAAAAATTGCTGATTGCCGCAATTAGTAGTAAAAAAAAAAAATATTATTAAAAATGCCATAAAACTATCCCCTATTTTTTAAACGCTATAAATTTTTCGCAAACCAATCGTTAAACGCTTTATTGCGATTTTTTTTTACCAAAAATAGGTAGAACAATAAGTATCTGTTTTATCCTTCACAATTCCCTCTCTAACATGTATCCCATTTCTATCCATCCATCCCTCAGTCTGTTATATTCTTTACAATTCCCTCTGAGGGATGGATGAGCATACCAGGGGATGGACGGATAGAATTGGGATAAATGTTAGAGAGGGAATTGTGTAGAATAAAATATAATGAGGGATGGATGGATAGAAATGGGAGAAATGTAAATGTGGTGTGCATTCAAAATGGAGAGTAAAAATAAGCTAAAATGGTGGTGGAGAGGGTGTTTTTGTTTGTATTGTATGTGGGAACAGAAGACATGCAATGCATGATATTGAATACAGTGGGAGACCAGATATAGTTAATGCAGAGTCCTTGGTTTAAACACTTTAACCACTTAAGAACCGCCTCCTGCACATTTACGTCGGCAGAATGGCACGGCTGGGCACATGCACGTACAGGTACGTCCTGTGCTAGTACCCAGCCGTGGGTCGCGGGCGCGCGCCCCGGTCCGAAGCTCCGGGACCCGATCGCCGCTTGAGTCCCGCGATTGGTCCCTGGAGCTGAAGAACGGGGAGAGCTGTGTGTAAACACAGCTTCCCCGTTCTTCACTGTAGCGGCGGCATCGATCGTGTGATCCCTTTTATAGGGATACACAATCGATGACGCCACACCCCCCTACAGTTGTAAACACACATGAGGTCACACATAACCACAGGGGGCGCTCCCAAACTGCAACTGTAATTTTCACAATAAACAATGCATTTTAAATGCATTTTTTGCTGTGAAAATGACAATGGTCCCAAAAATGTGTCAAAATAGTCCGAAGTGTCCGCCATAATGTTGCATTTACGAAAAAAATCGCTGATCGTCGCCATTAGTAGTAAAAAAAAAAAAAATGAATAAAAATGCAATAAAACTATCCCCTATTTTGTAAACGCTATAAATTTTGCGCAAACCAACCGATAAACGCTTATTGCGATTTTTTTTTACCAAAAATAGGTAGAAGAATACGTATCGGCCTAAACTGAGGAAATCTCTTTTTTTATATATATATATTTTTGGGGGAAATTTTATTATAGCAAAAAGTAAAAAATATTGCATTTTTTTCAAAATTGGCGCTACTCTATGTTGAATAGCGGAAAAAAAAGCACATGGGTGTGACATGCCACCAGCGGATGATGCTCTGTCCCTCAGCGCAAGTGTTGAGGCAATGTCAGTGGCTCTGAACCTGACAAACGCTCTGGGGCTTTTCTTTTAATTACGTTTACAGCAAAACAGAAGAGAATATGGTTATTACAACAATCCAAATGCTTGTGGTGGTAGGCGTTATATGGAAAAATCTGTATTCACATGAAAGAGCTGCCTCAACTTGACAACATACAGAAATTATACAATCCATCTTATTTAGTTAGCATGGTGGGTACCTGTCCTCTCAGGAGAACAGTGCCTTCAGTATATTAAATTCTGGTTTGATAGCAAATCCTGTTAGAGATGGGGATCTGTATTGCTAGGCTTTAAGTCATGTATTTTGTGTTCATAAGTTGAGAGAGGGCAATGTAGCCTAGGTACAATGGGGTGTCCAGATCAGTTTCATTACAGATCTAATGTAGATCAAACAATGGGGATGAGACACAGGGCCAAAAGAAAAAGGAGGGCAGATACAGCAGGACAGAGGAAAAAAAAAAAAAGATGTAGACATTTGGGGGAATGGTGCGAGTCACCAATAGGGAGAAGGGAAGGGGGACTCCTATGGATGGCTAGCACAGAGACAGACATTAATTACAAAGCTCTGTTCCAATAACCCTGTATGTGAGAGCATGGTAGTCATCTGAACCTGTGACGTCTAACCAGTAAAAAAAAAAAAAACATGGTTTCTGAAATTGGTTTAACTTATGGTTAGATGCAGCTATAAGTTCCTCCATCAGTTAATTTCTTTAACATTTGCTACTTATAAATAGAATAAAGGAGGGGCGACGTGTTTCCAGTAGAGTGGGATACATGCTTTTGAGGCATTTAATATGAGTAGCAACAGATCTTTTTTGCGGCTTCATCGTAAATGTGTACTGCTCTGGCTTTTACCAGTACTCGATGTCTGGAATGTACCACAAGCAAGAATCTATTGTCTGAACATCACTTCCAGGTGAGTCCCCCACACTTCCACTCCAGCACTGCAAAGCTAGGAAAAGCCTATTCTGTTAGTTTACAGATAAAGCAGTGATGTAGTCAGGAACCTTGGACTGACGTAGACAAATCACAAAAAAAAAAAAAAAAGTTTGATTTTAAATAGCAACACAAGATATCCATCCTTGTGCAAAAGTGGTTCTCAACCCTGTCCTCAAGTACCCCCCAACAGGCCATGTTTGCAGGTTTGGTATAAAGTGTCCTTCGCGCTATTATGAAATAATAATGATATGAAACCAAACAAAATAGTGAAAATGCAGCAAAACCTAATAGTGTTTACAATACACAAATGAAATAATATTAAATGAGGGATTTTGCGCAAAAACTACACGCTATCCGAAATATGTAACGGTGATGAGTGTTAATCAAAAACAAATGAGTGATAAACTGTGCAAATAATATAAATGCATAAAAAAGAACTCTAAAATATAAAGTGAAGTGAAAAATAGTGAAAAGTGTCCCATAAGTAAAATGCCGTGATGAGCTACCAAATGGGAATAGGATGCAGCTGAATGTCCACTAGACCAGGTGTAAATAAATGACTGACAGATGAATGGTCATATCCTTAAAAGGGCTCCCAGAACTCTTACCTCAATGACAAAAATATAGGGCATCAAAGATATCCTCAGCGTCAACCACCTCCTTGCAGCCAAAGCGTATTCCCAACTGTCACACTTCAATGGAGCTTCTCCTCGATCTATCCCTAATATACACTCCGGTCCAGAGGAGGGGGGAGAGAGAGAGAACAAAAAAGCCTCCGATTGTGTAGTATGTAAACCCAGGGGGAACATTTTAATCAAGAATAACCTGTGCTTACATCAAACATAAAAAATCGTGCAATAACATAAAACGACCAGTGGCGTCTGCTTACGTCACTCCAGGTGTACGTCCGTCCAATCCCTACGCGTTACGACACGATCACGTGTCTTCATCTGGAGAACCTGATTGGTGGTGGCGCTTGTGTTTATATATCTATAAACCGGAAGTTGAATCGTGGCCATTTTGTTGTAGTCCACCGCATACAGTATACTGAGGCCATTGTATTGGTTGTCTGACACACCAGATACTGGCAGTGATTGGCTAAAAACGGGTAGCATCACACAAATAACTTTACGGACCCAATGAATGAAGTGAAAGTAGTAAAACTTGGTGGACAATACAATATTGTAAATCGCCATAAAACGGGATAAAATGAATATATAAAATGGATTCACATGATAAAATTATTTAAAATGAGTTAAAATCAATATTCAATATTAAAACTGAAGGTGCAGCCTAATCGGGAGAGTACCTTCTGCAAGATATATCTATTAATACACTAGCAGAGAAAACTCTCAAATAAACAAGAGAGTGACATAGCTCTCACCCGCAAGTGACTAGTCTAAAATATTATAATTACTGTTGAAAGAGTTGGGCCAAGGCATATAGACCTGCAATAAGCCAAACGGCAAGAGGATATATTACAATAGAATAGTGCCTCCTATGGACATACGGTGATCGCACACCTGGTTTGTCGCATGCTCTAACAATATCGCATAATAACTTTTGCCACATATATTAGACATAAATAGCCACAAAACTTATGGGTAGCAACCAAAATAGGTAAATGTGTATTAGTCCAGACTGACCACATATATATATATATATATATATGTAACAATACATATATACCGGTATACGATAATAGGAAGAACCATAAATGAATGAACATGAGAATAAAATAAAAATAAATATAGAATAAAATAAAAAAGGGTAAAAAAATACTAAGAAAACAGTTGAGATCGAATTCAACATTCATTCCTCCTGGTACAAGTGTACGCATGCTGTGTATCAATTTCGACTCTTTTTGACTTATGGTTCTGACCTCTTTGTCCTTCCCACATATTGGAGGTTACAGCTACATTGTAGCACGTATACAACACCCTCAGTGTGGCACCCATTAAAGTCTCTAATTGCGTGTGTTTCTCCTGTGTTTGTAGCAACAAACTCAGTTCTTTTCTTTTGGAATCTATGTGACTTCCGACACGCATAGCACCCTTTACAGGGAAAGAAACCCTTTCCGGAAAAAAAATGTATACCCAGGTTTCGGTGGAGGTTCAACTACTCATTTGACAATAAGGTCTCTAAGAGTAGGTGCTCTCTTATAGACAATCCTCTGGGAGGATTTTCTGTAGATCTTTGTCGTTTCTCAAGATGTGCCAGTGTCTTCTGATCACCTTGGCAACATCTTTATGTTGGGAGTTGTAGTCCAGAATTAGTCCCGGTGCTGCTTGTCCACAAATCTAAAGAGAACCCACCAGAGAGGCCCATAGTCAATGGGATAGACTCCCTGACATCTAGGATGGGACAGTATATTGATTATTTTATACAACCTGCCGTCCAAAAAACACAAGCCTACCTTAAAGACACGAAACATATCTTGCAACTGCTTGATACAGTGCCGGTACTTGAAGGGAGAACATTACTGGTAACAGCAGACGTAACATCACTTTATACTATCGTGCAACATCATGATGCTTGCTTTGCAACAAAGTGGCTATTACAAAAACACAGTAATCTCATCTGTAAACAGAGGAAGTACCTTATTAAATGTCTGGATTTCTGCTTGAAATGTAACTATTTTTGGTATGACCAGACTTATTTCAAACAGGCTATCGGTATAGCCATGGGGGCTAAATTTGCGCCTAGTGTGGCTAATGCCTTCATGGCACTATGGGAGGAAACTGTGGTTTATGAGAACACTCCTGTAGAATTAGCCCTCTACAAAAGATATATTGATGATTTAATCATCTTATGGAATGGCAGCAGAGACACCCTGGAAAGCTTCCTGGAAACACTCAATAGGAATGATAAGAACATAGCCTTGGTGTGGAAAATAGATGAGAAAGCTGTAGATTTTCTAAATCTAAACATCAGCCTGGAAAAGGATAAAATAGTCGCTAAAACACATGTGGACACTAACAGTTACCTCTCTATGGATAGTTGCCATTTTAAACCATGGCTTTTTAATATACCGAGGGGACAGCTCGTAAGAATGAGAAGGAACTGTACAAAAGAAAGTGATTATATACTTCAAGCAGAGATTATTGGTTCGAGATTTAAGGAGAAAGGCTATGAATAATCATGGGTGAAAAATCAAATAGAAAATGTCGGTAGAATGAGGGGTCACAGCGCTATGCTGGACCGGCATGGGATGGCTCAAAGGGGAGATGTTGTTCTCTCCCTTTTCCCCTGCTTGTCTCGTGCTGCAGGATCGGAGTCGCCGGGGCGGGACCGCCCCCCTCCCGTGATTGGTCGAAGGAAGACGGCACCCCATTGGTCGTGGCGTGCGGCGGGAGCCCGCGCTGAAGAAGCCTATATATACCCCTGCGTGAGGTGACCGCTCAGGCTGCTTCTTCCGTCACGCAGCAACGAGCGTTACCTCGCCTCACCTCACCGCCGCAGCCATGGATCCCTCCAGAGCCCGTGAGGAGCTTCTCTGCAAATTGCTAGAGAGGGCGGAGAGCGGAGGGGGGGAGGAATGGCTTAGGCGGTGCTTGGGTGATGAGGGCGGCTCTTGCTCCACTCCACCTATCCCAGAGGTGAAAACGGTCGGGGGCGGTACAAGGAAGCAGCCTGCCAGGAGGAATAAGAAACTGAAAACGAACGCTCCTCTGCAGCCTGCCAGCCAAGAGGGAGCTGTGGCACAGGGTGCCCCTTGCCAACAAGGGGGCAGCGCTACTCCCCCCCTTGCGGGGTCCACGAGTGGGCACGTTCCTGGCGGTGAGAATCTTTATGTTAATCATTTTACTAAATTGTCAAGTTTGATGGATTCTTTTTCTGAAGTGTTGAAACAGTTTAAAGGGGCACACGATAGTGGTGCTGATATGAGTGGTGTCACACAAGGTGCACGGGGGTCCGGTGCCAGAGGTAACGTATTAAGAAGTGATGGTGATGTTTCATGCACACAGTTTGTTGGTGCTAAAAGAATGCAACATATGTCTGGTAATGAGTTTAATGGTGTTAATATGCATGATGATATCAGTGCGGTATGGCAAGATTTAGGTGACCCCGCAATGCAGGTCAATGATACTTATTTATCACATGCTAGTGGATACCAACCAATGTCGGTTAACCCTATGTTGCCAATTAGGCCTTCTGCCATGACGGTCGGCGAGTCCTCTTTTAAAGAGCCCCTCCCATGCGCTTTATCTCCACTGGGCTTTCATTTATCTAAAACAGTGAAAGAAAAAATATGGAGGGGGGAGTATCTTGACATTTTGTCACTGCTTCCTGCCTCTAAGGAATTTCTGTCCAAGTCGGACAAGCAGGCAGGGGAGAGAGCGGAGGAGGATAGGAGGAGGGCAATCCCCAAGACGTTTCAGAATTGGCTGCAGGCTTTCTGTATATATGCCGCAGTCATGGGTGAACGTTTTCCTGGTAAGTGCTCCGGATTATTCCAGCATCTGGATATAATCGCTGAGGCTTTCCGCCATTTTGGCGGCTCGGCATGGTTCACGTATGACGAGAATTTTCGTCAAAAGCTAGCGGTCCATCCCTCGTTGCACTGGGGGTCCAAGGATGTGGGCCTATGGCTCAACCTGATGCTACCAAAGCCACAGTTTACCCCTCGCCCCCAGACGGCCGCTCAGAGCACATTTCGGAAGGGGTTTTGCTTCGCATTCAATGAGGGGCAATGTAAATTCCTCTCAAACTGCAGGTTTAAGCATGAATGCTCATACTGCAGCGGTACTCATGCAGCGACAAGATGTTTCCGCAAAGCTGCCGCGAGCTCTTTCCAGTCAGGTTCCAGCGGCTTGGGGAAGGGCCCCGACGCCAGTGAGCTTGCCAAAAATGCGCCCGTGGCTAGATCGTTATCCCGACCGCAAGATGGCAGTCCTGCTATCTGACGGGTTTACAGATGGTTTCCTGGTACCCACTTTCAGAGGCCCAGGATGTACAGTGGTACGGAACTTGCAATCGGCGGTTACGCATTTGGATATCGTCCGGGGCAAGATTTACAAGGAGCTTTTGGAGGGTAGGATTGCCGGCCCCTTTTCCGACCCTCCGTTTTCCGATTTTCGGGTGTCCCCCCTAGGCATTGTGCCAAAAAAGGAGGTCGGCAGCTTTAGATTGATCCACCATCTTTCCTACCCTCCCAAATTTTCTTTGAATGACGAAGTCGCAAATGTCAATGCACCAGTGTGTTACGCTTCATTTGATGAAGCGCTAGCCTTGCTAAGGCAGTCAGGCCAAGGGTCACTCTTAGCAAAGGCGGACATCAAGGCGGCTTTTCGCCTCCTCCCAGTTCACCCCCAAGGATTTAACTCCCTGGGTTTCCATTGCATGGGGCAATTTTATTTTGACAAATGCATGCCCATGGGGTTTTCTCTTTCATGTTATTATTTCGAAGCTTTTTCTTCTTTTTTGCATTGGGTAGCGGCAGAGGCGATACCCCAGAGTTTCATCCTACACTATCTGGATGATTTTTTATTTATTGGCCCGGCGGGGTCGTCGTTATGCATGGAATCGCTCCAGGTGTTTTCCGATGTCTGTAAGGAGTTCGGGGTTCCTCTGGCGCATGAGAAGACGGTTCTACCCGCAGTTTCCATAGAATTCCTGGGCATTACAATTGACGCTCAGAAGATGGAGTTCAGGTTACCGGAGCAAAAAGTGCAGAGGATGTCTTTGCTGATTACGGGTTTTCTAGCTAGGAAGAAGGTTTCGCTGAAAGAAGCCCAGTCCTTGCTGGGGCTTTTTGCTTTCGCGGCCAGGATCATCCCAATGGCTAGGGTGTTTTCGCGGAGATTCTCCTTAGCCCTGCGGGGTTACAAGAGCCCGTATGCTCATGTGCGAATCTCCAAGAGTATTAAGGAGGATTTGAAAATATGGGATTCCTTTTTAAGTAATTTCAACGGTGCATCGGCCTGGCAAGAAGATTTCATGGATAGCACACAATTGGAATTCTTCACGGACGCGTCAGGGTCCGTCGGTTTCGGGGCCTTTTTGCAAGGTCATTGGTGTTCTAGCAGGTGGCACTTGGAGTGGCAACAGAAGGAAATATTGCAGAACCTGGTCCTTCTGGAGTTATTTCCGGTCATCGTTGCCGTTGTGATTTGGAAGGACGCCTTTGCGAACCGGAGGATTTTGGTCCATACGGACAACAAAGGCGTCCTTTTTGCAATTAACACGTTATCTTCGAAATCTGAACCAGTCATTAAATTACTACGGTTTTTGGTACTTCATTGCATGCGGTTTAATATTTGGTTGAAGGCTGAACACATAGCGGGAAAAGTGAATAATATAGCTGACGCTTTATCTCGTTCACAGCTCAGGAGGTTCCGGGAGTTGGCCCCGTCAGCGGATCCGCATGGCACCCCCTGCCCAGACTTCCTCTGGGGCTTAATCTGGGATTAATCTTCACCAACCTCAAGGCCTCGGTATCGGAGAAAACATGGACGGACTACAAGCACTCTTGGAGCAAGTGGTGTTTGTTCTGTCGCGAGGCGGGTTTGGATTCTCTTTTTGTCACTTCATATGTTGCGTTATCCTTTTTGTCTCATTTGATCCAATCCCAACTTAGCCAGGCCTCTATTAGCAGGATTCTCGCGGGAGTTTCTTTCTTTTTAAAATTTGCCGGTCTCCCCGCTTTGACTTCATTTTTTCAAGTCACCCAGGTCATTAAGGGTCTTAGGAGATCTAACCCTGTGGTGGACGTCAGGCGCCCGATATCCATCTCTATGTTAGGGGACCTTCTGTCAGTCCTGCGGGAGGTATGTGTATCCGAATTCGAGGTTCTTCTTTTTAGAGCCGCATTCGCGGTAGCTTTCTTCGGTGCCCTTAGGCTAGGTGAATTCACAGCACCCAATAGGAAGTCATGGTCTTTTTTGCTTTTTTCGCATGTCCGTTTAGAGGGAGGCTCCCTTCACTTTTTTATGTGTAGGTCCAAGACATCCCAGCCAGGTCAGGGCCGTTGGTTTCGTTTGTCCAGTTCCCCAAATAGGGCCATCTGTCCAGTTCTTCACACATCAAATTATGTTTCTGCTAGGCCCGCGTCCGGCGGGTCATTTTTTATACATAAGGACTTATCCTCACTGACCAGGTTTCAGTTCTCGGCCGTTTTGGCCGCCTGTCTGAAATATCTGAACTTATCCGGTCTACGCTTTTCATCGCATTCGTTCAGAATCGGGGCGGCCACTACTGCTGACTCTCTGGGTTTGTCTGTTAACAAGGTAAAGAGTATAGGACGTTGGGGCAGTGACAGATACAAAATCTATGTCCGCCCGGGTCTCTTAACCCCTTGAATTTCTTTTTCAGATCATCCCAGGACAGTCGTATGGATCGTAGGCCACTCCTACATCTTTTGGGCCGCCAGGCAGGCTGGAGCTAGATCTTACTCGACTGCGTTAGGTCTGGACACAGATTTATTTATGATTTTTTGGTCTGGAGTCAGGGGCATGAGATGGCGGGGCTTGTTAGAGCATCTGTCCTACTTATCTGACATATGGCCCGCCCCTCAGGTATTAGTCCTACACACGGGGGCGAATGATCTGGGAAAATACAGAACTTGGGATTTGCTGTGTGAGATGAAGAGGGACTTACACTCTATAACCCTAATGTACCCGGGGGTGGTGCTGGCTTATTCGGAGATGATCCCTAGGCTCCTATGGTCCCCTCAGGGCAGCCTTTTTTATGTGGATAGGATCCGTAGGCGCCTGAATAGGACGGTACATAGTTTCATTTCCTCCATTGGGGGAGTTTCCTTTCGTCACACCGAGTTGGAGGGGTTTTTGCCAGGATTATTCAGGAAGGATAAGGTGCACCTATCCATAATAGGTTTGGATATTTTTAATATGGGTCTCCAAAGTCTAATTGAATCGGCCACAGTGGTGGGGGGGCCACAGCCGGCAGCTTTGCGGCCGACTGGGGCCGGTGGGGAGTAGTCGTCCAGCTTCGGCTGGATGGACATTTATGTCATAAGAGTTTCAGCCAAAAAAGGGCTTATTTAATTATTTATTAATTTATTATAATTGTAACCCCCCATCCTGGTGGATGACACCGTGGCCAAAAATTTAATCCAATCTTAATAAAATTGTTGTATTATATTGGTGTGTTGTGTGTTATTATGGTATACCTTTGTGCTAGCCCATGAGGGGTCACAGCGCTATGCTGGACCGGCATGGGATGGCTCAAAGGGGAGATGTTGTTCTCTCCCTTTTCCCCTGCTTGTCTCGTGCTGCAGGATCGGAGTCGCCGGGGCGGGACCGCCCCCCTCCCGTGATTGGTCGAAGGAAGACGGCACCCCATTGGTCGTGGCGTGCGGCGGGAGCCCGCGCTGAAGAAGCCTATATATACCCCTGCGTGAGGTGACCGCTCAGGCTGCTTCTTCCGTCACGCAGCAACGCCCACCCGCCCCCCCCCCTCTTTTTGTTTTACCCCTTTTTCCCGTCACGAGGTCATCCGAAGTGGGGAGTAGTCGTCCAGCTTCGGCTGGATGGACATTTATGTCATAAGAGTTTCAGCCAAAAAAGGGCTTATTTAATTATTTATTAATTTATTATAATTGTAACCCCCCATCCTGGTGGATGACACCGTGGCCAAAAATGTAATCCAATCTTAATAAAATTGTTGTATTATATTGGTGTGTTGTGTGTTATTATGGTATACCTTTGTGCTAGCCCATGGACAGGAATGAGAGATTACAGGATAAAGAAAAAATCATCCATCAACAAGCAGCACCGGGACTAATTCTGGACTACAACTCCCAACATAAAGATGTTACCAAGGTGATCAGAAGACACTGGCACATCATGAGAAACGACAAAGATCTACAGAAAATCCTCCCAGACAAACAGAGGATTGTCTATAAGAGAGCACCTATTCTTAGAGACCTTATTGTCAAATCAGTAGTTGAACCTCCACCGAAAAACCTGGGTATACATTTTTTCCGGAAAGGGTTTCTTTCCCTGTAAGGGGTGCTATGCGTGTCGGAAGTCACATCGATTCCAAAAGAAAAGAACTGAGTTTGTTGCTACAAACACAGAAGAAACACACGCAATTAGAGACTTTATTGGGTGCCACACTGTAGCTGTAACCTCCAATATGTGGGAAGGACAAAGAGGGCATTAAAAGGTGAGAATTAAAGAGCATGTCCAAAATATAATTAAGGGTTTCCCAAAACAATGTTTCTAGGCACTTTGACAGTGTTCATAATCAGGACCCAACCCAACTGGGGGATCGAAAAATATAACCCATCCTAGAGAGGTAGTCATAAGGTCAGAACCATAAGTCAAAAAGAGTCGAAATTGATACACAGCATGCGTACACTTGTACCAGGAGGAATGAATGTTGAATTTGATCTCAACTGTTTTCTTAGTAATTTCTGACCTTTTATTTTATTCTATATTTATATTTTATTTCATTTTTTATTTTATTCTCATGTTCATTCATTTATGGTTCTTCCCATTATCGTATACCGGTATATATGTATTGTTATATATATATATATATATATATATGTGGTCAGTCTGGACTAATACACATTTACCTATTTTGGTTGCTACCCATAAGTTTTGTGGCTATTTATGTCTAATATATGTGGCAAAAGTGATTATGTGATATTGTTAGAGAATGCGACAAACCAGGTGTGCGATCACCATATGTCCATAGGAGGCACTATTCTATTGTAATATATCCTCTTGCCGTTTGGCTTATTGCAGGCCTATATATGCCTTGGCCCAACTCTTTCAACAGTAATTATAATATTTTAGACTAGTCACTTGCGGGTGAGAGCTGTGTCACTCTCTTGTTCATTTGAGAGTTTGCTCTGCTAGTGTATTAATAGATATATCTTGCAGAAGGTATTCTCCCGATATGACCATTCATCTGTCAGTCATTTATTTACACCTGGTCTAGTGGACATTCAGCTGCATCCTATTGCCATTTGGCAGCTCATCACTGCATTTTACTTATGGGACACTTTTCACTATTTTTCACTTCACTTTATATTTTAGAGTTCTTTTTTATGCATTTATATTATTTGCACAGTTTATCACTCATTTGTTTTTGATTGAGTAACACTCATCACCGTTACTTATTTCGGAGTTTTTGCGCAAAACCCCTCATTTACATGTTTGCAGGGTTACCTGAATCTTGCACAGGTGCTTGAAATCAGAGTCAATGGCTTGGTATTTTGGACAGTTATGTTATCTAAGAGAAATTCCCAAAACATGGTCTCTTGAGGGTACTTCAGGACAGGGTTAAAAAACACTGTTCTAGAAAACTTGGGAAAAAAAAAACTGAGGCATGCTGGACAGAGCATGGTAGTGTCCAAATCCTCCTGTGGATAGCAGTAAAACTTTGCAGTATTGGGTTTCTGAGTCCCTCCCACAATGGACGAGCAAGAAAGCATGTTTTACAAAACAGGCAAAAACAACATAAGTTTGTATTTGAAAGTTTATTATATAAATGTCTCCTTTTCTTAAGAGGATTACAAAACCAATTAAGAGAAATTTACAAGCAATGATTACCATTAAGAATTGATCATAGTGGATACATGTTAGTATTAAGAGTTAAATTTGTTTCAAGGTAGGTGATAAGAGAATCTTTCCATAGTATTATGACAGTTTCATTCTAGTTTACTGCAATGGAAGCATCTTCCAGGTACTGAAGGCTGGGCACACAGGGCAATTCATAATTACACTTCAAGTATGATAAATTTACTGACATGCCATGCAAAATCTAAGATAAAGAAAGATTGTACATAACTGTAGAAAAATATTCTCTATGATTTGTCTTTTAAAAAAAAAAGTTAAACAGCCCCTCCCCTCCAGAAATACAGTAACTGCAAAATAATTACATCCCTTTGTGTACAATGTCCCTTTAGTCAGGGTCAGAGTTGCTCCATAAAGCTAATGTACATAATTTTCACGCAAGAAAAGCAATTTATTATCTGCCACAGCTTATCTACAAGTAAAATCCCTCAACACTTTCCCCTTATAGTGATAATTATAGAGAAGATTACTACATGGCGTAAACTGCAAAAAGGTTTTATAAAAAGGTTACACTAGGGAAAAACAAGAATAATCATTCAACACTGACATTTGATTCAGCTTTAAGCGGCAATGAGACTGGGAACCATTTATATTAAGCTTATGAACATTAAACACCCACAGAATCAGATAAAAGGTGGCATAAAAGGGGGGGGGGGGGAATCTTGTTTGGAGCTT
Source organism: Rana temporaria (assembly GCF_905171775.1). Classification (NCBI taxonomy): domain Eukaryota; kingdom Metazoa; phylum Chordata; class Amphibia; order Anura; family Ranidae; genus Rana; species Rana temporaria. The sequence continues at coordinate 423,760,064 of NC_053490.1, forward strand.
TTTTTTGTGGCAATATACTAGAATACAGCAGCTTTTGAAATACAACACGGCAGATGTCATCAGCAGGTAGGCCTGCAAGTTACATTTGTGACATGTGTCTTTAGAGTGGACTTTAATGCACATTTTAAGGCAACATCCTTGCTAGGAAAGTAATACAAGGGATAAAAATACATGATATCCATTGTGAAAATATTGCTCCAGACTCGCTCTAGTGTTGGTCACAAGAACAAAAAGGATAAGGTATTTCACATAACCTGCAAAATGGGAGAATATTTATTGATTCTTCATTTAACCGAGCAAAACCGCTTGTTTAAAGCGGTTGTATACCCTTAAAAAAAAATAAAAAATAAACCTGCAAGGCAAATGAGCTAGTATGACTAACATACTAGCTAATTATCAATTACTTACCTTAGATCGAAGCCCCCGCAGCGGTCCTCGGACACGTTCTCCGTCATGATACCCGGAATGACTTCCGGGTATCGCCACTCCGGCGATGTGAATGGCCGGAGCGGCGATGACGTCACTCCCGCACATGCGCCGTAGACATGGGCGCCCACTTTTCTGCAAATATCTTTAACCATGTAGGTTAGGGAGATATTGCAAGCACCTACAGGTAAGCCTTAATGTAGGCTTACCTGTAGGTGCAAGTATAGTCTGAGGGTATACAACCGCTTTAACTTCAAAAGGTTGTAAACCTCAGACATGAAATCTGAACAAAACACATTTCTATAGTGTTTACTTGCCTCTCTTCAAACACAAAGTGTCATTGCTCTCTGCTGACTAGTTCCTCTGCCATCTGCAAGAATCACTTCTGACAAGTTTTCCTGACACCATGAGAAAATGGTGACAGGGAAGGGATCTTCAGCTGATTGACAGCCTTGGCTCTGTTCCTGTGTGCAGTGCGGTGTGTCCCTTCCCTCCAATCAGCTCTCAGAGCTCTCGTACAGTGTGCGACTTCAGCTCCCTGCCCCCTGCTTTGTAAGTCTGTGAAAAATCATCTGAGTTTAACAGGGCAACTGGCTGCTAAAAAACAGGTACAACAGGATTTATTCCATCTCTGTGTATCCCAAGGCCAGTCACTTCACTGGGTATAGGTAAGGGTTTACAACCACTTTACATTTGAGCATAGGCCCCTGTAATAATATGCCATAAAGAGCTGTAATGTGCAGCAACCATCATACATTTGTGTTTTTGATAGACTGATGAATGTTACCATTGGTTATTACATGAAACCATTTTTTTTTCACCATTACAGAGGCCCATAAACAAGGCGCCTAAGCACCAATCACTTGTTAGGAAGAAAATAATCATAAAAATAAATAAGAAGTAAAAGTGTGAATGGGAAATGCAGGATGCTGGCAAAGCCTTTTCATGATCTACACAAAAGATATTTTTTTTCTACCATTCTTTAATAACATATTCAACAAGTTGTTCTAAACCATTATTCCTGAACAGCAGACAAGGTTTAACATCCAAATGTAACCAGGGTGTGCTAGGATCAGGTGAAATCTAACCTGCAGAAAAAGCCACTTGATAGAAAACGTTTGGGGCAATAGAACACTTAAAATCTGTTGTGGTGCTCTAAAATAGCAGGTCAAGATTTTAGCTTTACCACTTCCAACTATTGTATGTAGGAAGTTGAAGCGCAGTATACACTTAATGCATTAATCTCCACCTACTGTATGAACTACAAATTGTGAGCCACCACATACTGGGGACATATCAGCAGCCACTGCTACTAACAAGGTTTGGATTTTCCCAAAGATTTAATCAGGCCCTGCTGAAAGTATTATACCACCCAAAACACAACTGTAGAATGCAAGAGTATTTGTGCAACATGAATCTTTTAAAATAACTGCAGACATTTCAAAGTAGCTTATGTCAAGCAAAAAAGGTGCCTAGGCGTTTAAACAAGTTAAAAAATGAGTTATAAAACTTAAAAAAAAAAAAAAAGGAAAAGAAAAACATGGCGAACGTGTCAGTTACTGCTGCATGAAACATTTTTCTCATTGAGTTTATATCAGTTTCATTGCCTGTCTTATGGCTTCACAGGCTTACACTTATACAACCAAGCAGAACCACCTTACATTCAAGCAGAATTAAATGCTGGCACTATTCTAGTAAAGTCACTTTGCCAGAACACACACTTGACAGCAAAGACAAGGCATGTGAATAACTGTACTAAAGAACAAAACAGAGTAAAAAGGAATTAGAGCACAATAGGGACCATGAGCAACAACTCTAAATGAAAATGCCAAGGAGATTGGTGGTTGAGCGCCATGGAAAGAACTCAACACTTTGCATGGCACAGAAAACAGGCTTAAGGAACTCAGTGCTGACATCATTTAAGTGCTCAAGAGAGGGAATTTATAAGCCACTGAGTTAGGTGGATAAAAGGCTCCCTATAAAAATAATTGCCGACATGGTTTCAGTGTATTGTTCATGCTTGGGGGGGGTGGGGGGCGGGTTATGACAGTCTTATTGCTCCACTGTTGGAGGACCAGTTTTACATTTGAAATTTTACAGCCTGGTCAAGAGAGTCAGTAAGGTAGAAGGGTTGCCATCAACAATGTAAGAGAACAGACATAAAGCAGCAGCATTGATGTAGAGCCCAGCAGGGCAGTGAGCATGTGCTTGCAGGAGTGTCTTTTTGATATGTGCTATCTTCTCTGTTGGCTCTGGTTTGTGCTGAAGATCTTCAGCACTAGCACTCTGGAGTCACTTGAGTTCATGTTCAGAGTGCAGTCGAAGTAATTTTCTTTACGCCTCTTCTCTGAGCAAGAGTCGAACGACCAACAGGTTCCAGCACTGGAGACATCGGATTGAGGTTCAACGCAGAGTATGTAGCTGCCATGGCTCCCTACAGTTGCAAAAAGGAGAGATTATTGAAAACAATATATAGCGTATGTAAACTGCATAAAAGAATTAAAAAAATATGACTAAAAAATAATCAAGATAAATTTAGGCAAATTATGGATGAACTAGGAGAAAAAGGAATTTTGATCTACTTGTAAATTCAGTGGAGTGCCGTATAGGACAGAATATTCATACACCGTGGGTTATAGGCAAGTATCTTTAGGTGACCAGACACCAGCAAGCTTTCGAGGACACCCCACTCGGCACCTCTCCTGTAACCTTAGTCCTCTGTTTTGTAGCAAGCAATGCAGAGGCAAGGAATAGAGGGGGAATGTGCCCCTTGTCCTGTACAGGCAAACTGAAAGGAAATTCCTTCAAAGTGAGGGAATACCGAGGTGTCACCAAAACTAATGACCCTATTGGAAGATTTTCCCTCTATTACAATTCAGGTGTCAACCCAAAATTTGGGATTTTCTTTAACTTTCCATAATGGTAAACAGGACAAAATATGAGAGGGTGAATCTCCCTAACAGGAACACAAACAGCAATAAAAGCAGAGTTGTTCTAATCCCCCTCCACTGTACCCAACAAATAAAAAGCTTTGCATTTAGTTATTCTTTAATCATACAGTACAGAATACACACAGAATATTCATGCATCATAGAATGACCCCAAGCAATGAATAAAAAAAGTAGGCAAAACAAAACTGTGCCAACAGGCCCAAAAGACGACAGAACCCAAAAGATTGGATACCCACCTAATAAAATGTTTGAGAAGTATGAACAGAAGACCAGTGGCAGTCTTACACAGTTGGGCTACAGAGGCTTGGTACCGAAATACCCAGGACTCTCCTACAGATCTGGTGAAATGGGCGCACAACAGCGCTGGATGAGTTTTTTTGTTTAAGAACGTAAGCTCTTGTAACAAAGTTTCTTATCCACTGCGCAAACAAAAGAATCCATATATTTCTGACTAAAGTAGTAGTTTTAACCACTAGCCTATGCAGGTCTACTGTTCCCAGTAATTGGGAACAGTGATTTCTGTCATATCCTTGGTAGTCCATCCCCCCCTACAGTTAGAACATGCTGAGGGAACACGCTTGACCCCTTAATCGCCCCTAGTGTTAACCCCTTCCTTGCCAGTGTCATTTTTACAGCACTGATCAATGTAATAATGCCACTGGTTACCAAAAAGTGTAATTTGGGGTCAGATCTGTCTGCTGCAATGTCGCAGTCCTGCTAAAAATCGCAGATCGCTGCCATTAGCAGTAAAAACAATAAAAAAAATAAAGTCCATAAATCTATCCCGTAGTTTGTAGATACAATAACTTTTACGCAAACCAATCAATATACGCCTATTGAATTTTTTTTTTCACCAAAAATATGTAGAAGAATATATATTGGCCTAAACTGTGAATACAATATATATATTTTTATTATATATAATTTTTTTGGGCTATTATATCAAAAAGTAAAAACTTTTTTTTTTAAATTGTTGGTTAATTTGTTTATAGCGCAAATAAAAACCGTAAAGGTGATCAAATACCACCAAAAAAAAAATCTCTATTTGTGGGTAATAAAAAAAAAAAAAAAAAAAGACGTAAATTTGGTTACAGCGTCACACGGCCGCGCAATTGTTAGTAAAAGCGACGCAGTGTCTTAAGGCAGAAAATGGCCTTGTCATTAAGAGGGCAAATTCTTCCGGGGCTTAAGTGGTTAAGGTATACTCTAATGGGCCTAATTACATCCAAGCATTTTAGAAACAATTCCTTTAGATGCTTAGGAGCAGGGCACCAGGATGGCAGAACAAAAGTGTCCTCATTGGAACTGGATAACACCTTTGCAAGGATCGTTTTAGTTGCAAAACACAATCTTGTGAAGTATAGGGAAAAGGGCTTCTTACTGGAAAGAACCGCCAGTTCAGAGGCATAACTACCAAAATTGGCTACATTGCTGGCAACGATCTCCAGGGGCATATCCCTGATGGGTTCAAAGGGTGGTTTCTGCAGGGAAACAAAGGGTGCTGCACTTGAGCGTGATATGACAAACATCTGCAATAAAGCTTTTTACAAGGGAGTGTGAAGCCAGAGGCATGTGGAAAAAGAATGAATATGGCCAACACCTGTCCTTTAGCTTAAACGCCAATTTCTGTTTGTAGGAAGACCAGAATGTGAGACAGGAATATCTGGGACTGAACTGACTGTGCTCACACCAGACAAAATCGAGGGACAGTGGTTGCTTTTTCCATGCTGACAAAATGTTTTGTTTGAGAATTCCTAAATGAAATTGAGCAAAAAGGAATTGCCTAAAGAAGAGGCAACCATTAAAAGGAGTTGTAAAGTCTCAGGGTTTTTCACTCACCTTAATGCATTAAGGTGAAAAACCTTCTGTGCTGCAGTTTCCCCCCATTTCCTCACTTGAACCGGTTTCAGCGACGGCCATGAGCCCAGCAGCTCCAGCTGCTGTCTCGGGTCATCGGGTCACCATTGGCTCCCACGGCTGTCAATCAAATCCAGTGACACAGGAGTCGGGGTGGGGCCGAGTCCTGCTGTGTCAATGAACGCAGCAGCAGGTCTCGGGACCCCCCATGGAAATTGGCTTTCCGCGGGGGCACCCAACAAAGAGGAGGAGAACCACAGGGGGAACCCAGAAAAGAAGCATCGAGGCCGCTCTGTGCAAAACTCTTGCACAGAGCACCATGTTTGTTAGGTTAAAAAAAAATCTTTACAATTACTTTAAGCTTAGAACGCTCATGGTGAATCTCACTGTGGGATTTCTCGTGGATCAGACCCAAGTATTCCAGACGAAGAAGTAAGCTAGAGAGAAAATTTGCTGAAACTGATCACCCAGCCAAAAACCTGGAGCAGCTGAATTGTCTTGTGGATATTCTCAGAGATGCAAGGGACATGAATCCTTCAGGGGAAGGACAACTAGCCAGCCTGTAACTTGAATGCCCCGATTTCTGAAAAGGACCAGCAAGAGTGCCAAGACATTTGTGAACAACCTGGGAGCAAAGGATAGGCCAAAGGGCCATGTGACCAACTGGAAATGGTTGTCTGCCACTGCAAAGCTTAGAACCTGCTGATGAGGTGGGCAAATTGGAACATGCGTATAAGCAGCTTGGATGTCCACAGATGTCATGCATTTCCCTTGTCTCAGGCAGAGATCTTGTGGAATGATATAAAATTTTGGAACGTGAATGAATTTGTGAAGGGATTTAAAGTACAGAATAGGGCAAATACTCAGTTTGGCTTTGGTACGTTCAACAGGCTAGAATCCTTTGGATAAGTCCTGTAGCAGTATTAGCACAATGACTCACTTGGGACAACAGGTGGTTTCAGAGCATTCTGCAAATCTAACTGATCTTGGCCAGTTTTTTGTTGATTTAAAAAAAAAAAAGAAAGAAAGTGGTAATGTCTTAACGTTTTGAAGAATATTTTGTACCCTTTCAAAACCCTCAACTGAGGTCTAGGAAATTATTGACCCAGAGAACGACAAACAGATGTCCCCCAAATCTTAGGAGGGAGGATGTCCCTTCATTGTGAAATGGACTTTAGAGAAGGCTTATTGGCTTGCCAAATCTTATGCCAAATGGAAAGGCTGAGCTTAGGCTTTAAAGTCGAAGCTTTTGTATTGTGTTTTTTATAAACCTGTAAAAACCTGAATAAGTAGCATTTGGAAAAAAAAAGTGGAAGCCTGCTAAGAGGACATGCTGTGTGTTCAGAAGAGCTAGGAGTTCCTGAGGTTGGTTTTGGGACCTTCTGAGAAAATAAAACCTTCCAACCTGTGACCTCTTTAAAGAATTGGTCAAGTGCCTCACTATACATCTTCCTTGGATTGGCATGTGTGGGAGCAATTTTTGCAGGCTGTCCAAGCTTTAATCTATAAGATTCAGTGCATGTGAATTGAGATTGGAGCCATTCTGAAGATATGCCTCATGACATGTTCAAGGAGAACCACACAAAAAAAGCAAAGCAGAAGGCACCTGCTCAGAAACCGCACGATCCTGAAATACAGGGTCATGTTGGTTTTTCATTGTGCTAGTCCAGTTAGCTTCAGTTTGACATACTAAAATTGCAGCTAAAAATGGTTGCAAGGCTGTGCCCTACAAGGTTAAAGAGAGCCTTTATCCCACTGGATAGGGCACAGCAAAGACTTTTGGAGAAGTGAAAATCCTTCCAGGAGTGACCTTATGGTCATCTACTACACATTTTATCTGTTCACAAATGGTAAATGTTTTTCCTTTTACATTACACAACTTAACTGCTCTAATCATAAAGAATCCTTTAATATTCAAGGTGAACATCTCTCACTTTATATCCTACTAATGTCCCCTAGTCCTTGGGATGATGTCTCAAAGTGATCAACTGTGTTACATTTTATCATTATACACATTTTGAGTAGAATTGTGTACAGAGTGCCACAGGTGGGCATGTTAATGGTAAACACAAAGTCCAGATAGAATATCTATCTTAGCAGCCCATGTTAATGGTAAACACAAAGTCCAGATAGAATATCTATCCTAGCAGCCCATGGAGCCATTATGTACCCCAAGGGCAGAGGGGACTGGTCCAGTTAGCCCACCTCTCAACACAAGCACACACGCATTAAACTCCACTATGGAAATGTGCATATACTGGTGCTGCCAGCTGCCAAGAAATCAGATTTTGTTGGCAAGTAATTTTCTAATTTTGAATAATAAGTCAATTAGTTTAACCTGGCCAGCTGGCCATAGATTCTTATTTTTTTTTAAAAGAGACTGATGACTTGGCCAACATCCTGACCAGTTAATCAATGCATTTTTTTTATGCGTTCAAAGCAGGTTTTTTATGGACTAATCCTGACTCACAGGACACTTCATGAATAACCAGAAATATTGCCTTTATTTTGTATACTGTATATGGTCATACCTTTACTAGATGAGGTGCATCCTGTCTATTTAGCTGGAACTGAGGCAACTGGTCACAGTGTACAATCCAAGGGTGTTTTAGCACCTGGGCAGCTGTTAATCTCTGATGTGGATCCACATGAAGCATCTTTGATACCAAGTCCTAGGAACACAAAAAATAAATAAAGTTTTAGACAATTTATATTGACCACACAATGATGGAAATTCGGCCAAATTTCAAATCAGTGTATGGCCTTCTCTGCTTGTTGTAAGTCGATCATGCTGGAAAACATTTATCAATCAGCGGCTGCAGATCAGTGTACTCTGATAGCACCAGGAGCTGCTGTGAGACTATAATGTTCTGGTGGTGGGGGCCCCTCAAGTCATTCTCATTTTTGTGAATGGAAGAAATTGTGCCCATTAGGTTTCCTCTTGAATGAGTTTTCGATTTGCATTTTGATCTGTGCAAAGAAAACCCACATTTTTTTCAATAACCCAATTACTGATTGCATAGAACTATCAAACGGACATTCCAAAATTAACGTTGCTCTCTAAAAGGAGATATATTAAGTAAACAATTCAATTAGGGCCAGTTCACACACCAATTTCTGCATGTATGTTTTTTATGTGTTCCAATGTGTTTTTCCCCCCTGATCTTTCTCTCAATTTTTCCTTCATCACAATTTAGGACATACGTGTTTGGGTGTGCGTTTTTGGTGTGTCTTGCCATGTTCCAGATGCATTACAAACAGAAAAAATGCAGCATGTTCTACTTTTGTTGACTGCACTGGTGTGAACTATGGCCATTGGAATACTGGACTGCATCTGGTGTGAACCAGCCCTTAGCCATCCAAGCTAAGCCAATCCAGAAAATATTTTTATTATGAACCAAATTACAATGTCAGTATTACCATTCTGGTATGTGATATACTGGGTAGATCGGGGAAAGTGAAGTGCCAGCTTTACTTTGGCATCCAAATTAAAGATCAAGATCATAAGCAGATTATTACCTATGCAGGTATCTCTAGCTTTGGGAACATTTTACAAAAAATATTTAGAGTGTAACATGTTCGTTCCTAAGCACCTTCACACCACCACCCAGAGCCCTATCCTCAGAGTGGGCAGGTGTTCCTCTACTCCGCAAACGCTGTGACATTTAAAAGTCAGCACAGGTGTGCAGGGCTCTGCCCGCACAACTGCGTCATTCATGCACACAGATCTGAATTTTAAAGGACACCAGAGAAGTTGGATTGAGAAGGGGACGAGGCCAATAGCAGCGAATGCTAAACCTTTTGTGGCATGCCGTTAAATAGTACCAGTAAAAATATCCAATATTTGTGCACAAATTGTGACCCAACAGTGGCAAAGAAAAAAATCTCCCTAAATCAGCGGTGTCATTTAAATGAAAAAATGTCCCCAATTTGGTGGCGTTACTGAAATTAATAATTTTTTTTAACCCGAGTCAGTGGCCTCACTAAAACAAACACCACTACAATGCTCCCCGCCCCCCATTAGTACACAGCTTTCCACTTAACCGCCCCTTTTCTCGCTACAAAGCTCACCCACCCCCTTTTTAGTACAGAGCTTTGCCTTACCTCACGCCCTTTCTTCCTCTTCATCCAAGTACCCAGAGCTCCTCCTCCTCTCCCCAGTACATAAGGCTCCCCCCCCCTCTTACCCATGTACACAGGGCTCCCCCTCTTCCTCCAGTACAGAGAGCCCCGTCCCCTACTCCATCTTCCTTCAGTACACAGAGTGCCCCCCCTCTTCCTCCAGTACACAGAGCCCCGTCCCCTACTCCCTCTCCCTTCAGTACACAGAGCACGCCCCCCCCTCTTCTTCCAGTACACAGAGCCCACACTCTTCCCCTCCCAGCTAGTAAATCAGTTCTGCAGAGCCATACTGCTCCCTCCTGCACTGAGGGGGCGCTGTTATTTATGAACACAGAATCCGGCATAGGAAGCTGCTTCTATGTTTTCAAGCAACAGCAGCCAGTGGGGAACACAGGGCTAGCACCGGAGGTGGTGGTACTGAATGCTGTGGGGCTCCAGACCAAGACACTGCAGTCACTCCTTCCCCTTGATCCTCCACATACAGCCAGTTAAAATCTATTGTGGTGCTGAAAAATACCTTGTAAAGATATTAGATTCACCACTTCTGACTACTGCATGTACAGGGAGTGCAGAATTATTAGGCAAGTTGTATTTTTGAGGATTAATTTTATTATTGAACCACCATGTTCTCAATGAACCCAAAAAACTCATTAATATCAAAGCTGAATATTTTTGGAAGTAGTTTTTAGTTTGTTTTTAGTTTTAGCTATTTTAGGGGGATATCTGTGTGTGCAGGTGACTATTACTGTGCATAATTATTAGGCAACTTAACAAAAAAAATATATATACCCATTTCAATTATTTATTTTTACCAGTGAAACCAATATAACATCTCAACATTCACAAATAAAGGGATTTTTAATACAGCTTACCTGTAAAATCCTTTTCTTGGAGTACATCACGGGACACAGAGCGGCATATTCATTACTATATGGGTTATATGGAGTACCTTCAGGTGTTGACACTGGCAATCTCAAACAGGAAATGCCCCTCCCTATATAACCCCCTCCCATAGGAGGAGTACCTCAGTTTTGTAGCAAGCAGTATGCCTCCCAAAATGGTCCCCAAAAAGAGGGGTGGGAGCTCTGTGTCCCGTGATGTACTCCAAGAAAAGGATTTTACAGGTAAGCTGTATTAAAAATCCCTTTTTCTTTATCGTACATCACGGGACACAGAGCGGCATATTCATTACTATATGGGATGTCCCAAAGCAATGCTCACAATGAGGGGAGGGAGAACATCTCCAAGACAAAAGGATTTAATTTAGAGAAATACTCAAATCATAATAAATCCAACTTAGTTGAGAAAAATAATCTTAAATTTTAAATTTAACTCAAAAAAGAGGAGCCCCCGGAATCCGAGGGTCTCAAACTGCAGCCTGCAGCACTGCCTGCCCAAAGGCTGTATCAGACTTCCTTCTTACGTCCAACTGGTAGAATTTTGTAAACGTGTGGACAGAAGACCAGGTTGCCGCCTTGCAAACTTGAGCCATAGAGATCTGGTGGTGTGCTGCCCAGGAGGCGCCCATGGCCCTAGTAGAATGAGCCTTTAATGATACTGGAGGAGGCAACCCTTTCAAGCCGTAGGCCTGAGTGATTAATTGCTTAATCCCCCTAGAAATGGTGGACTTTGCAGCTGCCTGCCCCTTCTTGGGCCCATCCGGTAATATGAACAGCACATCTGTTTTCCGGATCTTCTTTGTAGCTTTAAGATAGGCCTTCATGGCCCTGACGATATCCAAGGTATGCAGCAACCCTTCCTTTCTGGAAGTAGGTTTAGGGAAGAAGGATGGTAATACCAAATCCTGGTTCAAATGAAAACTGGATACAACCTTCGGTAGGAAGGAAGGATGAGGGCGGAGAACGACCCTGTCCTTATGAAAAATAAGATATGGTTCCTTACAGGATAAGGCCGCCAGTTCCGATACTCTTCTTGCGGAAACTATGGCGACCAAAAATACTAACTTTCTTGTCAGTAAAACTAAAGGAATTTCAGCCAACGGCTCAAACGGTTGTTTCTGTAAACTTGACAGAACAAGGTTTAAATCCCACGGGCAAAGCGGGGATTTAACTGGAGGTTTAATACGCAAGACCCCTTGAAGGAAGGTCTTAACCAGCGAGTGGGTGGCCAGCGGCCGCTGAAACCACACTGACAGAGCAGAAATCTGTCCTTTGATTGTGCTTAATGCCAATCCTTTATCCACTCCTAGCTGGAGAAAACGTAATACTCTATCGATGGTAAATTTGCGAGAAAGCCATCGCTTGGACTCACACCAGCCTACATAGGCCTTCCAGACCCTGTAATAAATCACCCTAGAGACCGGTTTCCTGGCTCTGATTAGGGTAGAGATTACTTTCTGAGACAGACCTCTACCCCTGAGAATCAGGGATTCAGCCTCCAGGCCGTCAAATTTAGATGCCGTAAGGCAGGGTGGAGGATCGGACCTTGCGATAGCAGGTCTGGCCGTAGAGGAAGAGTCCAAGGGTCTCCCACTACCATCCTTAAGATTAGTGAGTACCATGCCCTTCTGGGCCATGCTGGAGCTACCAGGATGACTGGTATGTGCTCCACCCGGATCCTGCGCAGCAGGCGGGGTAGTAACTGGAGCGGGGGAAACGCATAAAGAAGTTTGAACTGATGCCAAGGGCAAACCAACGCATCGGTTCCGCAGGCCATCGGATCCCTTGAGCGGGACATGAACCTGTCTAGCTTCTTGTTGAGTCTCGATGCCATGATATCCACGTCCGGCACTCCCCATCTTTGGCAGAGTGCTTGAAAGATTTGTGGATGCAGAGACCATTCCCCCGGCAAAAGAGTCTGGCGGCTTAAGAAGTCCGCCTGAAAGTTGTCCACTCCTGGAATGAATATTGCCGATATGCAGGGCACATGAGCCTCTGCCCATAGGAGAATCAAGCTCACCTCTCTCTGAGCGGCTTGACTCCTGGTTCCCCCTTGGTGATTTATGTATGCCACGGCCGTGGCATTGTCTGATTGAATTCTCACCGGGAACCCCTGCAATTTTGACGTCCAAGCCCTGAGGGCTAGTCGAGCAGCTCTGAGCTCCAAGATGTTGATGGGCAACTGCTTCTCTGGCGTTGCCCAAGTACCTTGGCGAGTGCAACCATCCAAAATTGCTCCCCAGCCCGTCAGGCCGGCGTCTGTGGTCACTATCTTCCAAGCCACTGGGCTGAAAGACTTCCCCTTCAGTAGATTCTGAGGGTCTAACCACCAACACAGACTTTGTCGGACTCTTGATGAGAGCGGCAACGGGATATCCAAGGCCTGTGGCCTTCTGCTCCATGCTGACAGGATGGCTGCCTGCAGGATGCGAGTGTGGCTCTGGGCGTATGGTACCGCCTCGAATGTGGCCACCATCTTGCCTAGTAACCTCATAAATAGGCGAATAGTCGGTTCCTTCTTGTTTAGAACCAGTAGGATTAATTCCTTGATGGCTTTGACCTTCCTCAGAGGTAGAAACACTCTTTGTTGTTCTGTGTCTAATCTCATGCCGAGATATTCCAACTGCCTTGTGGGCAGGAAAGCTGACTTTCCTCGATTTAGGACCCAGCCGAACTTCGAGGTATTGGACCGTGAGGGCCACTGCTCGCTCCAAGCCGGGAGACGAGTGATCTATGACTAGGAGGTCGTCCAGGTATGCTAGGATCGTGACCCCTTGGATCCTTAGTTTGGCTAGGATTGGAGCTAGGACCTTCGTGAACACCCGGGGGGCCGTAGCCAACCCGAAGGGAAGCGCCACGAATTGGAAGTGACGCGAAGCCACCATGAAGCGTAGATATTTTTGATGTGGCTGATAAATTGGAAGATGAAGGTAGGCATCCTTTATGTCTATGGACGCCATGAAGTCGTCCTTTTGGAGTGTGGTAGCTGCTGACCGCACGGATTCCATCCGAAATGAGCGGATCTTTAGGTATGCTTCGGGATGATGAATAGGTTGGAGTAGAAACCTAGCCCCTGTTCCAGGACTGGTACCTCTACTATTACTTCCTGGGAAAGTAGATGATTTAATGCCGACATTAATGCGGCTCCTTTCTCCGGATCGTTTGGAATCCTCGACTCCTGGAAATGAAGGAGGAAACCTTAGGAAATCTAATTTGTAGCCCGTGGCCACGGAAGACCGTACCCACTCGTCGGGAATGCTGGCTTCCCAAACCTCTGAAAAGAGTCGCAGCCTTCCCCCCACCTTCGTGGGTGGGGGCGCCCCTTCATAAGGTCGGCTTGGGGGCTGGTTTTGCTGGTTTGCGAACCCACTGCTTTCTGCCTCTAGCAGCCTGTCCTTGTGATTTGCTGTTGAAGCCGAAGTTTGCTTTCGCAGGAGGCCGTCGATACTGTTTGGCATTAGAGGGCCCCTGCCCAGGGGAGTACTGTCGTTTAAACGCAGGGCCCTGAAACTTCCTCTTAGTTGGCAAGAGAGTACTTTTGCCATTTGAAATGGTTTGAATGTATTTATCTAGGTCTTCTCCGAAGAGTCGTCCTCCATGGAAGGGGAACCCTACCAGGAGCTTCTTGCATGGGGGCTCGGCCTCCCAGCTTTTTAACCATAAGAGTCTTCTCATATGGATAAGGGATAACGATAAACGTGACGCTTGCTGGATAGAATCCTTAATTGCGTCTACTGTAAAACATATGGCCCTAGGGACATCCGAAAATTCTTCTGCCTGCTGGGCAGGAATAAGTTTAAGCATCTGCTTAACTTGATCCGATAATGCTTGAGCAACCCCAAACGCAGCCACAGCTGGCTGTACTACTGCCCCTGCAGTAGTGAAGGAGTTCTTAAGTAGTGCTTCCAAGCGTTTATCAACTGGATCCTTGAATACCTGTATGTTTTCTACAGGGCATGTTAATGATTTGTTAATACATGAGATGGCTGCGTCCACTGCAGGAGTAGCCCATTTCTTGGAAAATTTATCTTCCATAGGATATAGGGCAGAGAATCTTTTAGGTGGTAAGAAGATTTTATCTGGCTTGTTCCAATCTTGGAACAAAACTCCCTCTAGTAGAGGGTGGATCGGAAATACTGCATTGCTTTGAGGCGCCCTCAGTGAGCCCAAAGCTGAAACCGTAGATACCTGGAGATCTGGTACTGGCAAGTTGAATGCATTATGGACCAAGTCCGTTAAGGCTTGAATCCACCAGCTCTCCCCTTGGGAGACTGCTCCAGACTCCTCTGTATCCGGATCTTCGATCCCTGAACCTATTTGGTCCTTGTCCAAGAGGTCGTCCAATTCCCCTGAGGAAAGGACCTCCTCTTCTGAGGGTCCGCGCTCGGGCGACGGAGATCTAATCCGTTTACTGCCCCGCATAGCTGTGGCTATCATTTTTCCCATTCTTTTCTCCATCTCTCTTAAAGAGGTGAGTAATACCTCGTCCGTGACCATCTTAGGGTTGGACTGACCCGCGCCAGCTCCAGCCCCAGATCCCGATGGCCCCAAGGCTCCCTGTGGGGAAAGCAGCGGCATAGCTTTGTCCGAGACCTCAGACTCTCTGGGGGAATCCCCACCTCTTGTACCCTCTGACCCGGATGCCATGGTACAATACCGAGGTACACCTGCTACCTATTGGTATTTGGAACTATAAAAGTTAATTGCCCAAACACCTGTTTGGGGGATAAAAAAATGCTTCCTCTCCCCTAGATGACTTTTCTTTTTTTTTTTTTTCGTTTTTGTTTCAAATCCAGGAAAGAAAAAACATTCTGTCCCCCTGAGTAGTATTGCAAAGAAAAACTATGAGATGGAAAAGAAACAGCCTATTTCTAGGCTTGAAAACAGTTTTCTGAAGACTGCAATATCCTTTCTGGCCACTGTGTGTCCTCGGCGCCCCGTGCTGCCACTCTGGTCTTTCCTCCCCAGTTCCAAAGTATTGAATGAGCTGTATGGAACAAACAAGGAAGGGCCGCCCCTTCCTTAAGCCACTGACCCGCCCTTCCCCCCCCAGCAATCTCAAACAGGAAATGCCCCTCCCGACAGGGGGGGGGGGGTTGGGAGGAAGGAACCTCTCTGCTCCAGCAAACTGCAGCCTGCAGCCTGGAACCACGAGGAGGTCAGCGTTTTGCCTGCTTTGCAGGCTCTGAGGAGGAAGACTGAATGGAGCATCGCCTGGAGGCTTGCAGGTAAGCACAGCTCTCTGACACACACATATACTTTTATATCATACAGGCCCCACTCAATGCTTTTCCAACACTACAAGGGAAGTCACATCTTATGGGGAATAATACATATAGAGCCATCCTATCTTTATGATATGCGACTAGTTTGCCAGATGCAGTGCATAACTTTAGGCATGTCCCCTGTGACCCCCCAGAAAAAACTTGCTAAGAACCAAGTTCCGCAAGTTTTCCCCTCACTTACCTGCTCCATGCCGCAGGACTTTGCCAAGCAAGAGGCCCAATCTTCCCCCATCTCGGTGGGGATGTCTAGACCTTCAGGCCCTGGGTTCCTATGAAGGATCCACTGTCCTGGGCCCATATAGCACTCTGGCAACAGAAACATTAGGCACCCAAAGGTTTCTAAGTTCTGGGCCCAGGGTCCAGCTCTCTAAAAAGAAAAGCATTATGGGCTATACCCCAAGGGTTTGGGGTCCGGTTACTGACCACTTTAGCGCTGAGGCTTTTTTGGACAGAACCGGTAGCTCACCTAATCCCAAGGATGCGGAGGCAAGCTAAACCATGACTAACACCTAAGACACTGGCATAAAAACTGAGGTACTCCTCCTATGGGAGGGGGTTATATAGGGAGGGGCATTTCCTGTTTGAGATTGCCAGTGTCAACACCTGAAGGTACTCCATATAACCCATATAGTAATGAATATGCCGCTCTGTGTCCCGTGATGTACGATAAAGAAATACATTTCTGACATTCAAAAACAAAACAAAAACAAATCAGTGACCAATATAGCCACCTTTCTTTGCAAGGACACTCAAAAGCCTGCCATCCATGGATTCTGTCAGTGTTTTGATCTGTTCACCATCAACATTGCGTGCAGCAGCAACCACAGCCTCCCAGACACTGTATAGAGAGGTTTACTGTTTTCCCTCCTTTTAAATCTCACATTTGATTATGGACCACAGGTTCTCAATGGGGTATAGATCAGGTGAACAAGGAGGCCATGTCATTAGTTTTTTTTCTTTTATACCCTTTCTTGCCAGCCACGCTGTGGAGTACTTGGACGCGTGTGATGGAGCATTGTCCTGCATGAAAATCATGTTTTTCTTGAAGGATGCAAACTTCTTCCTGTACCACTGCTTGAAGAAGGTGTCTTCCAGAAACTGGCAGTAGGACTGGGAGTTGAGCTTGACTCCATCCTCAACCCGAAAAGGCCCCACAAGCTCATCTTTGATGATACCAGCCCAAACCAGTACTCCACCTCCACCTTGCTGGCGTCTGAGTCGGACTGGAGCTCTCTGCCCTTTACCAATCCAGCCACGGGCCCATCCATCTGGCCCATCAAGACTCACTCTCATTTCATCAGTCCATAAAACCTTAGAAAAATCAGTCTTGAGATATTTCTTGGCCCAGTCTTGACATTTCAGCTTGTGTGTCTTGTTCAGTGGTCCTCGTCTTTCAGCCTTTCTTACCTTGGCCATGTCTCTGAGTATTGCACACCTTGTGCTTTTAGGCACTCCAGTGATGTTGCAGCTCTGAAATATGGCCAAACTGGTGGCAAGTGGCATCTTGGCAGATGCACGCTTGACTTTTCTCAGTTCATGGGCAGTTATTTTGCGCCTTGGTTTTTCCACATGCTTCTTGTGACCCTGTTGACTATTTTGAATGAAACGCTTGATTGTTCGATGATCACGCTTCAGAAGCTTTGCAATTTTAAGAGTGCTGCATCCCTCTGCAAGATATCTCACTATTTTTGACTTTTCTGGGCCTGTCAAGTCCTTCTTTTGACCCATTTTGCCAAAGGAAAGGAAGTTGACTAATAATTATGCACACCTGATATAGGGTGTTGATGTCATTAGACCACACACCTTCTCATTACAGAGATGCACATCACCTAATATGCTTAATTGGTAGTAGGCTTTCGAGCCTATACAGCTTGGAGTAAGACAACATGCATAAAGAGGATGATGTGGTCAAAATACTAATTTGCCTAATAATTCTGCACTCCCTGTAGAAACGTGAAGATCAGTATATTGGTCATTGGTTGAACTAAATGGACTTGTCTTTTTTTCAACCAGATTATCGATGCAACCAAGTATACATTTAATGCATCAATCCAACACCTAGTTATGAACTATAAAGCATAAGCCACCACATACTGGAGAAAGATCAGCAGCGACTGCTGTTAACCAGGTTTGGATCTTTTGACATTAAACAAGAAGTTTATATATACATACACATTACATATATATATATATATACACACACACATACATACATACATACACACATACATATATATACGCATACATATTTTCATACTAACGTAGGTGAATGTAGCATCAGACCGAATGTGACAGTTACTACTGTACGAAACATATTTCTCATAGAATTATCTCTCTAATTCATCGGTCATGGTTTCAAAGACTTACACTTCTACAACCAAGCTGAACCACTTTACATTCAAGCAGAATTAAATGCTGGCACTATTCTAGTAACATCACAGAAAAAAAAGACAGGCAAAAGTGTTAGTGTTCGTTCACCTTTACTAAAAAAAACACAAAACTGCTTATGCAGGTAAAGGGTGTTTCTAGATAAAAAAAAAAACTGGGAGGTGAGCAGCAATGACTAGGCTTCACTTGGCAACGTCCTGTGAGTATTCCAGTCAGGCTTCATGAGATGTATATTGCCTACACTTGTAGCAAGGCCATTATTTAACTTTAGTCAGAGCTGCACAGTTTGTATATCCACAGACAGCCCTCATCTGCATAGGCAGTTTTTATTTTATTTTAGTAAAGGTGAACTAACCTTTTAACCACTAAATGGAATACCTAGGCAAACATAATGCAGATTTTTTTATTTATTTTTTGAGTGGGCATGTGTGTATCATTACCGACAACCAGGTAGGACTAGAAGATAGATTTAGAAAACTGAGGAATATATGGGTTTGAAGAAAGAAGTACAGACCTTGGCGATATCGGAGACTGAATTCCAGTAACCACCACTTAGAGAAAACTTTCCACTGCCTATCCGTGTCAGTATGTCTTCTGGAGTATCATCTGGCCCATTTGCAAAAGGTGTATATCTGAAAGAGAAGGCAATTTTCACCAACATAATATCAGTGGATATGGTAAAGAGCTGGATGATCACAGAATTTTCCATTGCTTATTCAGAGATTTTTAATTCTTGAACGTAATTTTACAGTAACTGGAAAAGAACAATGGAAAAAAAACACAATTGGAGGGACAAGAACATAACAGTATAACTGCAGTGCACTGTTGCTGTAAACTGCACTTTTCTGACCCGATTGAAGCATTGCCCTATAGCCTTTGGGGAAAAAAAAGTAGGATAGGTTTTACTTAGGGGGCAATACACTCATCACCCAAGTTTCAAAGAATTCTTGACAAAGTGCGTGGAATCATGAAACACATCACAGAGTACATGAATTATGGTGGGTGTGTATTGAGTGTTTTTAGAGTGCCAGCTCTTCTAACCACTGATCATGTGAAGGGTTTTTCCATGCAGGTCAGGAGTTTCAAGTCCTTGGCATACATGTGAGTGCATAGTTTATGGATGCTTTTAATGAATTGAATCCACCATTATACCAATGCTGGCTATAGATGGTTTGAATTTCCTGAATTGGTTGGTGCTTGCAGGACCCCCCCCCCCATGGCTTGACAAAAATGGATTTAAAAATTGACTGAGCTGGGTGGAAAATTATTGGCAAAACAGAAACTGTATCCAACTAGTTTTCAAGGGTGTGGGATGCACAGGTGTTTCATGCAGCCGCATTCAGGAAGCTGCACAAACCTGTGCAAAATTTCCATGCGCATTCAGGAATGTATATCTGAGATACCAATCTGAACACAGACTGTCTAGGATTTGAATAGGCTGCACACCAGCGCATCGCACACGGGTGAAGATGGCCCTTTGCATTGGTGTACGGATCAGTACGCCTGTGTGAATGACGCCTAATGAAACTTAAAGGACCATCTTAAGGGATGACAACTTATGTTGATGACACGTATTGCAGTAGGTCAGTGATTAGCGCAGTGATCACTAGAAGTCATGGTTTTACGGAGGAAACATTTATTAAACCTTTACATACACTCACCCAGTTAGCATGGTATAGAGGAGAACACCCAAGCTCCAGATATCACATGCAGCATCATAGCCTTGACGCTTCAATACCTGCATTAAAAAAATTGGATTCAGTGTTTATATCCATTTGTCTCATATTCCACACTGATGAAAATATCATCTATACTGTAAGTTAAGTTGCCTAGACTGCATACATTGACCCAGCCAAAAAGGACTATGAAATTTTACATTATTTTTATGTAGTCATTTTACATCTTCTTGTTTGACTGGTTAATATTTTAAACAGGAAAGAAACAAACAAAAAAATGGCTTTAAAAAATGCAATTTTGACTTATGCTGAAAATAGTCTATTATTGCTTTTACTAGAAAGCTTCATTAGTACAGATGTTGAAGTAGTTAAAGTATTGTATTATTCAACTGTTCTTTGTTATGGCTGGGTTAGACTAAATCTCCCACTTTTTAAACTTACAGTACAGAACACAGGTTAGCTGTTCATAGACCCCAAGTTATAGGCTAGTACCTTCAGGTGATTGGGCACTAGCAAAGCTTTGAGTGACACGTCTCCTGTAACGCTACCCCACTACGCAAGTCCTCAGTTTTTTGCTAGTGAAAATCTCATTTGAATAAAATGTTATTAATGTTATATACAGAAAATGCCATTACCTCTGGAGCAACAAAATTTGCAGTATAACACGGAGTCATAAGCAACCCATTTTCTGCCCTGAGTTGTTTAGCAAAACCAAAGTCGCAGATTCGAATAGACTCAGGATTTCCAGACTCATCCACATAAAGTATATTGCTGGGTTTCAAGTCCCTGTGTACAACCTGAAGAAAAAATAAATAAATAATTCTACGAAACAGAGTTTCTCAAGGTTATAAAACTATACACCACTTTAACCAGTGAATATTAGTGTGTCAACGGTACACTAAACTGAACGTGTATTCTGGGTAGTCAAAAAACTTTGAGGACTGTACCCTAAAGTAAAGGAAAAGTGGGCATAACTTTTTTTTTTCTACCTACATAGGTTGTTCAAATGTCACATGTTGGTAGAGTAACCATCTCTATAGTAACAATTCTATTTCAGGTAACACAAATAGCAGAGGTAGCATGTCGTCACTGAGTTCTTGATGACGAGGTGCAGGCTGTCCAACATCCACAGAAGGCTACAGAATGTTTACGGCGGTGACAGCATTGACAAGAGCAATGTGCACAGATGGATAAGGTTTACAGAAGGGGAAACTGGCATTGGAGGCAAACCACGCAGTGAAAGACCAACTACAACCACTGACCCGAATCATCAGTAAGTGGAAAAACCGATTTGGGCAGACAGACAAATCACAAACTGCAAGCTCGCTGCACAACTTGACTGTAATCACAATGCCATACAGAAAATGATGGAAGATTTAGGCCAGCCACAGATGGATTAATTTCCCCCTGTCAGAATACAACAGCGCAGCAGGAGGGATTCTCCCATCAACACAGTCAGTGACTCGAGCAATTTTTCTTGCCTTCAACCTGTGGTTGAAAGCAAGAAAACTGCATAATCTACGGGTTTAGGGTATTGGACAGTGCTTACAAAGTGGGCATATCTTTACGATCTATAAACAAATAATTAGTCCATGGAATGGCATCACACCTCTTCCCTACGGCCTAAGTAGTTCAAGAGCCAGCAATCAGCACAGAAAGTCATGATGACTGTTTTGGGATGGCAAGGGCTTTAGTCTCCTTTCTTTTCTGGAAAGTGGCCTACCTTAACCAGCGAGTGGTATATTGAGGCATTTAACGAGGCAGAGACTGAACAATAATCTAAAAATGGTCCACATGCACACACATCTTTGGCAACAAGGCGATCAGAAAATTTTGCTGGTCAGTGGGTTCACCCTCCCCGTAAAGCCCAGATTTAGCACCCTCCGACTTTCACTTGCTTGGTCCAACAAAGCACAGTCTTTGGGGATAATGATTTGACAAGGTGAAAGTGGATACAACAGTGCACACCTAAACTTTCTTTTAATAGAGAGTTGGGTTCAACAATTGAAAAAATGCATCACTTGTAATAGAGACTACGTTGAGTAGTACCTTTGTATAGAAGAGCTACTCTACCAGCATGTGGAATTTGAACAACCTTTGTAGGCAATAAAGTTAAGCCCACTTTTGGTACAGCCCAAAATGTTTGTTAATTCGGAGGTCTCTTATGAGTTTAAATGTACTGTGTGAATATTCTTTTAGCTATTTGTTTAATTTTTTTAATTAGTTATAACACAGGGATGCACAATTAACAGAATTTAGTATGGTGAAAATCCTATATTGTCTGCTTTTATGTGTTTACAGAACAAACATTTAGAATGTGTTGTTGTGGTCTGATGAACTTCTTTAATGCAAAAAGATTGTTAAAATGTCCTCACAATCAAGCTGCCCAAGTATAAAGCATGCTACAAAGCACAGGTGCACTCTCAGATCCCAGCCAAGCTAAAACAAGCAGAAATATTACAATGTACTAAAGTATGAATGCTTTCTAAAATATTAATTTAAGGCTTATGACCTCACCCATTGTGAATGTAGGTATTCCACAGTTTTGGTTATCGTGTGCAGTACAGCACTCGCCTCCCGCTCAGAGAAGAACTTCTGCCGTAGTATTTTGTCTAAAAGCTCCCCTCCTTTCATTAGTTCAGTTACTAGATATACATATTTCCCATCGTCATATACCTGTAACAAAAAAAAAAACACACATCACCACCTTTCCCAGGAACATTCCATGTAAAATAAAAATGTATTAAAAATAATTATGCAAAATTTTAAAACTCAAAGACTCCAATTTTGGTTATATAGATACATTAATGTTGTGTACTGAAATGTAACAGCACAAAAGGTTGCAAATTTGATGAAGGATACATTTAAATGATGGTTTTCTCCCAAACATTAGACATTTAGGATCTGTGGTTTTGCAAAATACTGTATACTAGGAATCCTTCCTGCACGCATGCATTAGTCGTAAAAGGAAGGAAGCAACAACTGCCCAGCGTTTTCAGCAGCTTTTATTCCATGCATGGATGAAAATCACCTCCAGCTCGCCTTACAATCCTACTGCACTAACATACAGAGTGATAAAATAATCAGATACTTACATTGTATGGGTCTACATCGTCAGCTGATTACATGATGTAGCCTAAGCTAAAGATTGCATGCATGGGAAAAATTACAGTATCTTTAAAGGCAGGACTGGCCAGAAAGCTTCGAGTGCTATTTACCATAAGAAGACACTGAAGGTAAGACTTACTAAAACTGGAGCATGCAGAAGAATCTGGTGCAGCTGTGCTAAGTAACCAATCAGCTTGCTTCTAGGTATTATTGTCAAAGCTTAAATGAACAAGATAAAGTTAGAAGCTGATCGGTTACTATGCACAGCTGCTCCAGTTTTAGTAAATCTCCCCCGATTTGACCAACGTAGCAGTGATTCTAAGCTTTTAAAAGGAACCCCAGACAGACATTTTTATAAATTTCCCAAGTGCAAAAAAAAAAAAAAAATGTTCTTTACTGAACAATTTATACATTTAAATATACTGGATGCTACAGGTAGTGCTGTACTTTCAGCCCTCTGCAACTCTACATGGAAGCACTAGTGTAGTTTATACACCCCTCCCCTTGCTCATGCCCATTCACAAAATGTCAAGCATCCTGTAAATGTTTTACTGAATACAAGGTGTTCCGTTATTGGGCAAGGGTAAAAAGGTGGGGCTTGTATGAGAGCTGCAGTATTCAGGAGGGGCATGCAGGTACTGTTAAAGGGCATAGCCGCCGACTATCACACGGCCCGGCCCCCCGCGTCATTGCCAGCAGCGTGAGCCAATGGCTGCGCTGCCATCAATCTAGCAAATCTAGCCAATCGACGGCCAGACTCAGAGGAGAAGAGGACGGCGGGGGACACGCACAGCAGATTCAGGGCTCAGGTAAGTAAAACGGGGGGGTGGGACCCGTCGGTGCCAGGTTTTTTTCACCTTAATGCATAGGAGAAAAAAAAAACGAATGGAAAGCCCTTTAAACACAGTTGTTACCATGACCTCAATAGCCATGATTTTAAAAACCTCAGTCTCAGGCTATGCATAAAATATTGAAATTTCGTTCATTTTTGGGTAAAATGACTGGTGCCAACTTTTAAAAACCTCACATAACAGAGGTCCCCAAGCTTAGCAAAACGTGAGTTTTTTTTAGCTATGATACTTAACTCTTCCTGTAAAAGAGCACATTTAATTGGTCTTGAAATAATAGATCTGCATGTTTACACCTAGCTTTCTGGCTGAGCAATAACTGTAAAAGACTTACATCTTTTAATGTGATAATATTAGGATGCTGTCCATAGCGCAGAAGAATTTCAATTTCCTCTGTTGGATCCCTCTTGCTTTTGTCAATTATCTAAAGCAGAAAGTAAATGTAGCATTAATAATAATTTAATGTTCACCAAGATTAACAAACCAACCCTGGTCACTGCATTTTCACAAAAAAAAAAAAAAAAAAAAAACACAAAAAAAAAACAACGCAGAATACACTTTTTTTTTTTTTTAATACCTCTTAAGAGCAGATACCACAAGAGGACTGCTATCACATTTATCATCCAGAAAAGCTTCTTCTGTGCTCCTCTGACTCAGGTTATCCATAGACAAGTTATTTTTCTCCTGGCTGGATCTGCACATGATTTTATCTTATATGTTCATAATCCATTGTGCTCTCTCATTTCTGCCCCTTTACTTGTATAATAAAGAATGTAATAATTGTATACACTGATGTATACAGTTTATTTGTGGCACATGTAAAGTCCCAACACTTTAACTCCCTCCCTGTGTAGGTCGGCAGTGTTCTATGATTGGGTATGCTGAGAAACTTTATTTTACAGATGTTATTTAAAAACACTACATGCAAGTAAGCATCTTTGATGCCCACAAAAGCAATAAAAGTTACCTTTTGGGCCCAAGTGCAAATGTTCAGTGTTTGGGAACAATAGTGGAAGTAAAAACCCTTGAACTTTTCTGCCACAATGGCAACATGATCCAAGAGTGCCCAATGTAAATATGGTGGTTTCACAGCCTTCTTCCTAAGTTTCTTTCACTAGGAAAGATGGGTGATCCTGCCACCAATAGCATCCTTGAGTTTTTCAAGACCTGGTCTGAAGACCGTCATAGCTGAAATTTAACACTAGTCATCCTTGCTCCTTGCATTTAACAAGAAATGGACCACAGTGGTGGTGAGACCCTTTGTAAGGTATTTTGATCAGACATGTTTTAACAAAGTAAAACCACAGCCAAAATCAAGTGCAGGCAGGAACTGCAAGCAAAAAAATAGCTCTACAAAGAGTCGATTGGTTATAGGCATATGCATCCTTCACCAGTTAGGTAGCCTCTTTGGTAAAGCGAGACACTGGCTGGGTCCACTGTGGGAATGAACCATTTGTGAACAAAATCCTCACAAAACAGATACAAAGCCAGGAATATGAAGTCTGTGTCAACAGGCTTGTTTGCTTCATGTGGGGTTAGCATTCCCATACAAGTCTAAAAGACTATAAAAGCCTTCTTGAAGCAAGTTGATTTCACATAACTGACTTCTAAATGATCTCAGAAGAAGTTCAAACAGATGTCAAACTGATGGCATCAACAAGCCCACGTCTCTTATTGCTCACATTTGATGTAAACCTTGTCCCAAGGAAAGATACATTTACTAAACGGTATTCCAGATGAAGATTTCAGTATTAACTGCCTTGCCTTGATATAGAACTAGCCTTGCACTATACAGCGTATCTAGTTCACTTGGTGCCTTTCCCCTATTACACACATTAAAACAAACATTCCTTTCATTTACATTCTTTGTAAATTGAATTTACTTTATAATTTTCAGCAAAAGAAACATTACCTTGACTGCATATTCCATATTTGTAGCTTTGTGGATACACCGTTTACAAATCGAGTAAGATCCCACCCCGATGTCTTCTTTTAAGTCATAACCGTCAGTGAACTGGATGCTGTTTCTGTGAAGCTGGAACATAAAAGCTATATTAACCTGAACTTGTAATGCTGCATTTCACAGGGTAATGAGGATTTAATGTCAAAGGATAAATTTATTTCAGTTTTGGTTTGTTACATCACAATTTGTTGTGAAATCTACCCGAGACTTCCATTTCTTCCACAAGGTCACTGTAAAGCTGTAACACTGTAGATAGTTTCTTATTAAGTCAATTAATGTAAAAATAGTAATAAATGGCAATCCATCAGCATAACAAACAGGCAGGAGATCTTGCTGCTAGAATCCCAAAATGATACCAGAAATGGTAGATGGGAATCATTACCTACATATTCTAAGATATTAATGTTAAGCTTTCTAAATATGCTTTCTTATTGTTCAATTATGCAACTGGCGTTCTGTATAAAACCTTCAGCACACCCGAAGACCAACAAAATTAGGTCTTATGGACAGCTTGGCATCAGCACAAAATCCTGACATTTTTGTGGTGCCTGGGAGGCACAGGTACAGCATACAGGCCCACTGCCAGCAGTCTGCCAAAATCTATGACAGGCTGAAATATGTGGCAGATCAACACTGTACTGAATACTCGCGTTAAGTACTTTATGAGTTTAGGGTCGCATGCCCAGCATGTAGAACTCCTCTGTTGCGAGTATACGACTGACAGCCTATGTGAGCACTGCTCTGTACAGTGTCCAGCCACCACAGATTCTGCCAGGCTGTTGTCAGTGAGGCTGGAACATGAGGTATTGCTTAGTCATTAAACCCATGTGCATATGCTTTAACCACTTGCCGACCATCTTCCGCAGATATATATATCGTCCGTGCAGGAGATAGTGTGGGTGTGAACGCTGCAGGAGCACGGGCCCGTCGGACTCGATGTGCGCTGGCCCCCCGCGATCGCTCCACAAAGAAGCAGAACGGGGATCTGCCTATGTAAACAAGGCGGATCCCTGTTCTGACAGGAGACAACACTGAGATCTGCTGTTCCTAGTGACCAGGAATAGAGATCTTTGTGTTGTTCTAGTAAGCCCGTCCCCTACACAGTTAGAACACACCCAGTGAACACAGTCAACCCCATTGATCGCCCCCTAGTGTTAACCCCTTCTCTGCCAGTGACATTTATACACGGATCAGTGCATTGTTTTAGCACTGATCACTGCATTGGTGTCACTGGCCCCCAAAAAGTGTCACGTAGGATCAGATTTGTCCGCCGCAATGTCGCAGTTCAGCTAAAAAAAAAAAAAAAAAAAAAAAAAAAAAAAAAAATCGCAGATAAATCAAAAGGTCCCTAAATCTATCCCCTATTTTGCAGACTCTATCTTTTTGTTTATAGCGCAAAAAATAAAAATCGCAGGGATGATTAAATACCACTAAAAGAAAGCTATATTTGTGGGGAAAAAAAAGTTTGGGTACATCGCATGCCTGCGCAATTGTCAGTTAAAGCGATGCAGTGCCGTATCGCAAAAAATGGCCTGGTCATTAACAGCTTGCCAACCGGCTCATGCCAAAATACGTCGGCAGAATGGCACGGCGGGGCAAAACAACGTATGGGTACGTTATTCCCATTGAGAGACACTGAAGGCGCGCGCCCGCATCACGGCGTGGGACCCGATGCGTGTGGCCGGTAACTGAAATCACCACCGGCCATGCACGATCGCAGGCACGAGAGCCAGCATGGGGATTTGTGTGTGTGAACACACACAAATCCCTGTCCTGTCAGGGGAGAGGAGACATATCGTTTGTTCCTACTAAGTAGAAACAACGATAGGTCTACTCCCCCAGTCAGTCCTATCCCCATACAGTTAGAACACATCCAGGGAACACACATTTAACCCCTTGATCGTCCCCTAGTGTTAACACCCTTCTCTACCAGTGACCTTTGCACAGTAATTAGTGCATTTTTATAGCTCTGATCGCAGTATAGACATCAATGGCCCCAAAAATTTGGCAAAGGTGTCCGATCTGTCCGCCGCATTGTCGCAGTACCCATTTTTGAGCCGATCCTGTGATCTTTATCAGTTTTTTTTATTGAGTGTAGGAGTTGTGTGAGCAGAGCTTTGGGGGTCACAACATTGAAAAAATATCTAAATTCAAATAGCAGTAAGTGAATTAAAGCATAGCTTGCTTTCATTTACGTATATTGAATTGTTTTTGTGAAAAATTGTCTTTGTGACCGCTCTCCTGTATGCAAGCCTCCTTTTCTTTTATAATGGTCGCAGCACCACCCCCCCCCTATCAACAGAACACGTATGCACACCCCCAATGGGGGTTCAGAGACTCCCATTAACAACAGCAGAAATAGGGCAGTTTCAAGTATCAAGACAACCCAACAAAAGTTTAGAAACCTTAAAACAATAAAACTCTAGGTGTTGGGTTGCCTTTATCTGTTGCTTCGTATGTTGGCTGACAACGGCCAATTTGTCTACCCTTAACCTCAACCCTATGAGAACCAAGGACATGTGAAATTCAATGTATTTCTACGAGAGCCGTTCCTACTGACACTACTGAAGGTGCTGCAACTTCAGAAAAAGTTCCTGCACTACTATGGTCTGACTTTTGATGCGACTTTGGCCCACAGCATGTAAAGTTAGATCAAAATCGCACTGGAAATCGTGCAACTTTGGAGATGCACTAATGTAAAAGGAGTCTAAAAAAGGGGGGGGGGAAAGGCCAAACAATTAAAAAAAAAGGTTTCCCTTACTTTGTTATAGATTATAGCAAATAAAAAAATTATAGGAAAGCCTAAATTGCCCAGCTTTTTGGAAAATAGACAACCAAAAGCAATCAAATTTTTGCCACATTGTTTTAAAAAAAAATAAAGAACCATGCTGATTTTAAGGCGATTCAAACAGAGCTTGGTAATTGGTGCACTACATACTGAAAAACACTATAATGTACAGACAAAGTAGGTGAAAGAGTAAAACAATTTAGCTCATAAAACATTTACATGTAGGCATCGGCTCACTGCACTTCTTCTACACACAAGTTATGCTCCTGCTGCAGTTTATACCATATGCTTACCGGAACAATGCCATGAACTCCAACTGTTTGTATGGCCTGGTTTTCTTCCTCTGAGGAAATTGCCACAAAGCTAAATCCACGGAAGAGTTGGTGTGCATTGGCACTAGCTGGGATTCCAGGAGAGTCTGGACAAAAACAAAGATTAATATAGCAGCACTTTTTTTTTTTTCTTGCATACTTTTATTTTCGCCCTAATGTTAAATAAAACTGTGTGGCTAATAGGATCAGATATTTATACTGAACACATCCGAGTTGAACAGAAAAATATTCTTTCACTCATACAGCCCACATCCTCATCTCTCACCTTTGGGTGTTTTTGCAGTGAACTCTGGGTCAAAATAAAATGTGTCTTCAGGACCACCTGTTGCTGGTTTGAATGGAGGCTGAATTTCTCTTCGGTACAATTTCTACAAAAACAGTATTTTTTTTTACAGATGTATTCACAGTAACAATATATTTACAAAACAACCTAACACTGGGCAGTATAAATGGAGCTGCTTATGAATGCTTAGTAGAAGTTTCAATAATAGAAAATAATAAATCTACTCACGTTCCAGTCAATTGTTGAAAAGAAGGGATGTCTCTTAATTTCTTCAACGCCATCCGGGCCAGCTCCTGTAAACATGTTAACAACTCTAATTTTCACTTAAAGCGTTTTTTTTTGTGGTTAACAAAGATCCTGTTCCTTTAGCATTTTATACAGCACAGTGCTTGCGCTGTGTCATTTGGCCACCCGTAACACCTGGAATACCTGTCTGATCCTGCCTGGCTATACCTTCCCCCCCCCCCCCCAGTTCGCTGACTCTGATGTTGGGGCTCAGCAGCCCTGATATATCGGAGTCACCCATACGTGACTCAGTCATCCACAGCTTGCTATCTGTCTCCTCAGTGTTCTCTCCCCCTCCCCTCTGCGCCTATCAGCTTGTGACAGTGACTGCACTCTCAACTCCTGCTGCTCAAATAACTTTCACATCTTCATACCATCCCCTCTGTGCTCTAATCCTGTGTGCCCGTGTGAGTCATTTATAATAATAATAAAAAAAAAAAATCTGAAATACCCAATTTTACAGCTCTTCTCAGCGATCACATGATCGGCTGGCTCTCTCTCCTGAGTCATGTCAGCGGGGGAATCTTGGCCCCGCCCGCTGCTTCTATCAGTCAGGGAGAGAAGAAAGCAAGCCGATCATGTGATTGCAAAGAGCTCTGAAATGAGGTATAGCAGACTTTTTTTTTTTATAAATCACTCACACAGGGGCACACGGAGGGGATGGTATGAAGATGTGAAAGTGGCTTAACCATTTTAAAAGAATAAAAACACAATATTTCTCTTGCCTTCTTGATGCAGTTCTATGATGTATACACCCAACAGTGACTATTTGACTCCCTCATTAGCAAAGTATAAATATGAAACGTGTAAAAGCACTGATATCCAGCATTTCAGTTACCAAACTGATAGAATCCCTCATTGGCACCCAATATACCCCTATTAGTGGCATTTCACCAGGCTCCGCCCCATTCCCGAGTTAGCACAATGCAAACAAGGAACACTCATTCCTGATACTTTTTCTATAATATAATAAAAAATATACCGCAAATTCTTCACCATTATGTTTTCAGGGATGCACACATGATCATGCCATGTAAGAGTGTGATTTTTTAACAACATATATGATAAGCTACATGTACTTTTTCAACACAATTTTACTGAAGACCCGGTGGGAGGAGTACTGTTTCCCAAGTGGCTGGAGGACATTTGGAATGCACAGTTAAAGCTTAGGATGTCCATCATAACAGCAGAGAAAAAAATCTGGATGACTAATGACTAAATGATGGCTTTCCTAGATAAACCGGTCTTTATTGAGAAGGTATGTATGGTCCCCTTGGATCCTATCCCATTTCCCCCTGAACTTTGACCATCAACAACGCTTACATCTTTAATTCTCCCAAGAGCTGCAGGAGAGTTTTAGGTGGGATTGGATTTTGCCCTCAGATGTTCTCCATCACTTTCTCTCCAATCTCTCCACCTTTGTCCTCTTCTCTTGACGATTTTCTTTCCCGTATATTACAATGGTCTACTCCATAATTTAGGTGTTACCGCTGAGTGACACAAAGTGACCGAGTGACATCTTGGTATACGGTTTCTTCTTTAAATAAACATTTATAGCTGTACCCCCATAGGGGCTGCTGATAATTGTGGTTTGTCTGTCACCCTGCCCAGCATTCACTCACAGGCACTCCGAGACAAAGCGGTCAGCAAACTTTTTTTTTTTGCTTTATTAAAAGGGGTATAACTTGGATGGAGATGGTAGATATGGGATGCCCAGCGTGGATAATGGAAACAATTGGTTTTGGGACAACTATGTACACTCCCTGTACATACTCCTTCAGCTTCCTCCTGCACAAACTTGCTTGAAGCTCATCATTCCTCCAGCACATCACTTTCTGCAGACTGTTACTCCTAGTCACCTCCAGTAAGCAGGAACAGCTAGCACTATTTGTTGGTTAGGCCCGACACCGACTCAGCCAGGATTCAGCAAATGCCCTTTGCAGGCTGGGACCATGGGTCCCAATGATATTGCAGAAAAGTCCTTGTGCTAGCTGCCCTACTACAGCTACTGATCCTAGTTAGCCCTCTACAGGCCCTGCCAGGCCTCCTGGCTGCAGCTGCCTCTTTCCCAGTCTTCTTTCACTACAGTCCACACTTCTGGTTCTGCACCCATCTCAGACTGCAAGCTCCCATTCCTCTTGACTGTGCCTCACTCACCAGCCATCCTGACTGCAACCAGATGTCCTCCCTCACGCTATTCTCTCCATGCTCTCTTATGCTTCCAGTCCAGGACCTCTTCATGCACCCTCTCACTCCATCTCTTCCATCCGACAACTCCTCCCCAGCTGGGCTGACCCTTGGTATTTAAGGAGGCCAGCCCTCTGCCAATCCAGATTGGGGATTGGTCAGGGCATCTCAAACACACATGGTTGCTCCACCTCCCCTCCCACCTCACTCTCCAGAAAGCACTAGAAGCTTCTGGAAAGAAATGGGAGGCCCTGATGACACCACATGTGAGTCACCCAGCCCAACACTGAGCCGCTCCCAGCTCAGAATGAAAACAGGCCTAGCAACCAGCCAGGCCTGCTTAAATTTACCTATCATCTCTAGCACACTACTAGAGGGTGCTACACATTGTACTAGTATCAGGGTACTTCACTGCAATGGGGCATCACCTCTTGCAGTTGTCCAATATTACTAAAATTTCAATAAAGGCATTTGAACAGAAATAAAAAATCAAGGGGCAAATAGATAAAAGCTTGTGCTGCTGTTGTCTATGAGAGATTACAAGCTGGTGAGCAACTCAGCTGGCCTGCACTCAACCTAAGCAGAATTGTAAAACTAAAATGACTTTGTGACTGCTGTACCTTACCTAATCTGTTGGTTGGGTTTCTCTTGAACAGCATACGCAGTAGGGACTGAGCCTCTGGAGTAAGAAACTGTGGCATGCCAAGCTTGGCCCTAAAATTTAAGGAGATATAAATAAAAAAGGCACATTTAACACGTTTAGCAGAATAATTCAATTCACTACAATGATCAAATGCATTTCTAAAAAAAAATTGGTGCAGTGCCATCACATGCAAAAAACTCAAAATAATCTCCTGCCAAAATGACAAAAAAATCAATCAAACATTGCATGGTCACAAATTATATTAAACAAATGCAAGATCAACAAACATATGCAGATTTAAGGTAAAATCTGATAGTCAGTGTGAAAAGTGATCAAAAATGCCCACAAAGTTTTCATACATGAAATATCCATGAGCAAGTTCATAACAGGCTTTGGTGCTGCTCTCTCCACCATAAATTGTAATATTTATGTGCATTACAAAACACCTCCTCCCATTCCACGCATGCTATCAGAAATGTCCCTGAGTGACATACCAGATTAAATTACTCTTAAAATCAAAAAGTGGGTCCTTAATAGCTTTTAAAGTGTCAATTTAGACATGCTTCTGCTCCTCTTTGTTCCACATTGAACAAGAGTTCATGTCTCTCCCTTCTGGTATCCTTCTCCAGCCCCACTACACCAGAATTGAACCAGACGAAAAGCCCTGCCCCTGGGGCAGTATGCCAGGATGTAGTTTCTGGTCTGTGGAATGCACACCGGAGGGAATACAGGAAGCAGGGTAGACTGACGGTACTTCCACTTAATGATGTGACAGAACCTGTGCCTTAATGGGCACATTTTAAAGTAGGTGGACACGTGTTTTACTAGCTTTTAGGAAATCTTTGGCTTTTCTTCTGTTCAGTTCCATTCTGGTGGAGCTGGAGAGAATACCAGGAGAAAGACATACGCACTTGTGGAATAAAATAGAAAAAGAGCAGTGTTGACAAAATCGACAAAGTCTTGGAAGGACCCACTTACTGATTTAGGCAGATTATTTAACCTTGTGAGTGCATCACTCAGTAGGGGGCATTTCTGGGAGCACTTGTGGAAGAGGTGTTCTATTGCACAGAATTATTCCAATTTGTGGTGGAGAGAGTGGCACAAAAGTTTTAGGAACTTTAATTTATGACAACTGGGCAAAGATTTGCCAAAACGGGAGCACACAGAATCTAGTTGAGCTGTGCATAATAAATCAGATTCTAACTTCCGCTTGCTCTATTAAGCTGACTAAATCCTGGAAGTGGATTGGTTACTATGTATTGCTGCACCAGATTCTGTGTGCACCATATTTAGTAAATCTCCCCCTTCACGTATATGACTTTTTACTTATTTATATATATTTCCCATATATGAAAAAAGTTTTTTGGACACTTGTTTGTAGAAATTTGTGATCACTTAACACTGAATATCTGGTTTTACCTTAACTCATATGTTTGAGATCTTTTGTTTAATTTTTGTTATGCGATTATAGTCCACATGCAAATAAGGTTTTGATGGTCAATAGAATATTTTAAGTTTTTTGGACATAATAGCACTGAGCATTTCACCGGTTCTCTTTAGAAATCGACTTACTGGTGGCTCAAAAACTAAAAGGGGAACACAGTTTAGTGTACAGCAGCCCTTTTGAGATCCGAACTACAGATTCCTTCTACTGAATGTAGGACTTTATATACCGTATTTATCGGAGTATAACACGCACAGGCGTATAACACACCCTAATTTTAAGAGAGAAGTTTCAGGAATTTTTTTTTCCACTGCCCCCTGCGTATAACACGCAGGCACAGTTTACCCTTTATTTTCAGGGTAAAAAAGTGAGTGTTATACGCCAATAAATACAGTAATTTGAATTGAATGTAAACAAATGTAAACTAACAAGGAAATTCTGCAATTGTGCCAACTTTAGAAGGCTGTTTATTCAAAATCCTAGGTAATCCACAGCAGATTTCAATGCACCTTACACGTAGAGTAAGCGACTCAATCCTAAACCTGTGCGCGAGAGTGGCTTACTCTCACTTATCAATTCAAAACATCAAGGTTGGTCTGAAGCTGAATGGCATTTGTGAGAAACTTGTCTTTACTGAAACCGATATGTCAACCTGTATGCAAACTCATACTAGAACTAAGGGTGCCACTTCAGGCCCTGTTAGACCCCCCTCTGCTGTCTGCCACTGGTAGTACAGGCAGGAAAAGAGCTCATCTATGCTCCCGAAAATATCAAGAGGGGAAAAGAGTCCTGAAAGCCGCACTTCTCTTAAAACCCCTGTGTAAGAAGTATGAGCAGCTTCAGCCTAGACTGTCTGGGCAATGGCCCTCAACGCGCTTCACCCGCCCACAGGACTCACCATGACGAAGCCCAGTGGGTGGGGTGAAAAGCGTCGAGATACCATGGACAGAGTATAGACTGAGGCGGCTCCTACTTCTTACACAGGGGTTTTTTAGTTATCTGAGGCTTTCGGGACTTTCTTTCCTTATTGAGCTTTTATGCTAGTCAAGGACAGCAGGGAGTCAACAGCGGTGCAATTTATGAATATATCTACTGCATTACAAACAGGTAAAAAATGTTTCCCCAATTTTTTTGAAATGAAGAAAAAAAAGGAATGGAGCAACCTGCATCAAAAATGCTATCCCCGGGAGGGTTACGCTCCCTCCAAGCATCTAAATACTTTATATTACATTTTGACCTAAATGTATCTTTAAACAATGTAGCAAGTACAGAAAATATACTTAAGTTCCTAGAGAGATGAGCTGGATTCTACTGTAGCACTATTTAGCTCTAGCATTTGTTAATGCAAGACATGCATAGTGTGTTGAACAAAGAAACTGCAAAGAACTGTATACAGTTTAACTTTAACGATAAATACACTCTAGCATTTATTGCATGTGATGGAAGCTGGAATATACAAGCTGAACCAGTATTCTATTCTCACAATCATTAGCTATAATGGAGCGCTTTCAAGGTCCACTCAGATCTATGGGGTGTGAGGTAACAACGGCTCAGCAATGCATCACAATGCACATACCGTGCCATAGTGTGCTGCATCAGAAAAATGGTGCTGTTCATTTTTGGCTGTGATTGCAACATAGACTGCCCTAATGCAAATCACGTTAATTTTGTTCACACGTTGTATGTGAATGGGCCCTTGAAGTGCATTTTCTCTTTTCAGAGTGAAGGACTGAAACCTGTCATTTCTGGACCAGATGATAGGTGGTTACCACAACAGGAAGTATGGGGAAACACTCTAAAGGGGACACAGGAGAAGTACTTTTTAATTAAAGAAGTTGAGAATGACAAGTGCCCACATTAGGGTAATTTACATTCTTTATTGCCCTAGTAACCGGGTGCCAACTGGACAGGAAATCTCAGAAACATTTCTAGCAGTGGCATAATGTTCTAAATCTTACAACAGTATTAAATCCAAAAGCAAACATATTGCAGCTTAGCAATTCATAGATGTGATGGCTGGATTTTCTTTTTTTTTAGGCTCCCTTTCTTCTATTTTCATCTGGTGATCCAGCCACCAAGTCTGTTTTTCAACAGACAAGCTGTCCTGCAGTTACAGGGATAAGACAGACCATTTGAGACTGGCCGAGGTGCATAAAATGATCAGCTTTTAGTCATGTAAAACCTTAATCCCAAAAGGATAGTTTGCAATAACTGCTTATAAAGTGTTAGCTGGAGTTCAGCATCAATTTGTTAGTGTATCTAAATCTGCTAGTACTTCCAACACTCCCTTTCCTCCAGACTGAAAATGCCACTGTACAAAGCTGCTCCTATCCTCCTTCATCCAGAGTGGTGTCTCTGTGTTATGATTGGTAAGCTGTAATATATTACATTTTCGGTCTTGGGTTTAATACCGCTTTAACAAAACAAGCATGGAAGGCTGTGCCAATCAATTCAATAATGTCATTTAGCTCTTAATCAGATGGGCTCTATTTTTGTGATTTTAAACACAGTTCTTTACTGAGCAGGTAAAAGCACTAAACTCTTAATTTAAGAAATATCAAAGAATATTGTGCTTATGCAACGCCAGCCATCCTCATTTACCTAAAAAAATATTAAAGTATCTAAGTAAAATGAGAGGTTTCACTTGACTAAAGTTCCAAAACATAAAGTGCTTACAAGTAGCTATTACTCACTTCAAAATCATGGTCATGGTTTCCTTTCTGTCCTTTCCTTGAAAAGGTAAGGTGCCGGTAAGCATTTCAAACTGAGGGTAGAAGATGCAGACAGTGTGAGATGCATGAACTGACAGCAAAGAGCAGTAAACACAATATGTAAGCTTAAAAAAAAAAAAAAAAAAAGTATTCCCCATACACAGTTTATGAATTTAACCTTATTTGCAATACTGATCATTACCAATCAGACCAAATGCATAGCCAACTTGTTAAAGAAATTATAATAGAAATAACACACCTAGTTACTGTTCTGTAATAATTGTCATTATATAAACCTTTGCAGTAAATCTTGCAGTCATAATAAACACCTAAATGCCCAGTTTAAAGCTGAACTCCACTTTTGGCTACAATTCCACAATTGTAAAGGCTCCTCTGCCGTAATAAAAGTTTTTACTACACACTGTGAGCCTTTCAATACAACCGAAGCTGCAGCAATTCAGAACAGAGCATGCCTCAGTTCCTGCATAGGGATCCTCCTCTAGTCCAGAGGTCTCCAAACTTCCTAAAGACAGGGCCAGTATACTGTTCTTCAGACCTTAAAAGGGCTGGACTGTGGCCAGTGGGAGTAGAAACTGTTTCCCGCATCAATGCGAGTTAAAAGTGCATCAGGCTTATTGGCATCAGTGGGAGGAATATTTCCCCATCATTGGTGTCTGCCAGGGGGGAGAATTGTACCCCACGGTTTGCATTAATGGAAAGAATCATGCCCCACTGTTTGCATTAATGGAAAGAATTCAGAGCAGCTGCTCTGTGCTTGATCAAGTACCTAGTACTGACACTTCCGGGTCCGGGGCGCGCACATGCGCCGCCTGCGAAGCACTCCTGCAGACTCCATGTCCACCGGCACCCACCGATTGTACAGTACACAGGCAGAACAGCAATCTGCGTATGTAAACAAAGCAGATTGCCGTTCTGTCAGTAAGGAAGATGTTGATCCTGTGTTCCTGCAGGAACATGGATCAATGCCTTTCCATAGTAAATGCACTTCCCTCCCAGTGAGAAAGCACAGGCTAGGTACACAGGTAACCCTTTGATGGTCCCTGGTGTTAACCCCTTTCCAGTCAGTGGCATTAGTAAAGTGACAGTGCATATTTTTTAGCACTGTATTGGTGTCACTGGTCCCCAAAGTATTAGTTTGTGTCCGTTTTGTCAGCCGCAAAAAATCCCATAGGTTTGTGAACGCTATAAATTTTGCGCAAACCAATCAATATACACTTATTGGGGCTTTTTCTTACCAAGCATATGTAGCAGAATACATATTGGCCTAAACTGATGAAGAAATTCGATTTTTTTTATTGGATATAGGTTTTATAGCAACAGGTAAAAACGTTTTCTTCAAAAAATAGCCTGGTCACGAAGGGGGGTAATTCTTCCCGTGGTGAAGTGGTTATTAAAAAGAATTATGCCCTATTGTTTGTGTTAATGGAAATAATTTTGACCCACTGTTGGTATCAGTGAGAAGACCAGTACCATGGGCTGTGGGTTCACACTGTTGCGACTTGGGTTCGCATTAGCAGGAGATTTTAAGCTGGTTTCACATATCTCTGCTGCGTCTCCGGTGCGACTTTTGTTCTGTTTCAGGTCCGAATTCAGGCAAAAAATTTGGGTTGGAATCAGACCTGAAATGGTGGCAAAGATAGTGTGAACCCAGACAAACCCAAAACAAAAATCTATTAAAAAGGCAGATGGCCGACACCTGCACACATATTGAGGGATTTTCACCTCATACTGTTAAAGCCATCTGCAACTGACATGTGCCTGAAAGGGAACAACTGCTAGAGGAAAATCTACATTTCTGGTACACCGCCTTACCCAAACAATCCTAATCTATGTCTTCGCGTTAAAGCAAGGTACATGGTATACAGTATATTGACATGGATCTGGAAAGTATACTGGAAAAAGCAGTGAAATTGTTCAGAAATTGTGAAATACAAAAACAGGTGGGGAGTTATAACAAATATATGACACTTAAAGAAACCTACCATAAGGACACCAAAAGACCACCAGTCAGCACTCTGTGTGTGGCCCCTTCTGTTTACAACCTCTGGAGCCATGTACTCCACTGTTCCACAGAAGGAGTATGCTTTTTTCTCATGGTCAATAGACTCCTTGCTGAGCCCAAAATCTACAAATAGAACGAGCATTAAAA
The DNA here is from genome assembly GCF_905171775.1 of Rana temporaria. Taxonomy (NCBI): domain Eukaryota; kingdom Metazoa; phylum Chordata; class Amphibia; order Anura; family Ranidae; genus Rana; species Rana temporaria. The sequence goes on from NC_053490.1 coordinate 423,798,430, forward strand.
TAGCATAAATGGTAAATGCCTTTTACAGCTACCCACTGAAGGGGTAATATCTAGTTTTGCAAGAAGAAAAAAATTGTGATAATCGACACTGCACAATTTGCATTAAACTTCCAATATGTAAAACATAAAATGTATAGTCTATGACACAGGTTAGACATGCGGGACAATGTGGTGAAAGCTACAACACCAGGAGGAAAAAAAACTCTGCACATTAATCAGGCATCAAATATAGAGCAGAACAATTGTTGTCCATATGTCCTGATCATACCACAACACTGTGGTGTGGAGACCTGGGGTACAAATGTCTGCATTTTCATGCAGTGCAACTCGCAGAGGTGCATTGTGTGGAATAAAGCGTCATTTTGTGACACTTCTATAAAAAATAAAAAAAAAGGAACATTGATGCCATGCAATGATGCATCGCCTGCCCCTATACAGCACACATGTTTAAGCGCACAAGCCCTTAAATTAATTTTCTTTACATCTTAAATTCTTTTCAGCTTCTTTGCCTACTGCTTGTGGGAAAGACTGAAAGCCGAAAGAAGAAACAAAAAGGGAGGATGCAACGCGCATGCTTATAATTAAGGATGAGCTCAGGTGTGTGCGCAAGTCCACGCCCGCCAGGAAGCCGACACTCCGCAGCGCTAATCACAGGCAGCGAGACATTTCCCGATCAGTGGCTGCACAGATCGGGAAATGTCTCAGTGCCTGTGATTAGCGCTGTGGAGTGTCAGCTTCCTGGTGGGTGTGGGCACCTGGACTTGCGAATACGCCTTAGCTCATCCCTACTTGTAATATACACGGGTCTGGGATCTCAACACGGCACCTACTATCCCACTTTATCTTCCGTTGGTCTGTCTTTTTCCTTCTTTTCACTGCCCTTCCCCTACTCTGATTATAGAGTGAAAATACCGGAGATGTTTGTAATAACTTGTCTTACCTGATTACATTTACGTTGTTGGTGTTTTGTCCCACCGGATGTGTATGTGTTCCTAATAAGTTGAACCTCATCTCAAACATTTATTAAACAAGAAAAAAAAAAAAAAAAAATGCAACATGGACCGGGATTTGTTACATCAACAAGCAACAATACCCACTGCCCATTCTACACAAAGCTGTGTGTCCTGGCATACAGGTCTGCAGACTGCAGCCCATGATAAAAAAAAAAAGGCAATCTAGTAATGTTTTATGATCAATTCATACGGATCATTAAGCATTATTGGTTTCAAGAGACTGTTTGGGCCTTTATGTTAATGGTACAAATCTTTACAATGCAACGATTAGATCTCATGTTCTAAAGACAACAGAACCATGCGACATACCCGTTAACTTAATGTGTCCTTCTTCATCAAGCAATATACTAGAAAAAAAAAAAAAACATTCTAAGTAAGCATTCACTAAGAATATTCTATAGCAGTCATAATACAAAAATGATTAAAGTGGAACTAAACTAGCAAAAAAAAATAAAAAGTCAGCTGCTCTTCTGTTCGGACATTATACTTAATTTCCGGTGTAGGCAACCAACACAAGTTTACCTCCTCCCTGCTGACTTAGGCCGGGTGTACACACTGGTACGACACCACAGTCGTACCCAGGACCGCTGATAAGGCAATACGACTGGCCCTATTGTGCCGGACCCGGCCCCATCAGCTCCACAAGGGGGGCGGCACGGGAAGCTTTAAAGTGAATTTCTGGTTAACCACTTAAGACCCGGACCAAAATGCAGCTAAAGGACCTTGCCCCTTTTTGCGATTCGGCACTGCATCGCTTTAACTGACAATTGCGCGGTCGTGCGACGTGGCTTCCAAACAAAATTGGCGTCCTTTTTTTCCCCCACAAATAGAGCTTTCTTTTGGTGGTATTTGATCACCTCTGCGGTTTTTATTTTTTGCGCTATAAACAAAAATAGAGCGACAATTTTGAAAAAAATTCAATATTTTTTACTTTTTGCTATAATAAATATCCCCCAAAAACATATATAAAAAGTTTTTTCCTCAGTTTAGGCCAATACGTATTCTTCTACATATTTTTGGTAAAAAAATAAAATCACAATAAGCGTTTGGTTTGCGCAAAATTTATAGCGTTTACAAAATAGGGGATAGTTTTATTGCATTTTTATTATTATTTTTTTTTTACTACTAATGGTGGCGATCAGCGATTTTTTTCGTGACTGCGACATTATGGCGGACACTTCGGACAATTTTGACACATTTTTGGGACCATTGTCATTTTCACAGCAAAAAATGCATTTAAAATGCATGGTTTATTGTGAAAATGACAATTGCCGTTTGGGAGTTAACCACAGGGGGCGCTGATGGGGTTATGTGTGACCTGAAGTGTGTTTACAACTGTAGGGGGGTGTGGCTGTAGGTGCGACGTCATCGATTGTGTCCCCCTATAAAAGGGATCACACGATCGATGACGCCGCCACAGTGAAGAACGGGGAAGCTGTGTTTACACACAGCTGTCCCCGTTCTTCAGCTCCGGGGACCGATCGTGGGACTTGAGCGGCGATCGGGTCCGCAGGTCCCGGAGCTTCGGACTGGGTCGCGGGCCCGCGACCCACTGCTGGACAATAGCACAGCACGTACCTGCACGTGCCCAGCCGTGCCATTCTGCCGACGTATATGTGCAGGAGGCGATCCTTAAGTGGTTAAATAAAATGGATTTACTTAAGCACACCCCTACTCCTACTTTCTTTCCACTGAGTATTTACATTTTCCTGGGCCCATCAGGTCAACAGAGGGGCCTAGTAAGTGAGAGCAGAGGAAAGACTTTTTCTTCATTTTTAAGGCACAGACATACAAGCTAGTATGCACTAGTTCCGGCCATGGCCGCCCATAAGTAATTGCCGCAGGCTGAGGGAGAGACTCATGTGAAGCGGACAGGCGGCTGAGAGGTGACAGGAGACCCAATCTGGTAGCAGGAGGCGGATAGTGCATAGCTTCAGGCAAGTGGCGGTATACACTACACACAGTCACACTCATTACTGGAATGAAGGTACAGACCCCTGACTCCCCACTGTGTGCCTATCATTATGATGATCACAGCAGGTCCTCTATTACTCTCTCAGTGTCACATGGTTGCTGGGTGTTGACATTGCCAACTTATAGCTTTACTGTGCGTACAGACTTTCAAAATGTACGTATTTTTTTTTAGTTTTTAGTGCAAAAAAACAAACAAACCACAGAGGTGATCAAATACAGTACTGCCAAAAGAAAGCTCTGTGGGGGGGGGGGGGGGGGGGGAGATATACATTTTATTTGTGTACAGCGTTGCATGACCACACAATTGTCAGTTAAAGCGACACAGTGCCATAAAAAATGGCCTGGTCAGAAAGTGGACAAAACCTTCCGAGGCTGAAGTGGTTAATGAGCACATAGATTAATTTTTAGTGTGGGTGTTTTACCTTTATTTAGAGTTCAGCTTTAGCTATTCTACAATAGTTGCTGTGGGTCATTTTTAGATCTACTTTGTATATATTTATATGAAATATTAGGCTGGCTGTTGGCAGCACAGAAAACCCCAAATATTGCTTTCTGAAAAAGAGCTTATCCTCTCCAGGTCCTAAGGGAACACTGTACAAGCAATGTATAAGCTTTATTGCTTCTGAGCTTATCAAGCCACTAAGCCAATATCAACAACTTTGAAAAATCGATATTGAAGTTCAGGAAACAGCTATTTGTACTGCACACTGAAAATTGGTCCTACTGGTTGATGGGAAATATGCCTTACACTCTTAAATGGGAGCAACTTGTATTTTACACACCCTGAAAATGCAATTATTGGAGTCAACACAGTATACAACTGAAAGCTATGAATGTAATGCAAGTACATTAAAACAAATGCACATTAATCAGGGAATGTGACATTCATTGTAAGTCATTCAATTAGAATTTAAAACAAATGCTCCAGGATGATACCCTTGCAAATGTGGGATGAATGTCACATTCACTTCTTTATAAATATGCCCCTTTGTTGCAGATAATAGACTTTAGTTGTGTCAGGCTTGTCCATTAGATAAAGAGTATGGAGCAGCGCTAGCAGTCTATAGCAAACAGTACACATGATGCTGGGTGCCCAATATAACAATATGTATATAACAATAATATATTATACACAAAAATGTATAAGGTTCTTTATTGAACAGAGAAAAATATTACGATGCTTATACAAATGTAGGGTGACTCCCCCTTCGGTGACCCGCTCACCAGAAATAATGGATTCTCAGCTTTGCAGTCTGGGATCAAATAAAGCAATGATCTAATGATCTGACGATGTGTAGAATGGTTCTTCATAAAAGCTCTTTGCAAGAAAATACTTTACAGCAGGAAGGATATACCACATTCCATAGATGGAAAAACAGAAAAAAGCGCATAGTGAAATACCACTAGACACGAGTTATCAAGCACATTATAAGCGCCACTTACAGGATATTTGGCAGAGATGGGCTTCAGTAAAAAACATCTTTGTTCGCCATTGTATGGCGTGCTTTCCACGCAGACCGAAATTGCATCACTGGTTACCATGAATCTGGAAGTACCTCCGGTTTGTGGTAACCAGTGACGCAATTTCCGCCTCTGTGGAACGCACGCCATACAACGGCGAACTCGGATGGTTTCCTACTGAAGCCCATCTTTGCCAAATATCCTGCAAGTGGCGCTTATAATGTGCTTGATAACTCGTGTCTAGCGGTATTTCACTATGCGCTTTTTCTCTGTTTTTCCATCTATGGAATGTGGTATATCCTTCCTGCTGTAAAGTATTTTCTTGCAAAGAGCTTTTATGAAGAACCATTCTACACATCCCCAGATCATTGCTTTATTTGATCCCAGACTGCGAAGGTGAGGATCCATTATTTCTGGTGAGCGGGGTCACCGAAGGGGGGGGGGGGGGGTCACCTTACATTTGTAGAAGCATCGTAATATTTTTCTCTGTTTATTGAAGCACCTTATACATTTCTGTGTATAAAATATATTGTTATTTTATATCACTACATATTGTTATATTGGGAACCCAGCACATTGGGGGTCATTTACTTAAGGCAAATCCACTTTGCACGACAAGAGCAAAGTGCACTTGAAATTGCACTGAAAGTGCACTTGGCAGTGCAGTTGCTGTAGATCTGAGGGGGACATACAAGGAAAATAAAATACACATGATTAAATAAAATCAGCAGAGCTTCCCCTCATTTCAAATCTACCCTTCAGATTTACAGCAACTGCACTTCCAAGTGCAAAGTGGATTTGCCTTTCGGAAATAACCCCCCCATGTGTACTGTTTGATATAGACTGCTAGCGCCGCTCCATACTCTATCACGTTTAACCACTTCCCGCCCGGCCTATAGCCGATTTACATCCGGGAAGTGGTTATGAAATCCTGACAGGACGTTCTAGAACGTCCTGCAGGATTTCGGGGCGCGCATCGCGGCGATCGGTGATGCAGGGTGTCAGTCTGACACCCTGCATCTCCGATCTCGGTAAAGAGCCTCCGGCGGAGACTCTTTACCACGTGATCAGCCGTGTCCAACCACGGCTGATCACGATGTAAACAGGAAGAGCCGTCCATGGCTCTTCCTCACTCGCGTCTGACAGACGCGAGTAGAGGAGAGCCGATCGGCGGCTCTCCTGACAGGGGGGGTTCGCGCTGATTGTTTATCAGCGCAGCCCCCCCTCGGATCGCCACACTGGACCACCAGGGATGCCCACCCTGGAGCACCAGGGTGGGCAAAAAAAAAAAAAAAAAGCCAGCAAAAAAAAGTCTAAAAAAAATATAAAAAAAAAAAAAAAAAAAAAGAAAAAAAGATGCCAGTCAGTGCCCACAAATGGGCACTGACTGGCAACCTGGCAAAAATCAGTGCTGCCACCCCAGTGTCCATCAGCGCCACCCCAGTGTCCATCAGTGCCACCCCACAGTGCCCATCCATGCCCAGTGCCCACCTATCAGTGCCCATCAGTGCCGCCCATGTGTGCCCATCAGTGCCGCCCATGTGTGCCCATCAGTGTCGCATACCAGCGCCGCCAATCAGTGCCACCTCATCTGTGCCCGTCAGTACTACCTCATCGATGTCCATCAGTGCCATCTCATCGGTGCCCATTAGTGCCGCCATATCAGTGCCCGTAATTGAAAGAGAAAACTTATTTACAAAAAAATTAACAGAAAAAAATAAAAATGTAATTTTTTTTCCAAATTTTCAGCCTTTTTTTAGTTGTTGCGCAAAAAAAAATAAATCGCAGAGGTGATCAAATACCACCAAAAGAAAGCTCTATTTGTGGGGAAAAAAGGACGCCAATTTTGTTTCGGTACAGTGTAGCATGACCGCGCAATTGCCATTCAAAGTGCGACAGTGCTGAAAGCTGAAAATTGGCTTGGGCGGGAAGCTGCGTAAGTACCTGGTATGGAAGTGGTTAAGGTTGCAGCACCTTTTGTGCAGCAGCTGCATATATATAAATTTCACTTGATTTTGCACTTTAGCACAAGTTTTTTTAATTAGATTTATAGTCTATTAGATAGTGCAGCTTTTATATTGTAGTTCTGTGTCTGGTTTATGTAAATATAGTACTTACTTTTCTGGCTTAAGGTCTCGATATATAATACCAAGAGTATGAAGATGATCTAGCGCAAGTGCCAATTCTGCCAGGTAGTATTTCACATCCTCTTCAGTGAACATTACCTACATAAAAAATAATAATTTATTAAACATAAGTCCTGTAGGTAATTTCATGTAATTTTTATTTAAACAAAAGCATTGTGGGCCAAAACATGCTTTTGCATGTGTGTGTTACAATGCACACTGCAGTATTTTCAATCGCACTGAAACACACTTAGACCCCATTCACACCTAGGCGTTTTTACGCCTGTAGCGCTACGCCGCTGCCGCCAGAGGGCTGGAAACACATTTCCCTCTATGGAGATGGTTCACATCTCCACGCCGAACGCCGGACGCCTGTCGCCTGCCGCGTGAAAAAAGGTCCCGGACCTTTTTTTCAGGCGTCTTCGAGCGTTCGGCTAGGAGATGGCAATCATATCCATAGAGGGGGTCATCTTGGGGCACATCTAGGCGGACAATACCGGCGTTTTGTCGCCGCAAATCGCGGTACAAAACGCCGCTATTTTTACCGCGATTTGCGGCGACAAAACGCCGCGATTTCGTCCGTCTAGATGTGAATGCAGCCCAAGGCAATGCAGTTCCAATGCAAACAAGTTGTAAAGCACAGTATTGCACTACCGTGCGTTGTGGTGATTGCAATGTAAAAAAAATGGTGCATGTTCTGTTTTTGGATATTCGGTGCATTGCCAGGACACTCATTTGAATAGGCTACCAACTTAACACAACAAACCAGGACAGTAAGATGTGAATAATTCCCTAAACATCAATTACCTATTTTAGGCTTCCACTTAACGACCGCCGCCTGTAGATATACGTCCACAGAATGGCACGGCTGGGCAGATGGACGTACCGGTACGTCCTTTACATCTACCCAGCCGTGGGCCGCGGACCCGATCGCCGCTGGGGTCCCGCGATCGGTCCCCGGAACTGAAGAACGGAGAGAGCTGCGTGTAAACATGGCTTCCCCGTGCTTCACTGTGGCGGCTGCATCGATCGTGTCACTCCTACAGCCACACCCTCCTACAGTTGTAAACACACACTAGGTGAAACATAACCCCTTCAGCGCCCCCTGTGGTTAACTCCCAAACTGCAACTGTCATTTCCACAATAAAGAATGCATTTTAAATGCATTTTTTGCTGTGAAAATGACAATGCTCCCAAAAACATGTCAAAATTGTTCGAAGTGTCCGCCATAATGTCGCAGTCACGAAAAAAAAAAAAAAAAAAAAAATCGCTGATCGCCGCCATTAGTTGTAAAAAAAAAAAAAAAAAAAAAAACTATCCCCTATTTTGTAAATGCTATAAATTTTGCGCAAACCAACCGATAAACGCTTACTGCATTTCTTTTACCAGAAATATGTAGAAGAATACGTATCGGCCTAAACTGTGGAATTTTTTTTTTTTTTATATATTTTTGGGGGATATTTATTATAGCAAAAAGTAAAAAATATTGATTTTTTTTTCAAAAAATTGTCGCTCTATTTTTGTTTATAGCACAAAAAAAAAAATCGCAGAGGCATTCAAATACCATCAAAAGAAAGCTCTATTTGTGGGAAGAAAAGTACGCAAATTTCGTTTCGGTACAACATTGCATGACACATGCAATTACCAGTTAAAGCAGCGCAGTGCCAAATTGTAAAAAAAACTCTGGGCCTTTAGCTGCATATTGGTCCAGGGCTTAAGTGGTTAAAGACATGAGCACACTGAAATAGGTTTGAACCAACCCATCCATGGTGCAGCTACATGTTTCATGTCTTACTTATGATATTAAGATGTGGCTGTGGAGCATCCCATGAGCAAAAACACAAGTAGCTGTGGACAAATGTACAAAAGCAACAATCTAATACAAATACATAAACCACTTAACCCCCGGACCATATTGCTGGTCAAAGACCAGAGCACTTTTTGCGATTCGGCACTGCGTCGCTTTAACTGACAATTGCGCGGTCGTGCGACATAACTCCCAAACAAAATTGGCGTCCTTTTCCTCCCACAAATAGAGATTTCTTTTGGTGGTATTTGATCACCTCTGCGGTTTTTAGTTTTTGCGCTATAAACAAAAATAGAGCGACAATTTTGAAAAAAAAAATTAATATTTTTTTACTTTTTCTATAATAAATATCCCCCAAAAATATATAAAAAAAACATTTTTTTCCTCAGTTTAGGACGATACGTATTCTTCTACATATTCTAAAAAAAAAAAAAAATCGCAATAAGCGTTTATTGATTGGTTTGCGCAAAAGTTATAGCGTTTACAAAATTGGGGGTATTTTTATGGCATTTTTATGAATTTTTTTTTTTTTTACTAGTAATGCCCGTGATCAGCGTTTTTTTTTCGGTACTGCGACATTATGGCGGACACTTTTTTGGGACCATTGGCATTTTTATAGCGATCAGTGCTATAAAAATGCATTGGAATTCTATAAAAATGACCCTGGCAGTGAAGGGGTTAACACTAGGGGGCGGGGAAGGGGTTAAGTATGTTCCCTGGGTGTGTTCTAACTGTAGGGGGGGGGGGTGGCTTCACTAGGGGAAATGACTGATCTTCTGTTCATACATTGTATGATCAGCATTTCTCTCCCTGACAGGACCAGGAGCTGTGTGTTTACACACACAGCTCCCGGTCCCCGCTCTATAACGTGCGATCGCGTGTGCCCGGCAGCGATCAGAGCCGACGTATAGCTACAAGCTCTCACACAGGGGAGCCGACCTGCCGCGGTAAAACGACGGCGGCTGGTCCTCAACTAGTTAAGCCCCTGTTCATACCGATGAGACTTGTCATGCAAATTGACAGTTCCAAATCGCATGACAAGTCGCACCCTATTGTCAGCAATGGAACTGTTCAAATCCGTGACTCCGACTTTGCGGTGCCAAACAGATTTGAACAGAAAGGTTTCTGCACTATTTTCTGTAATTTATGGTGCGACTAGCATAGACATCTGTGCATGATGTCCCACAGATGTCAGGCAAGTCACACCTGAAAACGCACAGCTTTAAAAATCGTGCTACCTCAAGTGAAGTCACACGATTTCAAAGTTGCATTCATTGTGAACAGGGCCAAGTATCAAAGCCAAACTCCAATCAAAACTTATTTTAGATAGAACAGAGCCTCATCAGTTTTCATTGCCATCTGAGATTTTCTGTCCTGACAACAAGTGATGGAAAATCTCCCCAAAAGAGACAAAGACAAAACATTTTTAGAGTGGGGAAGAGTTATAACCTCTGACAAAGTTTATATGGTTAGGCATTTCTGTTCTGGTGACAACCGCACCCCATTTCCTTGTACTGGAGTCACTAGGAAATTAAGTGAGGGAAAAATCTCATCAAAAAAAAAAACTGGAACTAGGATTTAAAGCCTCAGTTTTTAGAGCATTTTCAGCAGCAGATTTAATCACTCACTGAGTATGCAGCGTCTTTATCGGTTAATCCTTGCCTATTTTCCAGTTTAAGATGGTGCCATGACTACTGCCCCAGGTTGCCCATTTCACAGTTGCTCCTTGCCCTTATGGCGTCACCCATTGCTTGCAGGGACTAGAGCAGTGTCTCCCTATGCTGTGTACATCATTAGAAACACACTGCCCGTAGTCTAGGTAGGCAAGGCACTTCCATGCTCCTTGCTCCGCCAAGCTAACAGACTGACTTAATGCATTGTCCACTGTTAACTCATTTTTGTGAAGAGTCAAAGTTTAGCCAGTGGCTGTCAGCAAAGAGGCTCATCCATCTGGGCTGTATAGCACAGATGGAAGCATCTGTTTGATTATTTTCTTAAGCTGGTCTTACACACAGTTTTTGTGGTTAAACAAAGAACTGACAGATCTCGCCTTCTGTTCTACTGCATTATGACAGGGGAACTCCCCCTCACCAGAATACACTGATCAGCTCTTGCAGCCATTGGCTGTAACTGCTGATCTAAATCTGATTTAAGCATCAACGTTGAACTGGCTTCTGTTGTACAGACATTGGTACACATATACCAAAAGTCGTCCAGTTCCTGCTGAACAGCTGAATTTCAGTACATGTGTAGCTTTAGCTTTTACAGAGTATTTATGGCACGTTTTTCAAATGTGAATGATAGATCTGCTTTATTCAGCTTGTGATTGGGTAAACACCTTTCAGCAATTAGTCATAAATATACAAGTATAGGATGAAAATTAGGGTCGGTGTTTTTTTTTTAATACATTACCAGAGATGATACAAAACCAAATGAAACTTGCCTCTTTGGATAAACGTGTAAACAAATCTCCACCCCTGAGAAAATCCAGAATAAGGTATAGTTTGCCTTCTGTTTGGAAAGCTGTAAGAGAATAGATAACTTATTTTTAATGCAAATTTAATAGGGCACCTTGTTTATTTTTTCACAACAATTTCTAAAAATGCATCTTTTAGAAGTCAAGCCTAGTACTAGGTTTAAAACGCTATTAAACCCAAAAGCAACTTTTTTCTACACGGCAGCTTACCAATTCTTAGTTATGATGGCTGCATTAGTTTTGTTTTAAGCTTTATTAAAAAAAAAAAAAAACAGACTTGCTGGCAGGATCACCATTGAAAATAGAGCAAGCTGTCCTGCATATACAGCAGTTAGAAGGATGAGATGGTGGCTACGGACTGCTTCCTATTTGAACAGCAGACAGATATATGCGCACTAAATACTTATCAAAGACACAATGCTTATAAATTCCTTAGTCTTGCTGGCCACATGAGCAGCAATATCACATTATAAAACAGTATTTAATTTTGACATCAGAAGTGACGCGATTTGCCGTTAACTTCCGGTAATCTCATAATTCAATTTGGGGTCATTACTCCTTTATAAGCGATGCGTCTGTAGTGGTGGTCCATACCCCAGATGACGACTTGTTAGTCGAAACGCGTCGGCTGGACCACATCTACAAAACATCGCACCTGTTACAGTATTTCGATAAGCCTTTCTTACTACTATAAATGTAAGTGCTTTTACTCAACTTTACATTAATATTTTATATAGCGGAATCACGCTATGCGAGATTTTCTCCATTCATTATACATGAAAACGTGGATACCGGGGTGCTTTGCGAAAACTACGCCAAAAACTTCCCAAGTCCAAATTGATCATTTCTGAGTTTGGAATAACCACTTTGGATCCAGGACCAGCTGCATCCTCCCTATTTATTACCAACAAGCCTTTATGACTTATGGAGGTATATGCCTCTTAAAGTCCATTTTATTCTGTAAGCCTCTTTCCAGTGGGTGGTGGTGCTCCTATCAACTTTTGCTCTCCATCTGAAGGGACACACTCATGTTTGGACTTTGATTAGCCCTCTGGATATATACATACACACACACACTATGTTTGGATTATATTAGACACCCACGATTCACTTTTTGGGCATTGTCTTAATTTCACTATATATATATATATATATATATATATATATATATAGTCATTTGAACGTTTGTTTATCACAATCGTATTAGGTTGATCCTAACACATATATAAAAATGGCAGTGAAGGGTTAACCACTAGGTGGCGCTGAGGGGTTAAGTGTGCCCTAAGGGAGCGAATTTTACTGTAGAGGGGTGTGGCTGTAGGCGTGACATCACTGATCGTCATTCCCTATATCAGGGAAAAGACGATCAGTGTCACTGCAACAGTAAAGAACGGGGAAGGTGGGTTTACACACCTCTCCCCGTTCTTCAGCTCCTGTGAACGATTGCGGGACACCGTCGGCGATCGGGTCCATGGGTCACGCAGTCACGGAGTATTGGATCGGGTTGCGCGCTAGACCCACGGCTGGGCTCTTAAAGGCAACGTACAGGTACATGCTTGTGCCCAGCTGTGCCATTCTGCCGACGTAAATGTGCAGGAGGTGGTCCTTAAGTGGTTAATTTGTTGTCCCTGAATGTTCAGGGTATGAATTCTCCTCAGAAAAGGGTGAAGGTTTTTAAGTATCTTAGGAAGCAGCGGATTGACGTCGCCTGCTTACAGGAAACCCATTTTTCACCCACTTCCTGCCCCAAATATTTTGATGCTCAGTTTCCTCAGGTGTTTTTGGCCAATGCCCCAACCAAGCAAAAGGGGGTGGTCATAGCTTTCCGCAAATCGGTCCCATTTAGTTGCACTGGACAGATTGCAGACCTCGATGGTAGATATTTATTGCTAAAAGGCACTATCCAAAGAAAAGAGGTGACCATTGTGACTTATTATGCTCCAAATTCTAACCCAGGACCCTTCTTGACTCACGTCTGCACCCTGCTAGCATCCCACCACAAGGGTACCCTCTTTCTTTCGGGTGATTCGAATTTAGTCTTGAACCCCTCGCTGGATAAATATCCCTCGGAACAAACTGCTCCCTCCCCAGACGCTAAAAAATTTGCTCGCTCTTTACAGTCACACGATCTGGTCAATCTTTGGAGGGAATGCCATCCTCAGGGTAGGGACTACAAACATTACTCCCACCCTCATCACTCTCACTCCAGAATTGATCATATGTTTATGCCAAGATGCCACCTTCCCATGGTGGTCACAGCCTCTATTCTGGCTGCTCCTTGGTCTGATCATGACCTTGTTCTGGTGGTCTGCCACTCTATTCTAGATAGACCCCAATTCTCGCCCTGGGTGATGAATGATTCACTCCTATTGCTTAAAGGGGTTGTAAAGGTAAAAAAAAAAATTCCCTAAATAGCTTCCTTTACCTTAGTGCAGTCCTCCTTCACTTACCTCATCCTTCCATTTTGCTTTTAAATGTCCTTATTTCTTCTGAGAAATCTTCACTTTCTGTTCTTCTAACTACACACAGTAATGCAAGGCTTTCTCCCTGGTGTGGAGAAAGCCTCTTGAGGGGGGAGGGGCGAGCATGAGTGTCAGGACGCCCACTAACAGACAGCTCCTTTTTCTGCAAAGTAGAGAGAGTGTCCTGATCTGCCTGCTCGCCTCCTCCCCTCTCAAGAGGCTTTCTCCACACCAGGGAGAAAGCCTTGCATTACTGTGTGTAGTTACAGACAGAAGAACAGAAAATGAGGATTTCTCAGAAGAAATAAGGACATTTAAAAGCAAAATCGAAGGATGAGGTAAGTGAAGGAGGATTGCACTAAGGTAAAGGAAGCCATTTAGAGAATTTTTTTTTTACCTTTACAACCCCTTTAAAGAGGTCCAGGAAGATATTTTTAAGGCCTCAGAGGACCATTGCCGCGATAATGAAGGGACGGTTGCGTACTCCGAGGGCCACATTATTCGGCTGGCGTCCACCTGTAAGCGGGAACGGGGTTTGAAACAGAAGGCCCTGGCGACCCATCTGGAGGAGTTCTGTGGTTTTTAAACAATCCCCCACCTCTGGCAACTGTAAACTCTTGGAGCAGGCCCATTCGGAGTTAGATCTTTGTCTTACCGAGGGGGCTGAATGCAATCTTACGTTGGTCCCGCCAGAGGTGGTATACCAGGGTGAACAAACCGAATCAAATGCTGGCTAACAGGCTCCGGACTTTCGCTCCCAAATTCACTCCCATCACTTAGTGCAACCGACACAATGTCCTTACGGGTAATCAGATGCATATACTGGAGGAGTTTCGATTCCGCCTCACTAAATTGTATTCAGACCCGGAGCAGTTTAATGCTCAGGATGCTGCCGATTTCCTCAGCCATCTCTCGCTCCCGACCCTGACGGAGGCACATGTTACCCTTATGGACCGGGACATACAAGTTTCAGAGGCCCTCCAAGGTATTAAGGATGTTAAGGTGGGAAAGCGACCAGGGCCGGATGGCTTTCCAGCACTTTACTACAGAAAACTGGCTGCTGTGGTAGCTCCACATTTAATGGCCATGTATAACTCTTAAAAATGGTCGCTCCTTTACCCTGGGCCTGCAAATATCGTGATGATCCCTAAACCAGATCCCGATCACTCCTCCTGGGCCAATTTTAGGCCCATCTCCCTAATGGATACAAAAATTTGGACCAAAATTCTGGCAAACCGCCTAAACTCTTTTCTCCCTCGGTTAATAGGGAAGGACCAAGTCGGTTTTAAACCTCAGATAGGCTGGTGATGCTATTCGGCGTATATTGCAACTCTAACACATAGCTCATACCCGCTCGCTGAAATCCATGCTCTTGTCTTTGGACGTAAACAAGGCCTTTGACACTCAGTCGTGGCCTTATCTCATGTCTGTTCTTCGGCATTATGGCTTCGGGTCTTCGTTTATGCACTGGATGTCAGTCTTAAACAACCTCCCCTCGGACAAAAATTATGGATTTGAATCTTCTCTCGTTAACATCAAGAGGGGCACCCATCAGGGATTCCCCCTATCGCCTCTCCTTTTTGTATTGGCTCTGAAACCCCTGGCGGAGGCGATTCATTCACATCCAGACATAGGCATCGAAATAGCGGGCTGTCCCCATAAAATTCCCCTATTTGCCGATGATATCCTTCTTACTTTGACCTCCCCCAGAATTTCCTTACCAAATTTACAATCCCTTTTAGATACCTTTGCTTCCCTTTCAGGGCTTCAGGTTAACCCCTCTAAATCAAAGCATTATCAGTTAATCTGTCTTGGTTTGTCGAGAGATTTACGCTTTCTACTTCCAATGGGTCTCTTCGCTGCCCTATCTGGGAATCCACCTTACCCCTATGTACTCTGGATTGTACAAGGCTAACTTTCACCCTTGTTCAAAAGACTAATGGATATGCTGTTGTCTTGGTCTCATTTGCACCTGTCTTGGTTTGGCAGAATAACAGCTATTCGTATGTCCTATCTCCCTGAACTACTTTTTTTTTAGTTGTCTTGCCTGTTCTGGTTCCCTTGCATATCGTCCGCATACATCCGCGTAGAATTATGCAATTCATATGGGCATCAACCCGCCCTCAAATTGGCAAACGGGTTTTGTTTAATGGTGGTCTTTCGGTCCCTATATTACGGTCCTATTATATAGCTCCACTTTCATGCCTTCATGAGACCCATGAGCTTCCGCTCTGGGCTATGCTTGATCTGGTTAACACCGACCCTACTCCTATCTCCTCATTGCCCTGGCTCCCTCCTGTGCACCGTCCGGCGGCTATAGGGTCCTGTTTGGCCCACTCCTTGCGAATATGGGACTCGGTAAAGTACTCTGCAGGGTTGATCTCTCCTCATTTCCCACTCTTACGACTATTGCATTGCCTGTTATTTCCTCCAGGTCGTGACAATCCCTCCCAATTCTAAGGTGGACCACGAACGGTTTCACAGATGTTCACTCACTGTTAGGCCTACTAGGATTTTGACATTTGACGCTTTATGCTCTTCTCACAGTATTCCCTTGCGAGAACACTATAGCTATTTACAACTTCACCACTTTCTTCAGAGTCTTATTAAAACAAACCTTTACAACCCCTTTAAGTCTCAACCTACCCCTTATACTTTGACCCCCTTTGAGGGCCTTTGTAGAGCCAGGTCCTATTCACTGGGCCTGATATTGCTGATATACTCGGCTGTGATATCCACAAAGAGACCCCCGTTAAGGCCTTACCACCTTTAATGGGAGAAAAGTTGGGGAAGCAGTTGGACCCCGAGGACTGGCAGGGAATGACAATAACTTTGTCCAAGTGCTCATGTAATGTGTTAATTTTGGAAAATGCCTATAAAGTATTGTACAGGTGGTACTACACACCGGCGAGATTGGCTCGCTTTATTTCAAATTATTCTCTGCTTTGTTTTAGGGGGTGTTCCCAGGAGGGCTCCATGGCACATATTTGGTGGCCATGCCCACTAGCGTGAAAACTGTGGATCAGGGTATACACCCTTTCGCAATCTATTTCAGATTAATATGAAAAGTGACCCTTATGTAGCTCTCCTTGGTAAGCCCATTGTGGAATTATTGCGTCCAGAAAGGCAACTAGCCCAACATCTCTTTACTGCAACTAGGTTGACAATTGCTAGAGCATGGAAAACCCCCACACTTAGCTTTGAGGCAGTCAAAAACCGCCTGAACGATGTCATGGTTAACGGCTGTCCTTTCTGACAAGCATGACAAGTTTCTTAGGGTTTGGCAACCTTGGATTGCATACTACCACCCTTCTAGGTTTGATGCTGCATTACTATCGATATAGGACTCCTCTTGCACACACCCCGTGGACCCTCCTACTCCCTTCCTCTTTCTCCCTCTTCACCTTCTACCCCTCTTCTCATTCTGCTCCATTTTTTTCCACTTTTCTTTCTTTGCTGTTAACCCTTTCTACTCTTTTCTAGAGGATGCTAACCTTCAGGTTCTATTGTTGTGTATTGCACACTCATTCTACAGGTTTACAGACAGCCTGGCATGGCCCAGGTTCTGGACCGTCTGGTTCTAAGGACTTATTTTTTTTAAATTTGGCATAAGATCACGGCTCCTGCTTCCTTTATTAATGTGGGCGACTCCGGGCCCAGATTTGTTTTTTATATTATATGCTATAACACTATTGTAAGCCTGTACAGTCTGTATGACAAAACTTTTGTAAAATAAATCTCGTACTCACCATAGTGCAATTTGACAATAAACGGATGATTAACTTCCACCAAAATATCACGCTCCATCTTTGTTCTAACACGATCTCGAACTGTGAGAAAAATAAAAGGAAAAAAATATTATAGAGCAAATTAAAGTACAAGTTCTGATCAATCCAAGCTGTTTAACTTTTTCTTTTGAAAAATACAGAATAATGAAACAAAGCAGATTTAAAAAGGGATTTATTTTACCCAGGATTCACACACCTTTTCAAACAGAATCCAATTACAAAAACGGGTGAATCTTAGGTTAAAATTGAGTCACTTGTGTGAAAGGAAAAATATATGGACTCCAAAATGGAATAAATGATAAACCGATCAATAAAATGGATAAGGGTCCACCTACACTAGGGACAAAAAAAATAAAATAAATTGAAGTGCGTTACCCCAACATTTAAAATTTCTGATATGCGGCTGCTGTACCATGTACTTGTATGAAAAACTATCCTGATCTCTTTGTATTGCATCCTTTGTGTTAAATCCCGGGTGCCAGTCTCTCTGCTTTCCTAACAGGATTGTTCCATCAGGCTCGTCCCGACTCCCCAAACCCTGCACAGCATTTCACTGTCACTGGGAAGTTCACTGTACTGTTGCCTTTCCTCCCCCAGCTCTTATGCAGCTGAGAACACGGGGAACAGAGGGAATGTGATCACTTTAAAAAAAAAAAAAAAAAGGGGGGGGGGGGGGGGGGGTCAAGGTATTAGTATTTTTTTTTTTATCTATACACAAATGTTATGCCTTTCATTTTAAACTGAAGTAGTTGTCTTACAAGGTGAGCGTTTACAAACACTTTCATGGGAAGCATTTTTCTTGAGCTTTTCTAGTGCTTTTTTTTAAACGCAAAAGCACTTCTAAAACTCCTCAGTTTGAAAGCAGCCTAAAATGGGCAAATGTGCCTGAACAGTCTAATTTTTTTTGCGCTTGTCTCTTCGTATAATTTTGCATGAACTGTCACAGTTGGCTCTCCAAAGCTGCGTGCGAATGATCAGACTATTGGACGATCGCTATGAATTTTTTTTTGTCAAATTTTGTCATTATGTGTACTTGGGTTAAGTCATGGGAAACCAAAATTCAGTTGTCACAAAAAAAATCTAAGGGAAAAATCTTCCAATAGGGACACCTGTCACAAGGCTAAGAAGGGATTTCCCTTCATTTCCTAGCGAGTCTCCAGGGCAGGAAGTGAAGTAAAATCTCTTAAATGGGACAAAAACCATTTCATTACAAAAGCAAATTCCAGGACCTATGAAGACAGTACACACAATATATTATTGTCACTGGGCAGAATTACCTCATAGGAAAGGTATTTTGGCATGTGTAAAGCTGTTTGTGTGTATGATCAGAAGACTGACGCCTGGACTGAAATGTCCCATTTTCTAGTGGGGTGGTTAAAAATAACCATAATGATTATTATTCCATCATGAAGATTCCCCCCCTATTGAGTTACCAACTAGAGCCATAAAACTGGACAGATATTCCAAGTCTTCACTACTCTCTACAAAACTTACAAAATACAAATTAAAACATTTGGCTTGATGTCTCGAGAAAAGAAGAGGTCTCCATGAAAAGCAAGTCCTCTATCCACCATTAAAGCCCTCAGGAAACTGTACAGCTAACCCCTGCATGAAGAAAAGGTAAGCGAGTGAGTGAGAAACTTGTATAGCGCAACACATACGAAGTGAATCGCCTCTGGGCGCTTGGTATCCATTCCCTGGGCCCTCAGAAGTGATGGGTCTTGATCTTTGTCCTGAAG
This sequence comes from Rana temporaria, assembly GCF_905171775.1. NCBI lineage: Eukaryota > Metazoa > Chordata > Amphibia > Anura > Ranidae > Rana > Rana temporaria. Next base: position 423,817,276 of record NC_053490.1, read on the forward strand.
GCCAGGTGGTTTACCTCCAGTCGGAGGGTGGTTGGTAGAGCGTTCCATAGTCTGGGTCCTTGGACCGCAAATCTTTGTTTTCCTTTGGACTTGTATCTGGCTTTGGGTATCTGGAGTAGATTTTGGTTGGTGGATCGCAGAATGCGATTGGTGTTATGAGCTTTTAGTTTCTCGCATCGATATTGAGGGGCATTTCCCAGAATACACGTATGTGTTAGACAGAGTGCTTTGAAAGTGATTCTGTCTTTTACAGACAACCAATGAAGGGATCTCAGCGAAGGTGAGATTGATTCCCATGTTTTTTTCCCAGTCACAAGTCAAGCGGCCGTATTTTGAACGACTTACAGACGAGTGATTTGGTATTTTGGGAGTCCAAGATAGAGGGCATTTGCATAGTCAAGTCTGGAGTTGATAAGTGTCCCCACCACGACTGCTATGTCTTCTTTTGAAATGAAGGGAGGGAGTCTGCGTAGAAGGCGCAGCAGATGGTGCGATCCGCTGACTACTGACCCCGTTTGTGCATCCATGGTCATGTAGGTGTCGAAGATGACTCCGAGACTTGACTTTGGTGCTGGGGGTGATGGATTGACCCATGTTGTTGCAGGATGAATCTTCCAATTGGCCTGAAACAGGAGAAGTTCTGTTTTTGAGCCATTGAGTTTAAGGTAACTCTTTGTCATTCACTTTTCTATCAAAGAAAGGCATTTCTCTAGTCCGAGATAATGATCCTTTTTGTTGCAGATGCGAAAATATAGTTGTGTCATCTGCATAAGAGTGGTAGAGTAACTTCTGGTTGCTGATTATTTCAAAAAGAGGGCTGAGATAGATATTAAAAAGAACAGACGACAGAGGGGATCCCTGGGGGACTCCGCATGACACCGTGCGTTTTTCAGAAGTGAAAGGGCCCAATTTCACCATTTGTGATCGGTTTTCCAAGAGGAGAACCACGATAAATCACATTCCGCAACTCCGGCTACTTCGACTAGCCTTGTCAGCAATAATTTGTGGTCTACCGTATCAAAAGCTGCGCTTGGGTCCAGCAGTACTAGAAGACAAGATTCTCCTTAGTCTGCGGCCTCTAGAGAGTCATCCCATATTTTGAGCAGTGCGGTTTCTGTCCAGTGACCTGGACGGAAACCGGACTGGAATGGGTCAAGTAATTTATGGGTGTCTAAGTGATGTTGTAGCTGTTGTACAACTTCTTTCTCCATTACCTTGGAGAAGACATTCAGGCCTGTTATGAGGGGACGGTGGTTAGGGTCTTTGGGGTCAAGGGTGTTTTTTTTTTTACAATTGGTTTGATTATACCTTGTTTCAGCAAGGGTGGCACCACACCCTCCTTGAATGACTGGTTTATGAGCTGCATAATAGCTGGAGCTAAAATATCGGCACATTCTTTCAGCAGTTTGGTGGGGATGATATTTTTAGTGGCATCGATGGAAATGGGTTTTAGAGTGAAGTTAGGTGATTGTGGCGGAATTATGTGGGTATTAGGTTTGTGATTTAGGGGGGTAGATGGAGGTTGTATTTTGCTTAATGCTTGAACGGATTCTTTCAATTTTGTTGATGAAATAATCCGATAATTTGTTGCAAAATTCTTGTGAATCAGAATTTGGGGCTTCTAGACAGACTGGGTTCATGGTCTTGGTAACTAAATTGAAGAGTTCACGGGGGCGGTTTAGGGCATTGGTAATACTGGAAAAATGATTTTTTTTTTGGCAATAAAGATTTATGGTATTTTTTTGGTTATTATCTTATAAATGGTGTGGTTTTTTTCTGAAGAGTTTCTTTTCCAGGCTGCTTCAGCTCTTCCGCGCTCTTGCTTTAGCAACGACAGCTGGTTGTTAAACCAGCTGGAGTTTTTCCGGATGCATGTTGTGCGTTTTGGCGCTACCAAGTTGGCTGACTGTAGCAGAGCCTTGTTTATAGCATCAAGAGTTTCTGTGGCTGTTAGATGTAGTTGGATTGTTTTTATTTTGTTCCCCAATGTAGTTTTGAAGATTTCCGAGTGGAGCTTCTTCTGAGATCTAGTCCAGTGTGTTGTCACTGGTTTTACCATTATTTTTGAGGGGGCGTTTATGTTGATTGTGAATTTAATGGCATGGTGTCCATGGTTGCAGCTCATTTTCCAGAATATTGATTTCCAGATCTTGACTGAAAAGGAGATCGAGCGTGTGACCTGAAGCATGTGTGGGCCCACATACTAGTTGCTGCAGACCTAATCCTTCCAAGTGGTCAATGCAGGCGTCGAGGACGGGGTCCTGTGAGGAGTTGGCCCAGAGGTTAAAATCCCCGAGCAGCAGGAGATGTTCGGTGTTTAGGGTATAGGTGGAGATGAACTGTCAATGACATGAGCAGGTGTGTTTTTGGACCTGGTGGTCTATAGCACAGGGAGTATGCGAACAGTGTCCTTGGGATTTGTTTGCAGTTGCAGAGTGAGGGTTTCCATAAATGGAAGCGAGTGCTGAAGGCCTGGTTTAGTGATCGAGAGGCGAGTCTTGTGGATCACCGCTAGGCCTCTTCCTCTTTGCCCCACTCTGTTTTCTGTTAGAATGCGATAATTCTCTGGCACCAGTTCTCCTAGAATGGTGTTACAGCCAGGTGTGAGCCAGCTTTCTGTGATAAAAAGGCAGTCTAAATAGTTTTGTAGAATGAAATCATGGATTTCTTGTCAGTGTTTTACTGCCGACCTTGTATTGACCAAAGCGCACGATATGTGCTTAGGTTGGGGTAAATGCGTGTAATTTTTGACTGTTGATTGATTCTTAACAGTTGCTCATTCCTTAGAGCTTTTTTGGTGACGGCTGGTAATATTGAGGCGAATGGCTTTAGACCCCAAATGATTTCTGCAGAGTATCTCAGATTAGACATAATCGCAGAAAAACGCTGGGGAAAGTGATAATTAATCGGGGAGGTATTCAATGATGATGGGAAGGGCGATTTCCAAGTGAGTTCCCCACTCGGCAAATCTTCCTCCCCGTTTGATCCAGAGGAAGGCGAAAAAACCCTGGCCGTGCTATGCCAATCTGCCGTGACCGGGGGAAAAAAATTCCTTCCTGATCCCACAAGGGCAATCGGGGGAGCCCTGGATCAAACACTAAGTGGTGGCGGACCCTGGAATTGGAGCTGTTGGACCTGAGGATGTGGGGGTGGGAGCCAAATCCCAGCTTTAGGGCTGGGGAGTGGGGCTATGTCCCAGCAATATCACAGTTGCTGGGGTGTAGCAAGATGGCCGCCGACCAGGACTAGGCCCGAGCCAGGGGCTGTGCAGCTGGGTGAGGCCCGGTTGTAGGAAAGAGGGGGCTCTGGGGCACCAAGGGGCGATGGTGGAGATCCTCCAGGGGCAGGGGTGGTTTAGTAAAGTTTGAGGGGGTTTGTGAGGAGCTAGCTTTCCTAAATGCGGTCGCCGCAAGCTTGCTGTGGAATTGTTCAGGCCGAGGTGGGATTGAGAAATGGAGGCAGCGGGTATGCCCCGATTGCGGCTGGGAGTGTGGGGGATGGAAGATCTATCCGTTATCCCCTTATCCTTAAAAGGACGGTCGCGAATTAGCCCAAGGGGAGGTGGATATGCCTCAAGGTTTGTTGGTACAGAGTTTTTCCAAGAAGCTACAAGCTTTCTATACAAGGCCAGACCATACCCTAGGGCAGGCATATGCAATTAGCGGACCTCCAGCTGTTGTAAAACTACAAGTCCCATCATGCCTCTGCCTCTGGATGTCCTGCTTGTGGCTGTCAGAATCTTGCAATGCCTCATGGGACTTGTAGTTCTGCAACAGCTGGAGGTCCGCTAATTGCATATCCCTGCCCTAGGGAGACCACTCACTCAATTGCTGCAAGTGACACCTAAATCAGAACAAGTATAGCCCTCTTCCTTTTTCAGGATAGAGGAAACAAAGTTCAAATCTAGAAAACATTTCATGATATCTCAACACCATTATGTACAATGGACATATGTCAGCCAGCTGCTTACACATGTTCTAATGGAATAAACTTGATAAAATGCACATCTGACATTTCCAGAACCTTCTGAAATGTGGGCTTGAGCATATAAATCTTGTTATAAGATTTGAATATTAAGGGGTGAACGCTAGCATAAACTTTGAACCAATCAAATCAGCTGTTTGCAGACTGGTTTAGCCACATTAATTGCAGATATTTTAGAACTGATCCACTGCCTAATTTTCAGGCAGAATTTAATGTCATCCACCCCCCCATAGATGTCAATAGAAATGATAAGAGCGTTTTTTCAAGCGTTTCCCACTTAAAACAGCAGATGTCTGTCATTTAGTTAAATGTCTAAAAGAAAAAAAAAAATAAACTGACAAAAGCTACAAAAAAATTTGCAACTCTGCTCTAACCATCTCTAGGGTTTACAGAGAAAAGTCAGAAAATAAGGAAATATACAGTGAGCAGCAGTTGTGTGGACGAAATGCTTTGTTTAGGTCAGAGGAGAATGGGCAGACTGGTTCGAGATGATAGAAAGGCAACAGTAAGGGCTCTTTCACACAGGACGGATTCGTGATGATCCGCCCCATGAACCTCCGCTTGCTCAGCGGGGATCGCTCCGCTGATCCGGCGGATGACAGGGCTGTCCCCGCACACTGTGCAGAGACCGCCCTGTCAGATCTCCGCTCTCCCCTATGGGGGGGGTGGGGGGTGGCGTTGAATGAACACGGACAATCTGTCCGTGATCACCCGATCCGCTCTGCAGACGGATGGAAAAATAGGGTTTGTCGGAGGATTGCGGACCGGGATGAGATCGGCTGTCAGCGGATGTTCACTGTATGTCCTTTTCATCCATAACGGACGGATGGAAAAGCGGACATACCACTTGTTGCAACCAAGGTAGAGCTGCACGATTCTGACCAAAATGAGAATCACAATTTTTTTGCTTAGAATAAAAATCACGATTCTTTCACGATTTTCGCAGCGTAAAATATTTCACATTACACAAAAAAATTATTTGGGCCAATTTTGCTGGTTAGTTTTTTTTTTAATTCATAAAGTACCGTATTTATCGGTGTATAACACGCACCCTAACTTTAAGAGGGAAGTTTTAGAAAAAGAAGGTTCCATAACCCCCTGCGTATAACACGCAGGCACAGTTTACCCTCTATTTTCAGGGTAAAAAAGTGAGTGTTATACGCCAATAAAAACAGTAATAGTTTCCCTAAAAATTGTATTTGAAAGACCGCTGCGCAAATACAGTGTGACATAAAATATTGCACCATTTTATTCTCTATGGTCTCTACTAAAAAGAGAAATTATATATATGTTTGGGGGTTCCAAATAATTTTCTAGCAAAAAAAAAAATTTTAACTTGAAAACAACAACTGTCAGAAAAAGGTTTAGTGTTTAAGTGGATAAGTCAAATTGATACAACAATGTTTAGACTTGACATTCCACTGATAGAATGTTTTAAAACTTGGCAGACTGCCCAGACTTTGGATGGCTGAGAGCAGAGAGAAAATTCTCTGCATACCAGAGATAGGGAAGATCGGAAAACCCTTAGTCAAGATTGCAACAAGAAAAAAAAAAAATTGTGATAACGATTGACTATTAATCGTGCAGATCTAAACCAAGGTATGCAGAATACCAAGTCTGAACACACAATGCATCAAACCTTGAAGCAGACCACCACACCAGATGCCACTCCTGTCCGCCAAGAACAGGAAACCGAGGTTACAATTCGCACAGGTTTACCAAAATTGGACAATAAAAGATTGGAAAAACATTGCCTGGTCTGATGAGTCTCGATTTCAGCTGTGACATTCAGATAGTATGGTGAGAATTTGGCGTAAGCATGGATCCGTCCTGCCTTGTATCCATAGTTCAGGCTGGTGGTGGTATGGTGTGGGGGATGTTTTCTTGGCACACTTTAGTCCCCTTAGTACCAATTGAGCATTGTTTAAAAGCCACGGCCTACCTGAGTATTGTTGCTGACCATGTCTATCCCTTTATGACTAGTGTACCCATCTTCTAATGACTCCTTCCAGCAGAATAATGCACCATGTCACAAAGCTCAAATCATCTCAAACTGGTTTCTTGAACATGACAATGAGTTCACTGTACTCCAATGACCTCCACAGGTACCAGATCTCAATTCAACAGAGCACATTTGGGATGTGGTGAAAAGGGAGTTTCGCATCGTGGATGTGCGGCCGACAAACCTGCAGCAACTGCGTGATGCTGTCATGTCAATATAAACCAAAATCTTTGAGGAATGTTTCCAACACCTTGTTGAATCTATGCCACAAAGAATTAAGGCAGTTCAGATGGTAAAAGGGGTCCAACCTGGGACTAGCAAGGAGTACCTGAGAAAGTGGTCGTGGAGTATTTTTCCCACTAGGTGGCGATAAATTAGGCATAGATTTACAATGATTTTCTCAGGTCTGGCCACTGGAGGGCACCTAGCAACCATTAATTTTAGTTTGGAGTTGCTCTACAAGATCAGAATCCCCCCCCCCCCCCCCCCCCCCTCCATCCGAAAACGACCTTTTGCTCTTTTTAGAAGTATTTTTTTCACTCCTTAAATTTGCATTAATTTTTTTAACAGTATAAAATTGCACATGCTGGTATTAAAGGCCGTTCTGCATCATGGGGCTCTTCCGGCTTTAAGCCTTTTAGTTCCAGATTGAGGTCACGCTACCAGACATTGATGAAATACAAAACCCAAAGCGTGGCTTGGTCGTCTTTTCTGTGTATAAATTTGTGATGACCCATCATGGTGTCTGTGCCTCGGGAGAGCCTGCTGTGGCATGTGTATATATCAAGCACGATTCATTTTAAATGTGAATTTTATTCCTTTCTATTAAAAGTGAGTTTTTATCCGAACACACTGTGTGAAAATTTATCTTTATCTTGGGTATGAATATACATGGATTTGTGACTGAGGATTTCTAGAGGTATCTTATATGAGGAGTGGCGGTATCCTAGCACCTAGAGGCCCTTTAGGCAGTCTGGTAAGCCTTGTTCGACACGATTTGGAGGACTCTACAACTTTTTTTTTAAAAACACCTTTATTCTGTAATTGTTTACCAGGGTGGATACAATTTATTTTCATCACATCTTTCGTTGGACTGTTTACAAGTGCCAAGTCCAAATGTAAAAGTGAATATAGTTTATTGTCTCATGTATATTGTATTGATCATATTTGACATTATTTCATACGTTTGGTGTTGGGGGTAGCGCAACTTGTGTCTGTAACCTTCTGGAAGTGGAAAGTCGCCAGAAGGGGAAGAGCCATGTTTATGCAGCTTAAAAGGAGGGGGAAGAGAAAAGAGAACCTGAACACGGGATAAATAAATAGTGTTGAGTGACCATTCAACACACACATTTAAAAAAAAAAAAAAACTTTGGCATGTAAAATAGTTCACATAAGCTGCAGTATTGCCTTAAAGACCTGGAAATTTGATGTAGAACAATGTTTTCAATTGAACTAAAAAAAGGCATTAGGGAATCAAATGTTTTTATTTATTGCAAGAAGCCGGAGTTTAGTTTTAAAGCATTTGAAATCTTCATAAAAATGACTGCTGAATAAGATTTGAAAGCCAAAACGCACGCTATAAAAAGGGAAGGCAAAATTTGACCGATTCATTCAAAACAGAGAAAATAAACAAAAGTAATTGCTCAATAAGGATGAGCTCCGGCGTGTTCACACAGCCCATGTGCAGAGCCTGGCAGGAAGTCGGCACTGCGCTGATCACAGAAAGCGAGACAAGATGCGCGGCTGCAGAGATCGGGAAATGTCCCACTGCCTGTAATTAGCGCAGCGTAGTGCCGACTTCCTGGCGAGCTCTGCACATGGGCTGTGCGAACACGCATGCACTCATCCTTACTCAACCACCAATCTGCTTCCCGCAGAAAACGTATTCAGATTTTTGCTTTCATTTTCCGATTTACTGAATCAACCAAACAATTTGCCGGCGTATAAGACGACTGGGCGTATAAGACGACCCCCTAATTTTCCAGCTAAAATGTTGGTTTTGGGATATACTCACCATATAAGACGACCCCCTTCCTACTAGTCATGCCTCACCTCACTGTGCCATTACATGCCAGACTGCCACCACTACATGCCTCACTGTGCACCACTACATGCCTCACTGTGCACCACTACATGCCTCACTGTGCCCAATTACAAACATCACTGTGCCCCACTACATGCCTCAGTGCGCCCAATTACATGCTTCAGTGTGTCACTGCTTACCTTATTTTCCGGCGTATAAGACGACTTTTTAACACTCCGCTTCCCAGAAGACACTGTTCAGTGTTCCGCCCATCACGGATGCCCTCTCGTCCTCGGACGAGAGGGCATCCGTGATAGGCGGAACACTAAACACAGTGTCTCCTGGGAAGCCGAGTGTTCCGCCTATCACGGAACAGCAGAAAGAGGAGGAGCGGCTTTTGAAAAATGGACGGCCGTGGTCTGCATGTCACGGATAAGGTAAGAATATTAGGTTACCGGCGTATAAGATGACCCCCGACTTTGAAGAAAAATTTCAGGGGTTAAAAAGTCGTCTTATTTGCCAGAAAATACGGTATTGTCAGCCCAGATTTAGTCAACTGCAGCAAAGTTGATTAAACAGTGCTTCAAAGTACAGATGGACAATGAATGAATGACACTGAAAAAACAACCCAGGAGCTTTTGAAGGAAAAGAAGTGGAATATTCTGCAATGGCCGAATCAATCACCTGATCTCAACCCAATTGAGCATGCATTTGACTTGAAGGACGACTGTGTATAAAAATGGTTGCAGTTCGTAAAAGGTGTACTTGATATTTATGTTCAACCCCTTGAATTAAAGCTGAAAGTCTGCATTTCAAATTCATTTGGATGGTTTAATTTTATTCTGGTGGCATACAGAGCCAAAAGTATGAAAATTGTGCCGTGTCCAAATATGGACACAACTGTATACGACCAGAAAACCTTCACTACAAGTTAAAGGGATAAAAAACTGGATACAGATGAAAACAGTTAAAGCCGAATTTCACCCAAAAGGGGACGTTGCCATATTTGGAATAATTTTTATCTGGTTTTGACCCATAACTGCTGCCACTTCGCTTTGGTGGATTTACCGGAAGTTCTCCCTCTCACTATCCACAAGCTTCTAGGACACGGTACAGAGCCTAGAAGGCTGCGGGACCATTCACAAAGCAAAAAGTAGTTCACACATGCGCAGCCGTCTGTGAAGCTGCAAGTAGTCACAGCTGGCTGTCCACAGTTAACATACTGCCTCCGGGGACCCGAAGACCAGTGAAGAACCGGCTCAGGTGAGAATGGTGCTGGGTCCTTGGAGTTTTTGTAGCTGCCGACTTCATTTTTGCAGAATTTACTGAAATTCCTCTATAAAGCGGTATTAAAACCAAAAACAAAATGATGACCAGGGCTTTGGATGAAACATGTTAGCATTCTGCTGGGTTTGTTTAGATGTCTCCGATCGCTTATCTTTTACCAAATAAAGTATTGTGAACGATGGTTATCAGACTTCGTGCTTCAAAACTGTATGATACTTTATATACAGTATTACTTATTGCTTTATAATTAATGGTATAAGAAATCCCACACAAATATTGACAGAATAGATACAAAATTATATAGGAATAGACAAAATTAAGATAAGCAATTTACCTTTAAGTGTGGCTTTCTTTAATACTTTCATTGCATATAGCTGACCACCATCGGTTCCTGAGGTTTTTCGCACCAAAAAGACCTGTGTAAGCAGATGATACTGTGGTTATTAAAAGTAAACAGAGCAGGGCAAAGATTTATACCCTGATATTACATTACAAGATTTAGAGGCCTCCAGGGAGCAAAAACACAGAAGTATGTGTATTTTATCTAATGAATCATAGAACTTTACCAGGAAAGCAATTGATTTTATTGACATTCCCCCAGCAGGCATGCAAAAAGGGGCATATCTGGCTGGCTACACAAACCATTTTTTAGCATAACCCCCTGCATAGGTCAGTGTATTGCCGATGGTGTCAAAAGTAGATATGATCTACCTGTTCCCATAACTTGAAGATATACATAATTCGGAACTCCGCTTGAATACGTGTTTCTTTGCACAATATTGCACACTGTGTTGGTGTGCCATTTGTAGTGAATGGCATGGCAAGTCAATTGCGTTACTCTGTGCATTTTACCACATGTCTGCAACATACAAGTGTAAAGAGGCCACAACTGCAAGTTTAATGTTAAAATTAAGTTCTACCATTACCCTTTTCATCTCAAGTGGGTACTGTGTGGACGTGGACACTGTGTGGACGTGGACACTGTGTGGACGTGGACACTGTGTGGACGTGGACACTGTGTGGACGTGGACACTGTGTGGACGTGGACACTGTGTGGACGTGGACACTGTGTGGACGTGGACACTGTGTGGACGTGGACACTGTGTGGACACTGTGTGGGTACTGTGTGGACACTGTGTGGGTACTGTGTGGACACTGTGTGGGTACTGTGTGGACACTGTGTGGGTACTGTGTGGACACTGTGTGGGTACTGTGTGGACACTGTGTGGGTACTGTGTGGACACTGTGTGGGTACTGTGTGGGTACTGTGTGGGCATGGACACTGTGTGGGCGTGGACACTGTGTGGGTACTGTGTGGACCAGGACACTGTGTGGGTACTGTGTGGACCAGGACACTGTGGGTACTGTGTGGACCAGGACACTGTGTGGGTACTGTGTGGACCAGGACACTGTGTGGGTACTGTGTGGACCAGGACACTGTGTGGGTACTGTGTGGACCAGGACACTGTGTGGGTACTGTGTGGACCAGGACACTGTGTGGGTACTGTGTGGACCAGGACACTGTGTGGGTACTGTGTGGACCAGGACACTGTGTGGGTACTGTGTGGACCAGGACACTGTGTGGGTACTGTGTGGACCAGGACACTGTGTGGGTACTGTGTGGACCAGGACACTGTGTGGGTACTGTGTGGACCAGGACACTGTGTGGGTACTGTGTGGACCAGGACACTGTGTGGGTACTGTGTGGACCAGGACACTGTGTGGGTACTGTGTGGACCAGGACACTGTGTGGGTACTGTGTGGACCAGGACACTGTGTGGGTACTGTGTGGACCAGGACACTGTGTGGGTACTGTGTGGACCAGGACACTGTGTGGGTACTGTGTGGACCAGGACACTGTGTGGGTACTGTGTGGACCAGGACACTGTGTGGGTACTGTGTGGACCAGGACACTGTGTGGGTACTGTGTGGACATGGACACTGTGGGTACTGTGTGGACATGGACACTGTGTGGGTACTGTGTGGACGTGGACACTGTGTGGGTACTGTGTGGACGTGGACACTGTGTGGGTACTGTGTGGACGTGGACACTGTGTGGGTACTGTGTGGACGTGGACACTGTGTGGGTACTGTGTGGACGTGGACACTGTGTGGGTACTGTGTGGACGTGGACACTGTGTGGACGTGGGTACTGTGTGGACGTGGACACTGTGTGGACGTGGGTACTGTGTGGACGTGGACACTGTGTGGACGTGGACACTGTGTGGACGTGGACACTGTGTGGGTACTGTGTGGACCAGGACACTCTGTGGGTACTGTGTGGACCAGGACACTGTGTGGGTACTGTGTGGACCAGGACACTGTGTGGGTACTGTGTGGACCAGGACACTGTGTGGGTACTGTGTGGACCAGGACACTGTGTGGGTACTGTGTGGACCAGGACACTGTGTGGGTACTGTGTGGACCAGGACACTGTGTGGGTACTGTGTGGACCAGGACACTGTGTGGGTACTGTGTGGACCAGGACACTGTGTGGGTACTGTGTGGACCAGGACACTGTGTGGGTACTGTGTGGACCAGGACACTGTGTGGGTACTGTGTGGACCAGGACACTGTGTGGGTACTGTGTGGACGTGGACACTGTGTACTGTGTGGGCATGTGGACCCTGTGTGGGTGTGTACACATGTGGTTTTACTGCCCCTCCAACCGGACATGTAAACAAGCCCTTGGTTCACATATGTGTGGATGCGTGTGCAGGGCAGCCCATTCTTTCCAATGGGCTTCGGTATTCGCAGAAATGCAGGGAAAGTGGCCGACGACCCTTTTTAAAAGATTGCGCTGCCCCAAAAGCACTGCATGTTTGCCAACGTGTGGGGTACCATTAAGAATTAATGGCACAATTAAAGAGAATTTGTCTGTGTGTCAGGAACAAGCGCGATTTTGTATGTTTTCTGCGACACAGCAATGTGAACCAAACCTTGCACAGGGGTGCCTCAAGATTGAAAAGAGTGATCCGGCTGGGAAAAGGTTGAGAAACCCTGATCTAGTAGAATAAATCTTTTCATTCCAGTGCCAGAAGTTTCAGCTTGTGATCAAACATGAGGCATGCTGCAGGGCACTAAACAGGTTAATGCATAACCTCCTTCTGTAGTAAAAGGGCTCATGCACACTGTAGTTTTGCCAGCTCTCCTACTTGCCTTTCCTCCTGGCAGCAGAGTTTTGGCAGAAAAAAATGCTCGACACTTGTAACGTGTTTAGGTGCATGAAGCACTTGTGCATTAATTCATTAAATTGTCTAGAAAAAAAATTTCTGCCAAAATGCTGCTGCTCCTGGACACGCTGACAATGTTTTTTCTTGTGTCTCCAAGAGCCTATGTGTGCATGGACACAAAGGCCAACATGCAGGGGCATTTAGAGGCAGTCAGAAAAAGAAAAAAACACCAGAACTTCCCTAACAGCCATGTTCAATATGTTCAATAAGCATAAGGCCCAAGACCTGACATTTCCATTGAAGAAACTACATATCCTACAATCTCTGGGTTTCACAGTTTAATGGTCTGCAGGTGAGAGTTAGTAACTAGATCTGACACAGGCAGAGCAGGGCAAGTTCTCAATGCTATGTGACCCATAAGAAGTTGCTTGTCCCTTTAGCGAATGGGGGCAAGCTGGATGAATGAATAAATGGACATAGGGGAATTGATAAGCCGTGGCACTACAAGCTTGGCTAAAAAGAAACTTACAGATCGCTGGTAACTACATAGCAATGTCAGTGATGATTCGATGTTACTTGCCATTCATTTTTATTTTACACCACAATAAAATATTCATAAGCTTTTTCCATTTTGCGAAAGCCATAAGTCCATCATGCACACTACCTTAAAAGCTAAACGGAAGGCAAAAAAAAAAAAAAAAAAAAAAACAATAAATGCAATTATGCATTTACACTCATCGGCCACTTCATTGGATACATCTTGTTAGTATCAGGTTGGACCCCCTTTCGCTTTCAGAACGGCCTTAATTCTTTGGGTCATACATTCAACAACGTGCTGGAAACATTCCTCAGATTTCGGTCCATATTGACATGACAGCATCAAGCAGTTGCTGCAGATTTGTAGCTTGCACATCCATGATGTGAATCTCCCATTGCACCACATCCCAAAGGTACTCTATTGCAGTGTTCCCCAACCCCCGGTCCGCGGCCCACTACCGGGCCGCAGCACTTCTGCAGCCAGGCCGCGAGCAGGCGTCATGAGAGAGCCCCACATGCGGACCGCGGCACTCTGCCATTCGGACCTCAAGGAGACTTTTTTTCCTCCTGCGTCGCTCATAGAGCCGACAGCGGGAGGCGGAACAATTCTAGGTGGAGGGCGGAGCTGCCGAGGTTATCAAACAGGCGATTGGCTGCTAGGACGGTCCTTCATCCTAGCAGCCAATCACCTGTTTGTTACCTCGGCCCTCCATCCAGAACTGTCCCGCCTCCCTCCCTGCAACTTTTCTCCTCATGCTGTGCCTCCCTCCGATCTGTCCCTAAGTGTGGGGGATGGAACCGAGGACTGTAATGTGTGGGGGACAGAACCGAGGACTGTAATGTATGGGGGACGGAACCGAGGACTGTAATGTGTGGGGGACGGAACCAAGGACTGTAATGTGTGGGGGACGGAACCAAGGACTGTAATGTGTGGGGGGGACTGAGGACTGTAATGTGGGGTTATGATATAAATAGGGGCAGATGACAGTACTGTTAATGGGGGAGCCCAGAGTATGACAACACTACCAGTGACAGGGTGAGTGTGAGCAAGGCCTAGTGGGGGCACTAGCTTCATCTGTTGGGGCCTTACCACATCTGGTGGCAGGCAGCATGGCAAGTGACAATCCGCATCTGGTGGCAGGCAGCGTGGCAAGTGACAATCCACATCTGGTGGCAGGCAGCATGGCAAGTAACAATCCGCATCTGGTGGCAGGCAGCGTGGCAAGTGACACACTCAAAGCTCCCACTGATTCTGCATTATGGTGGGTTTAACTTTATTTTTTACTACAATGTAATAAATAGAAATAATGCGCTGACAAATTGCCCGCGAAAAATCGCTTACCCCCCGCATGCCACGCCCAACCTCCCCCCAACCGGGCCTTGGAAAATTTTCTTCCATGCAGCCGGTCCCCGGTGCCAAAAAGGTTGGGGACCACTGCTCTATTGGATTGAGATCTTGCTACTGTAGAGGCAGTTTGAGATGATTTGAACTTTGTGACATGGTGCATTATACTGGTGGAAGGAGCCATCAGAAGATGGGTACACTGTAGTCATAAAGGGATGGACATGGTCAGCAATACTCAGGTAGGCTGTGGCATTTAAACAATGCTCAATTGGTACTAAGGAGCCCAAAGTGTGCCAAGAAAATATCCCCCACACCATCACCACCAGCCTGAACCATTGACGCAAGGCAGGATGGATCCATGCTTTCATGTTAATTACACCAAATTCTGACTATCTGAATGCCGGAGCTGAAATCAAGAGACTCATTAGACCGGGCAACGTTTTTCCAATTTTCTACTGTCCAATTTGGTGAGCCTATGTGAATTGTAGCCTCAGTTTACTGTTCTCAGCTGACAGGAGTGGCACCTGGTGTGTACTACTGCTGTAGCCCATCTGCATCAAGGTTCGATATGTTATGCGGTCAGATGGTATTCCGCATACCTTGTAACGAGTGGTTATTGGAGTTACTTTTACCTTTCTATCAACTTGAACCAGTCTTTCCATTCTCTTCTGACAAGTCATTTTTGTCCACACAACTTAGCTTATCACTGGATTACTTTATCGGACCAGTCTCTGTAAACCCTAGAGATAATTGTGTGTGAAAATCCTAGTAGATCAGCAGTTTTTGAAATACTCAGAACCAACCTATCTGGCACCAACAATCGCAAGTCACTTAAATCCCCTTTCTTCCCCATTCTGATGCTCTGTTTGAACATCAGCAAGTCATCTTAACCACGTCTAGATGCCTAAATGCATTGAGTTGCTGCCATGTAATTGGCCGATTAGCAATTTGTGTGACCAAGAAATTGAACAGGTGTACCTAATAAACTGGCCGGTGAATGTGTTTAAGGCTAGGTTCACACTGCTGCGATTTCAAAACCGCGGTAAAATCGCGATTTAGCAGGTGCGGTTTTGCCACGATTTCGGCCACGATTTAAGAGACATCTGTGCAGGGTTCAATGTAAATCGCGGCCCGAAATCGCAAAAAGTAGTACAGGAACTACTTGTTGAAATTGGTGCAGCGCCGCAGATGCGGCGTCGCACCGATTAGGACGGTGCCATTGCCGACAAATGCCGCCGATTTGAGATGTGATTTGACAAGTGAAATCGCATCTCAAATCGTACCCAGTGTGAACCTGGGCTAAGGGAATTTTTAAATGAAACCCATGTTTTATCCTTGCATTAGCCCCTTGTAAACCTAAACATAGCTGCACTCTAACTGGAAAACGGAAGGCCAGTGCTAGGAGACAGTCAGGCTCTTCAGAACCACATATGCCGAGAAAGCAGGAAGCTCAATCAGCTTGTAAAAATGGGATTTATAACAAACTTTATTCATAAATCACAAAGCTGGTAAACCTTCCCAGAAAAGGTGAAAACTGTTTTATATCCGACAAAAACGTTTATTACATGAAGATTGGTATACAGCCATCATCATAGAAAACAGACATGCAAGTATAAAGCACAAACAGGATACATTGAACTCTGCACTCCAACATAGAATCACTGTCTTATATATTTGTGCTGTTCCTCACCCCACATTTAGTCCCAGACCAGGTCCCCAGAGGCGAGCCCCGGTGTATCCAGCCATGGAGCCCATAAAAGGTGGAAACCTTAGCTGGCAGTAATGCTGACAAAATATAGTGATAGAAAAAGGATGACCTCATCAGCGCATTGCATTTCCCATCCCTGTCCAGTCAGCAAACTGGGGATTGTCCAGGTCCTGCCTAAAGTGCAATGAAGGACCCTTGCTGTGCCTGCATAACAAAGTTGCAAAGAGCCGCTACTAAATTCACACTAATATATATGGGGAAGAAAAGCAGTTCAGATGCAAAGAAACGTCTATATATACACATTCCATGAAACACTCACCTTTCCAAATGAGCCCTGTCCAAGTACCTTGAGCAGCTCAAACTGCGAAGGGTCAGCCTTCTCATATCCCTCTTTTACATGGTGCGTGATTGCAATCTCGTTTATATTTGCTTCATCCTACAAAAGAGAAAAAATTTAAAAAAAGTTGAACATTTTGCAATAAATATATGTAACACATGTTTAAAAAAAAAAAAAGTGAGGTGAAAGTCTTGGCTGCTGATATATTTTTTAAATCAAATTTTTTTAACCGCTAGCCGACCATGTCACGAACATTTACGTTGGCAGTATGGCACGGCTGCGCAAAGCAACATATATACCTTGCTTTAAATTTTGCTGCGTGCGGGCACACCCCTGCCGCAAGCTCCATGACTGCACCAGCAGGCTCTATGTCCGACGGTGTCCCGCAATCGTGTCACGGAGCTGCAGAACAGGGGAATGCCTGTGTAAAACAAGGCATCTCCCTGTTCCGTCTTGCAAAAGGACACTGATCTTCTGCTCCCTGTCATCGGGAGCAGCGATCAATGTCGTGTCACTGGTAGCTCAGCCCCCACACAGTTAGAATCACTTCACCCTTTCCTCGCCCCCTAGTGGCTAACCCCTTCCCTGCCAGTGTAATTTACACAGTAATCAGCGCATTTTTATAGCACTAATCGCTGTATAAATGACAATGGTCCCAAAATAGTGTAAAAAGTGTCCGCCATAATGTCGCAGTCCCGATAAAAAAAAAAAAAAAAAGCCAAAAAACTATCCCCCATTTTGTAGACGCTATAACTTTTGCACAAACCAATCAAACGCGTATTTTTAAAACCAAAAATATGTAGAAGAATACGTATCGTCCTAAACTGAGGAAAGTGTGTGTGTGAGTGTATATATATTATATATATATATATATATATATATATATATACACACATATCACACACACATACATACACACACATACACAATGTCCTTATTTCTTCTGAGAAATCTCACTTCCTGTTCTTGTCTGTAACTACACACCGTAATGTGAGGCTTTCTCCCTGGTGTGGAGAAAGCCTCTTGAGGGGGCGAGTAGGATGCCCACTAACACACAGCTCCTTTCTCTGCAAAGTAGAGTGTGCCGACTTGCCTGCTTACCCCTCCCCCCTCAAGAGGCTTTCTCCACACCAGGGAGAAAGTCTTGCATTACGGTGTATAGTTACAGACAGAAGAGCAGGAAGTGAGGATTTCTCAGAAGAAATGAGGACATTTAAAAGCAAAATGGAAGGATGAGGTAAGTGAAGGAGGACTGCACTAAGGTAAAGGAAGCCATTTAGGGGGGAAAAAAATATTTTCTTTACAACCCCTTTAAGCTGATCGAATCACTAAGAAAAAAAAAAAAAAAAAAAAGTAGTATCGCAGGCTTTAAAGAATAATATCAGGATCATGGCTGAAGCTTTAGCCACGATACGGATTTTACCACCATTCCCCAAGGACATTATATCTGTACATTGATCGGGAAGTGTTTAGTGTCAAAGAGGAACTTTAGTTAGGAAATGTAATCCTGCTAGATCACTTCAGGTTGGCCCCTTTTGCAGGTATAGCGATGTAAAACATTAAAAAGTGCCCATGTATATTTTCGTTGTGTACCAGTCTGGACCTTCATGAGTTCTGTGCAAAGCATAATTCATATTGACTTCGTGTTTTTTTTTATGTTAAGAAATGTTTGTATTCGGATACACAACTGATGTGCTTTATTTGTGGTCACTGTACCTGTTCAGTTTTACTTTTTCTATTGAAAATTCTCAATAAAACCATTGGAAAAGAAAAAGTGCACATGTTCAGTTGATCTCCAATTTTAGGCATTTGTAGAGGCCATTCTGCTGACAGCCTTAAAGTGGAATCACAGACTTGTATCCTATATAGTCAAGGAAGCTGCTTTAGTTTGATCTGTAAATGCCATGGTGCTGCACATGTGAACAGTAACAGTCATTTGATGGTTTGGTTGAGGACACAAGCAAAATGTGAGTTATCAATTCCGGCATTCCAGCAATGTAACCGATCGTGTCACGGAGAGGCAGAACGGTGAGATACCCATGTAAACAAGGCATTTCCCTGTTCTGCCTAGTGACAGGACAGAGATCTACTGCTCCCCGTCATCGGGAGCAGTGATCTCGGTCATGTCCCTTGTAGCCCCCCCCCCACAGTTAGAATCACTACCTAGGACACACTTAACCCCTTGATCACCCCCTAGTGTTTAACCCCTTCCAGTGTAATTTACACAGTAATCAGTGCATTTTATAACACCGATCTCTGTATTAATGACAATGGTCCCAAAATGGCATCAAAAGTGTCCGATGTGTCCGCCATAATGTCGCAGTCACGATAAAATTATTATTAATAAAATAAAGCCATAAATCTATCCCCTATTTAGTAGACACTATAACTTCTGCGCAAACCAATCAATATACGCTTAATGCGTTTTTTTTTACCAAAAGTATGTAGAAGGATACATATTGGTCTAAACTAGTTTATTTTTTTTAATATATTTTCGGGAGATATTATAGCCCAAAAAATAAAGACCGCAGAGGTGATCAAGTACCACCAAAAGAAAGCCATTTGTGTCAAAAAAAGGACGTTAATTTTGTTTGGGTACAACGTCGCACAACTGCGCAATTGTCAGTTAAAACGACGCAGTGCTGTATCGCAAAAAGTGCTCTGGTCAGGAAGGGGGTAAATTCAGCTTTTATTTCTATCCTTGCAAGTTCCTTTAATCAAATGTTTTCTAATTTGCAGGTTGAAGCATGTTCTAATTAATGCACATTGCACCACTTGTCATTTACTTATGTGCATTGAGCAGGCCACTTTGACCATGGGGTGCACCTATGACAAAATTCTCACAAAAAAAAAAAATCCCATTTATGCATTTTCCATACTGGAAAGGACATTCAGTAAGAAAATGAACCGCAATCAAATGAAAAACGACTCGCAGTCTGACACCGTACTACAAATCATCACTGTTCTTTTTTTGTGAGCGATTCACATGGCAAACAAAAACAAAAAAAAAAACTTTTGGATGCAGCACTTTATTATTTTCATCTCCTGTATAATGCACTGAATTCAGCAACAATTGTGCAATTCCTTGTCCAAGGTCACTTGTGTCAAGCTACATATCCAATCTTCAGAAAAGAACAGCTTTCAATGCATAGTGTTTTCATTCATGTAGAAACCCTGCAGAGCGCAGCTTGGACCCCTGACTGGTGCTGGATATTTGAGTTATATAAAGAACACATTCACTTCTGAAAGTTTCATGTACCATTAAGGTCTTTAAATGGCAGATTTAAAATGGACAACTGGACTTAACAAGAATTAGCAGTACTGGTCTATGATGACAAAGTCTTGCTTCCAGTAAACCATATTTCATTTGTTTAGAAGGAAAGCTTTTCCCATTCAGAATTAAGCGGAAGCAGAATTAGTCACTATCTGCCCATTCATTTACAATATCACTGATTAGTCAGAACAAGCAGACTGCCAACATGTTACTATGCCCACCTTTCTCTTTATTCCTGTGCTGCTTGTACCACGCTGAGTCTTTTCATTTAGTCACATCTAACCTTGTGATATGCTATGACTGACCTCATAAATTCCTTGCATAAATTTAAAGTGGTATAAAACCCAAAAGCAAATATTTATTAAATTGCAGCTTACCAATTCTTCGATTTGGGGGCTGCATTCGTTTTTCCTTTATTTTCACCTGGGGGATATGGGTAGTAGTGTGTTTTTCAACAGAACAAGCTCTCCTGCAAACGTATCAGTGCTAACACACTGACAGAGGTGCTTACAATGATCAGCTTTTATTTATTCATGAAAAAACCTATACCCCAAAAGGAAAAAAAACAACTGTTGCGGTAACTGCAAGCTGGCGTTTGGCTTAAATTTTTTTTAACATATTTAAGTCTGCTAATGTATCCAACACCCCCTCCCCCCAGACTGACAATGCTGCTCCTGTGCTCCTTCATCCAGAGTGGGGGCAGTCCAATACAGGAGGTGCGTTTACTGGCCAGATCACCAAACAGAGGGAGGAAACCAGCCTAAAAAAATAAACACTAATGCAGCCTCTACATTTAAGGAATGGCAAGCTTAAATAAATGTAATTCTTGGGTTTAATACCCCTGTACAGCTGATCTCCAGCCACAACAAATCTTTTATAACTAGTTATCGTATTTATCGGCGTATACCGCGCACTTTTTTGCCCTGAAAATCAGGGCAAAATCATGGGTGCGCGATATACGCCGATACCCGCGTTTCACTTAAATGCCTGCGCCGACATATACCGAGCGCAGTACACTCGGGTACATTCGGCCAGGCTCGGCTTCGCTCGTAGTCACACTCTGACGTTTATGCGTGAGGAGCGAGCATGGCCGAATATACCCAAGTGTACTGCACTCGGTATATGTCGGCGGAGGCTTCAAACTGTGCGCGGGAAGCGGGGATTCGACATGAAAACAGCGCAGGAAAAGCCGGGAGGACACCACCGAGACCGCAGACGGACGCCGGACTGGACGAGGCCGCCGGGCAAGACACCAAAACTGTAAGTAGTAAAATGTAATAAAATGTTTTTTTTTACAGGATTTTAGGGTTAACATTAGGGGTGCGCGCTATACGCCGAAGCGCGCAATACCCCGATAAATACGGTAGATATCTGCATGCCTGTTGCACATCATGAATGTGTTTATCTTGAGACAAAATTGATTGCCTTCTTTCCCTGACAACTTCATATTAAGTCAACCGATCACCACCGGCTCCTTTCTAAAAAGGGAGAGGTGGTTGCCCCCCCCCCCCCTGTTCAGATGAAGTGGTTGTAAATGTAGAAGTTTTTTTTTACCTCAACCACTTCAGCCCCTGACCATTTGGCTGCCCAAAGACCAGAGCACTTTTTGCAATTCGGCACTGCATCACTTTAACTGACAATTGCGCGGTCGTGCAGTGTGGCTCCCAAAAAAAATTTACATTTTTTTCTCCCCACAAATAAAGCTTTATTTTGGTGGTATTTGATAACCTCTGCGGTTTTTATTTTTTGCACTATAAACAAAAATAGAGCGACAATTTTGAAAAAAAAAAAAAAAAGAAAGCTATTTTTTTTACCTTTTGCTATAATAAATAACCCCCAACAACAAAAAAAAATGGTTTCCTCAGTTTAGGCCTATAAGTATTCCTCTACATATATTTGGTTAACAAAAAAAAACGGAATAAGCGTTTGATTGGTTTGCGCAAAAATTATAGTGTCTACAAAATAGGGGATAGTTCTATGGCATTTTTTATATATATTTTTTTTACTAGTAATGGTGGCGATCAGCGACTTATCGTGACTGCGACATTATGGCGGACACATTGGATACTTTTAGCAATATTTTGGGACCATTAACATTTATACGATCAGTGCTATAAAAACGCACTGTGTAAATGTGACTGGCAGTGAAGGGGTTAACCACTAGGGGACTAGGAAGAGGTTAAGTGTGTCCTAGGGTGTGATTCTGTTAGAGGACGTGGCTTACTGTGACACGTCCACTGATTGCTGCTTTTGATGAGAGGGAGCAGACGATCAGTGTCAGTGTCACTAGGCAGAACTGGGAGATGCTTGTTTACACACGCATCCCCCGTTCTGCAGCTCCGTGACACAAACGCGGGACACCGGCAGACAGTCTGCCGGTCCCTCGGGCGCGATCACGGAGCTCGCAGCAGCGGGTCGCGCGCCCACACTACGGCAAATTTAAACCGACGTATATTTACATTAAGTTGCCTGTCCGTGCCATTCTGCCAACGTAAATTTACAGAAGCCGGTCCTTAAGTGGTTAATGGATTCTGCGCATTCTCCTGTAACTGCCTACAATGCCCTGACACCCCCCCCCCCCCCCCCATATCTGCATCTCTGCTTGTTGCCCTGCTGGAGCATGAAGTGTTCTGTGCTCAGCAAAATAGGGTGCGGAGAGCTGTATCCGATGGGTCTGCTACTCTCTTATTACTTTCTGTAACTTTGGCAGAGAATTCCCCTGTCATCACTGCATGTGGTGCATCTATATGTTAAAAATCTATGTAGGGAGCTCAGTAAAAGCCTCCTCCATAGAATGTAGCACAGTAAAGTGTAAAGGAGGTGTACATTTGTCACTAGACCAGTCTCTGAAAAAAAAGCTTCCAGTAATGAATGAACTACAGAAGTTTTGACAGCCTTGAGACATTTAAGGGACATGGTCCCTTTGCACTTAGGAACTGTCATACTGCGGTCTACTATGGCAACTATTAAAAAACCAAGAAGCACCTTGAAAGCAGGGAACGTTATATGGCTAGAAGTGATTGTCACTGCTGGGCAGCAAGGACAAAACAAAGGAAACCCAAAAACCTTAGGGGTAGAGCAGTGGATGGAAAGACAGGAAGAGGCAGCATAAATGTGTGAAGCGGCACTTGTCGCACGGATATTGGCTGCCTGCAGAAGTCAGCGACCAGGTAGGGAGCCTAGGAGACACCACATGGCTGGAGCCAAGGTGAGTATAGTTTCCACTTTAATTCCCCAGTGCATTAACCATATCACGGCAAGGCAGGGTAAATAGCAATGGTGTACCATGCTCATGTGGGCTTCGCCCCAGGATTATTGCACGCTCAGTAGAACTTCCCTACTATGCAGCCCTTTCTACCCACTTCAATTCATAAGGTGTACTATGCATTTCATTCATAGAAAGCCAATTGTGAATGGAGGATGGGTAGATGACTGAAAGGTCCACCCCCTTCATTAACTACACTGTAGACTGAAATCTAAAGAGGCAAAATTATGAGGGAATGAATTTCAAATTTGGATCCAGTTTAACATCACAGTAAATAATCTACAACACTTAATGGGGAGTGAGATGTACATTTAGGAAGATATGGAATCTGGATAACTCCTAGTTTCAGCACAATAGATAAAACAGGATGACATAATGGTCTGTTGGTTTGTGCTTTATAATGTAACCACACTAAGCACTATAATGGCTACATGTGAAACTCAAGAACAAAAGTTTAAACTCTACTGGCCACGTGCAAGCCATGATGATCGAGACATCGTGACTGGAGAGCATGTGGGTCTTATGACTTCCACAGCACTTCCTTTACTCAACACTGAACCTTTGTGCGACTCCAAAATTACATTATCGTCACTTATTTCAATTGTGCTCAGGAAAAAAAAAGGAAGTGTACATTTATGGCACATACAATTCTAACCAGTTTATGCCATGATCATGCCCCTTGGCGCACAATCTGCTCATAATTTCAAGCATACTAATTTCTAAAAGTATTTTCCCTTTTACTGTATGAATCAAAGGGGGGGGGACAAACATGTAGGATAAAAGGGAATCTATGGTCACAACATACATTTTTATTTTACAACAATGTAATAGCAATACAAAATTACAGGTGCCTCTAAAAAAAGATCAAAAAGTTAATTTCAGTAATTCAAATCAAAAGGTGAAATATTATATTATATATATATATATATATATATATATATATATATATATATATATATATATATATATATATATATATATATATATATATATATATATATATATATATATATATATATATATATATATATATATATATATACCCCATAGAGAATCTGTGGGGTATTTTTATGCAGAAGGCCACAACCTGGGCTTCCAAAAGACCTCAGCAGTGCCACAGGCTGATCACCTCCATGCCACATTGATGCAGTATTTCATGCAAAAGCAGTCCTGATCAAGTATTGCGTGTATTCTATACAAAAGGACATACTTTACCTGTAAGTTAACATTTCTCCATTAAAAATCTTTATTGGTCTAATGTAATATTCTACTTTTCTGATACACAGAATTTAGAATTTTCACTAGCTGTAAAAAAAAAAAAACAAAAAAAAAACAAACACAAACACAAACACACACCCTTGAAATATCACTCCGTGTAATCAATCTATATGTATTACTTTTTGAATTGAATTACTGAGAAAAAAATAATAATAATAGAAATAGGCTAGAAATAATTGAAATACTAAGTCTACTAGCTGTATTTTTTGGCTTTCCGCAATCAAGTAAAATTTGTTTTAGTAGCACTTGACAGACAAAAAAAAAAAAAAAAAACAGAAAAAAAAAAACCAGACCATACAAAAGTGGCAATTCAGTTGTGGGTGGTGTCCGATGGGTTGAGTTACCCATCGGCTTCTTACATCACTTAGCGACTTTAGGAGGGTGATCTCCCTTCTATAGCTGCACGATTTGTTTCTGCCAACGTTAAAGTTTTGGGCATTTGCACAGCACATTTTCATCAGTGCATTGCGGTAATGTGACTTTTACTGTGTATTAAAATAACAAAATTGTACAGCACAAAACAGAGCTGCATGCCGAGGCGCCATGCACTTTGGATGTCACCCTAAAACACCCAAGAAAAGCACCACAATGCACAGGGCATGCCCAGTTTTACATGCTCTGTGGTGCTTTAGCAGCCCATTCAAACTGAAAAAGCTGCTAAATGCAAAGCACATACCATGCAAATACCACTTTAACCTCTTGACCACTGGGCACTTAAACCCCCTTCCTCACCAGACCAATTTTCAGCTTTCGGTGCTCTCACAATTTGAATGACAATAACTCAGTCATACAACATTGTGCCCATCTGAAATTCGTCCTTTTTTTCCCACAAATAGAGCTTTATTTTGGTGGTATTTGATCACCTCTGGGTTTTTTATTTTTTGCGCTATAAAAGAAAAAACACTGAAAATTCTGTAAAAAAAAAAAAAATTCTCGTTTCTGTCATATTAGCAGGTATTGCAGAGTGTGGGGGGGGGGGGTATTGCAGAGTGTGGGGGGGGGTATTGCAGAGTGTGGGGGGGGGGTATTGCAGAGTGTGGGGGGGGGGGTATTGCAGAGTATTGATGGTACTGCAGAGTATTGCACAGGGAGGGATGGATGGATCTGTGACTGCATTTGTCACAGATCCATCCCACAGCAACTGCTGACACCCCGCGCTCCCCCCCCCCTCCTCTCACACTGTACCGATCGGTACAGAGAGGAGAGGGAGGAACCGGCGTCATTACATGACGCCGGTTTGTTTACAAGTGATCGCTCCGTCATTTGACGGAGCGATCACGTGGTAAACCGCCGCTATCAGCGGCGATTTACCACGATCTGTAGACCCGGCGCTCACAGATGATTCCGGGAGCGCGCCGCAGGGGGCGCGCGAGTGAAGGATTCTGGGAGGACGTCCCAGGGACGTCCTCCCGGAATAACTCAACCGCTCTGTAGACGTCTTTTGTCTATGGAGCGGTTGGGAAGAGGTTAAATGATCATGCTTTATCGCAATGCACTGGTGTAAACGCGCCCAGAGTTCAGGGGGCACCATCAGGATTGAAGAGACTGCTGGAATCTCCCACTAGAGTTCTACAGAGACAACAAATTAGAGATGCACAAATACCATTTTTTTTTTTAAAAAGACAAGTATGAGTACAGATACTTTTTCACAAGTACTCACCAATACCAATTACCGATACCTGTTTTTAGTGTCAAGCGATAATTATTTTTTTGGTGTGCGTTCGTTCACACCATACATGCATGAAAATGAATGGGAAAATGCACAATTTCATTTGCAGAGACATCAGTTTCACATCAGTTTTCATGTGCGTTTCAGTGAGTTTTTACAGCCCAGTCACATATATGAGGGCTGGCCACAGTGCGATTTGAAAGAGTCCTGGGCAATTTCAGTCCAGTTCAATTGCACTGGACTGAGCTTTGAAATTGCACTGCAAACCAGCCAGTACACATGTGAACCGAGTCTGAAGGTATCAGTTTTAGTATTGGAGCATTTGCATGATTACAAGTATTTGTGCCAATACTTAATTATCAGCACCGGTATTGGTCGAATGTTACGACAAACCCACCAAAAACAGCGTTAGTATGTCCTTGAGTATGTCTAAATTCTGACGATTTTCATGAACATTACATACATTAAAATAGAAGGCCTCATGCACATTGCTGCTGTTAAACTCAGTTTTGCGAGTTTGGGAGTTCCCCCCCCCCCCCCTGCCCTTAAAATCCACTCTGTTATCCTATGTGTCAATGCACACATGGACGTTTTTAGCAGTTTAATCAGCAGAGAAGTTTACAGGCCGTTTTGTGAATGCCCTAAAATCGCGTTCAGGAGTGGGAATTCAGCGTTTATTTCAAAGGCCAGAATAAACTCCCAAACTCACCTAAACTGTTTTGAAAACACGCAGCTTATGCAAGTTTATAACGCTGATTTTCTGGTGTCATGATAAACAGCGTTTACAAGAAATCAGTGTGCATGACGCCCAACATACAGCCTCTTAGCGCAGGACTCGACAAATCTCAGGAAAATTTCACCCTGGCGCCTGGGCTTTGATCCGTGACAGGTGCCTCTGCTACAGGGTGGGTTGCGGGGTCTTGGCCATGAACATGATTAGTGGTATAAGCAGGGATGGAGCAGGAAGAGAGTGGCACAGCAGCGGCTGACACGGCGGGAGGAACAAGTGAACAGTAGAGTGAAGTCCAGCTGGGGATCCTCGGCGGCCTGTCATTCCCACTGCTGCTTTCGCCCTGCCCCAAGGTATTGTGGGAAGCGCCTCGAGAACATCAGGGACCCGGAGTCGGTGGTTTCCCAGCGCCATGCTCCTCTCCGCACCGGGTGACACATGGACTACATTAAAACATTTACAGACCTCAGAAAAGCGCGGGATAGGCACAGCGGAGTGTGTCCCTCGGACCCCCGAGGACTGTGCGACGGATTGTGCGACGAGTAGTGTTAGCGAGCGGTGCCGCCGGCTAATACTACTCGTCGCACAGTCCTCGCCCCCACACAGCACACAGCGGAACGGACCGAAGCCGCCTCCCTCTCCTCTCTGCTTACGGAGGAGGGAGAGGGGGTCCGAGGGACACACTCCGCTGTGCCTATAACACGCTGTTCTGAGGTCTGTAAATGTTTGAATGTAGTCCAAATAGACATGTGCTGGGGGGCGCTATGGGAGGGAAGAGGGGGTCTGCACTGAGGGGGGCCTACACTGATGGAGAGGGGGGTGCAATGATGGGGGTCTGCACTGAGGGGGGGGTGCAATGATGGGGGCTGCACTGAGGGGGGTCTACACTGTGGGGAGCCTGCACTGATGGAGAGGGGGGTTTGCACTGAGGGCGGGTGCACTGTGGGGGGTCTACATTGATAGGGGGGGATCTGCACTGAGGGGGGGTGTACACTGATAGATGGGGGGCTGCACTGATGGAGGGGGGTCTGCATTGATAGATGGGGGTCTGCAATGACGCTGTCTGTACTTAGTGAGGGGGGTCTGTACTTAGTAAGGGGATCTATACTGTGGGAGGGGGGTCTCTACTTAGTGAGAGGTATCTATACTGCGCAAGGGGGGTCTGTACATGGTAAGGGGATCTATACTGTGGGAGGGGGGTCTCTACTTAGTGAGAGGTATCTATACTGCGCAAGGGGGGTCTGTACTTAGTAAGGGGATCTATACTGCGGGAGTGGGGTCTATACTTAGTAAGGGGATCTATAATGCGGGAGGGGGGTCTGTACTTAGTAAGGGGATCTATAATGCGGGAGGGGGGTCTGTACTTAGTAAGGGGATCTATAATGCGGGAGGGGGGTCTGTACTTAGTAAGGGAATCTATACTGCGGGAGGGGGTCTGGACTTAGTGGGGGGGGGGGGTCTGTAGTTAGTGGAAGGGGGGGGGAACCTGCCTTAGCGATTTCAGTTCCCACCAGTTGCTTAATATATGAAGTTAACCTCCACCAGCAGCATACATATCAATGCCGAAAGGATTACTACCGAAAAAAGCAACAGATGGCATAAAAAAAAAAACCTGACGGGGTCTAATCCTTCTCTACTAATTTTTAATTTCTTTATTATTTCCAATGGCTTTGGTTCCCACATAAAATTGCTGCACACAGTTTATCACATGTTTGTGGTTTTGCCTATAAATATGCCCTGTAGAAAATTGCCTTAATAAATTTAGCTGCCACGCACAGCACCAATCCCTATTAATTCCCAGTATAATTACATCTGTGAACACCATTTATTAAAAGTGATGACACATTACATGAGTGTCCAACCGCTTTATAGTTTAGACATGGTAAATTTATATAATGGCTCAGAAGTTTTTCCAGGAATGAAAACAAAACAGATACGGTTTTCTTTCTGAAAAATGTTAAGCTTATAAAATGATCTGTCCAAGGCAAATTTACTGCCATGACAGATTAGTCACTTCCTGTTTGACATCCGGAAACATTCTTTATTCCATATAGATATCTCACCTTGTGAGTGGTGCTCAGCTTGATAGCGCTCAGTGTTTTCACAGATTACAAAGGATTTTTACACTGCACAGACAGACGTGTCAACACATTTGGCATCGCATGCTTTCCTCTTCTGAACGACGCAAGATAGTTTTATGAGCACTTACAGATAATTTTAGTTCAAGCTGACAAGTGTGTTACAGTGTTGCTATGTGTAATATTGAGATGCTGTGCCAAGCAAGCTGCTCCATTATGCATACAACTGCTCTGCACAGTAAAGCATCATCAATTTACATTATCATGTTACAGTACCATTCCCTATAATCACAACAGCTTGGTGACAGTGTGGTATGAGCAGGGAATCTGACTATGTAACGTACATGAAAAGAAGCTACGCCAACCAAAACATACAGAATTAAAATTGTAAAGTCTATCATTTTTTCTTCTAACATGTTATACTCACCTTCTCTGTGCAATGGTTTTACCAGAGCACTCATGCATGCTCAATCCCGAGCCACGCTGTATGTATATCTATTGATAGTGTGGCTCAGTCCCATTCCCTGCCACTGGATTTGATTGATAGCAGCAGGGGCCAATGGGTTCAGTAAAGAGGGGGAGAGCAGCGCCTCTGCTTTCAGGCACAGAGCCGATTTGAGTTGTGGTAAGTACCATATTTATCGGCATATAACACGCACAGGTATATAACGCGCACCTTCATTTTAAGAGGGAAGTTTCAGGAAAAAAAAAAATTAATAAAAGAACTTTGAAGCAAAATAAGGGTCAGTGCCCATCAATGCAGCGTGATCAATGCCCATCTGCAGCTTCACAACTGCCCATCAATGCTGCTTAATCAATGCCCATCTGGGGATGAGTGCTGTCCGATTACATACAGCGAGAATCTGTTTACTCGGCGGCCACTTTAATACAAAGCCCCGCTCGGCTTCTATGATAGACCGAACACTGGTACAATGCTGGCTCAGGAGACGCTGTGTTATAAGCCATAAAATACAGTATTTAGAGAGAGGGGCTTCATGTAAAAGGTGTTTTACCTTAAAAAAGAGAATGCATTAAAGTAAAACTATAGGCACCATTTTGTGTCCCATTTGCGGATATTTTCCTTCTCTTCCTGTACCAAAGCCAACCAGGAAGTGAGAGGAAATCCCTGCAAATTAGGGCAATTCCTTGGGGGTCACCAGAACTAGGGCCCACATTGGAAAAATGTGGGATTTTCTTTCACTTTCAATGATTATAAACAGGACAAATAGGGTGAAACTCCTTAACGGGGTCACAGTCCACAATAAAACCTGACATTGGTACCAATCCCTCTCCACTCTTAGTTTTGGACAAAGTTTATGCCTTTAGTAATACTTTAAAGTAAAAAATCTTAAGCCTTTACAACAACATTAAAACCACCCTATACAGAGCATGATGCTTGCGTCAGCAAGTCTGAAAAAAGCCAACATTCCCTGCGATTGGCAAAACATTTGAGATGAAAAGTAAATTTTTTTCTTTCAAAAATGAAAATACCCTGGATTAACCACTTAAGGAGCGCCTCCTTCAGATATACTTTGTCAGAATGGCACGGCTGGGCACAAGCACGTACCTGTACGTCCTCTTTAAGTGCCCAGCCGTGACTCGCGGGCCCGTGACCCGGTCCAAAGCGCCGCGGGACCCGCGGACCCGATTGGTCCCCGGAGCTGAAGAACGGGGAGAGCTGTGTGTAAACACAGCTTCCCCGTTCTTCACAGTGGCAGCTTCATTGATCGTGTGTTCCCTGATATAGGGAAACACGATCAATGACATCACACGTCCAGCCCCGCCCCCTACAGTTAGAAAAACATGAGGTCAGAAACAACCCCTACAGCGCCCCCTAGTGGTTAACTCCCAAACCACAATTGTCATTTTCACAGTAAACAATGCATTTTTATAGAATTTTTTGCTGTGAAAATGACAATGGTCCCAAAATTGTCCGATGTGTCCGCTATGTCGCAGTCATGAGGAAAAAAAAAAAACGCTGATCGCCGCCATTAGTAGTAAAAAAAAAAAATGTATACAAATACAATAAAACTATTTTGTAAACGCTATATATTTTGCGCAAACCAATCGATAAACGCTTATTGCGATTTTTTTTTACCAAAAATAGGTAGAAGAATACGTATCGGCCTAAACTGAGGAAAACATTTTTTTTTTTATATCTTTTTGCGGGATATTTATTATAGCAAAAAGTAAAATATAGATTTTTTTTCAAAATTGTCGCTCTTTTTGTTTATAGCGCAAAAAATAAAAACCGCAGAGGTGATGAATTACCACCAAAAGAAAGCTCTATTTGTGGGGAAAAAAATACGCCAATTTTGTTTGGAAGCCACGTCGCACGACCGCGCAATTGTCAGTTAAAGCGACGCAGTGCCGAATCGCAAAAACTGGCCAGGTCCTTTACCTGCATAAAGGTCCGGGTCTTAAGTGGTTAAACATAGAGGCATCAATCAGCAATGAGGTACAGGCTGCCCTAAAGTTCTAAACTGGTCATGACCAAAAAAATTACACTGTATAAGAAGGATTAAGATGAGTCTGAACCAATAACCTCACATTCAGGTATGTGCTAAATACTGCTATTAAAACAGTAAACAAAACGGAAACCCTGTAAGACAATAGCATAATGTGCTAGTATGCATTGCATACTAGCACATTATGAAATACTTACCTTAGAACGAACGAAGGCTTGCAGCGGTGCCTGGTCACTGCTAAGGGGGACAATATTCCCTCGGGTTTCTTCCAGTATCGCTGGCTCTGGTGCCATTAGTGGCCAGAACCCTTTGTTCTGGCAAGTTCCAGCAGGATACGCTGACCTGCAGAGCGCATCCAGGGTCAATCTCTCTCAATTCGTGCAGGTTTAGGAGATATTCATTTTACCTACAGTTAAGCCTCATCATAGGCTTACCTGTAGGTAAAAATATCCGGGGGGGGGGGGGGAGTAGATACAACCGCTTTAATGGGATGGCAATGATGATAAATAGCAGGGGAAAAAATGCTGCCTTTTCCATTCAGATTCTGCACTGCTCAAATGCATGTTTCTAAATGCAATCAGTGGTCTCACTGCAGTGATCTGACATGCCCTGTACTGAATCAAGGTACCACTCTGCAACTGTTGGAAGGGACACAGGCGTTTCTAATCTGGCTGTGATTAAAACTTTCCAAGCAATTGTTCTTGATATGCACAAGGAATGTACATAGCTTATTTAAGCAGACCATTAAATTGGGCCATAGTAAAAAGCAAACACTGTCTATGGGCTCATTCACACCAGAACAGGGCACGGAAAACTCATTTTCCATGTGCAATCTTTTCTTGCGGGAATCAATCTATTCTTAACAACAGCCCAAATACAGATTGCAGACGCAGTGAGTTTGCCTACACGCAATACCATGCAATTTGATGCGGTGCATGTTTGAAAAGTAGTGCATGCACTATGATCCAGTGAGATTTCGGCACATTGGAGGACCTGTGAGATTCAGGTATTATAGTGTAAGCCCCCTGTAGCAGAGAGTGATGCTAATGGTTCAGTATTCTCTGCACATGAAAACAGATTATGTTGGAGCTACAGACAAGAAAAGGGTGAAGGCATTAGGGTAGAAGTCTCTCTGAAGCAGACACTAATATAAATGTATTAATGTTCCCAACAAAGCATGACAGAGTATGTGGAAGCTATTAACGGCCAAAAATAGAATCCCAATTCCAAAAAAGTTGGGACAGGGTGTAAAATGTACACTCATAAACCCATATTTTATTCACAAAAAAATTGAAAACATCAATGGTTTAAAAAAACTGACAAAAAAATTGTTCCATTTTAAGAAAAATAAAATCATTTTGAGATTGACCACGGCAACATGCTCTGGTTGGGACGGAAACAAAAAGCTGACAAAGTACAACTCAAAATTTTTTGGGACAGAGCCATGTTTTGGAGAGGAATGTTGTCCCATTCTTGCCTGAACATAGATACATCTTTCAGCATTGATGGTGCCACTCCAGATATGCAAGCTGCCAATGCCATATACACCAAGGAACCCCCTCTTACAATCGGAGAGATGCAGGTTTTTGAAGTGAGCGCATAGAACAAGCTGGAAGGTCTTTGCCTTCCCTCTTTTCATGGAGGACACAGCACCCATGGTTGCCAATAAGAATGTAAAATGTAGCTTTGTCTTACCACAGAACAGTCTCCACTTTGCAACAGACCATTTTAAATGAGCTTTGGCCCAGAGAAGACAGTTGTGTTTCCTGATCATGTTCAGATATGGCTTTCGGTGTATGATAGCACTTTAACTTGCATTTTTGGATGGCACAGCGAACTGTGTTCCAACAGTG
Organism: Rana temporaria; assembly: GCF_905171775.1. Classification (NCBI taxonomy): domain Eukaryota; kingdom Metazoa; phylum Chordata; class Amphibia; order Anura; family Ranidae; genus Rana; species Rana temporaria. The sequence goes on from NC_053490.1 coordinate 423,850,287, forward strand.
ACATTTGGAAGTATTCCTGAGCCCATTTAGTGATGTCCCATCACAGAATGACCATTTTTAATGCAGTGCCGTCTGGTGACCTGAAGGTCTTAGGCATCCAATATTGCATTTTCCCTTTTTATGCCCTGTTCCAACTTTAAGAGGTGTTGCTGCCAACAATTTCAAAATGACCTTTTTTCTTAAAAATGGTACGTTTGCTATTCTGAATAAAAATATGGGTTTGAGATTTGCAAATCATTGCATTCTGTTTCATGCAGATTTTACAAAGCGCCCCAACCTTTTTTGTAAATGGGGTTGTATATTCGATTTCCCTGTCATACCTTCTATCCCTTAGGCAACATAAAGAAGTCATAGTTATATAAACATGAAAACCAGTCTCTCTATCAATATGTAAAATGATTAATGTAAGCCGTTTATGTAATCACTAATATATGCATACATCCCCCTTTAGTATTGCAGTACTCTAACATAACTAGGGCTGCAACTAACGATTATGTTCATAATTGATTAGTTGGCCGATTATTGTTTAGATTAATCGGATAATGGCCTTAAAAAAAAAAATTTGTTGTTGGGCAGATTACAAAACACAAATTGTCACAAAAACACATTACATACTTTTCTGCAGCTTCTCCATTGAAGTATATTGAACCCAAAAAAACAAAATAGCACCGTTTGCGTTAAGTCCTTGCCCTTTCCAAATACACAGCAGCTGAAAAAAATCATGGATGTGAACGTGTCCCATAGGAAAACATGTAAATGAACTGTAGTGCGTTTCTGTGAACCCCGGCCTGAGATGTTTAGTAACATAATGGGGTTAAATAATTACAAAAAGAGCAAATAATCGCTACTGTAAGGGGTTCATTTTTTTACTGTGGGACAGTGAAAGTAATATTTACAGTAGTTCGTTTTTTTAACCCCATTATGTTACTGGCCGATTAATCGATTAAGAAAATTGTAATAGATTATTTTCATAATCGATTAGTTGCCAAATAATCGATTAGTTGTTTTGGCCCTAAACATAACCATACAAAGCATTTATGACTGGGCAAGGTGAAGCGTGAAGTCACCACCTTGCCTCTCCAATTCGTCCAATCAGAAAATGCTTTGCATTAATTGAGAACGCACAAAATAATTCTCTGAATGGCATCTGTGTTGTGCTGCCAAACTCCTGTGTCGACAAGACAGCATTGCACTTGCTTAGCACAGGACGCAAAAGCTAGTGGAGATCATTGAACTAGTGGTGCCTACTACACCGATTTTCAGCTTCCATAGGGAAGCCGCAGGTATAATTAATGCATTAATGTCCGAGCTGGACCAATATAAACTACATAAAAAATGTCATATCTGCGAAGATGCCTACATGGCCCAGAAAACACCAGTTTTACATGCCTGCCTTGACTTATCTTGCAAAACTGTGGCACTTAAGTGTTGCAGGACAAGTGGTACGTCAGGAGGGACTGGACCATTTATAGCCACCCTAAAGAGAGCATTTTATGAAACTCGTAATAAACTAGTGGCTTTCATTGATATTGTTTTGACATTTTTTGATGCTATAAGCCTATCTTTATTGCCATTGAGAAGCATGGTTTGTACAGCGATTTGGAAGCTGATGGCACTCTAAATAATATCGAGACACTAAGGTACAATCTCTACAGGTGACCTACTTGTAGCTGCTGACCTTCATGCCCGACAATTAGTCATCAATAGGAAATGGCATAAATTGATTGAAAGAAAAGAGTGTTGGGAACATTCCAACAATAAACACGTTTGCCCTAACAATCTGCAATACTGCACCATTTACCCCAGGGTTTGACAAGTTTGCTTGGAATCTAGGAGCTAAGAAAGTTAGGAGCCAGAAAACGCGCCCCGTCCCGACGAGCTCGCACGCAGAAGCGAACACATACGTGAGTAGCGCCCGCATATGTAAACGGGATTCAAACCACACGTGAGGTATCGCTGCGATCGTTAGAGCGAGAGCAATAATTCTAGCTCTAGACCTCCTCTAACTCAAAACATGCAACCTGGAGATTTTTTTTAAACGTCGCCTATGGAGATTTTATAGGGTAAAAGTTTGTCGGCATTCCACGAGCGGACGCAATTTTGAAGCGTGACATGTTGGGTATCAATTTACTCGGCGTAACATTATCTTTCACAATATAAAAAAAAAACATTGGGATAACTTTACTGTTGTCTTATTTTTTAATAAAAAAAAAGTGATTTTTTTCCCAAAAAAGTGCGCTTGTAAGACCGCTGCGCAAATACGGCGTTACAGAAAGTATTGCAACAAAATAAATATATGGTACTACAGCGCTACTACTACTAATTAATCAAAGAAAAATATATAGAAATAAAAAAGTAAATACCGCTGCAGACACAAAAAGAGTGTACAAAACCAATTATAGTGATAAAATAGGTGTGTTGCGCTGATAATAACTTATTTCTACGTACAAAATTACATAAGAAAGAGACCCCCTTGTAAAGTTAATACAAAAAGGGATCACAAGTGCAAAATAGACAATATACCAAATCATCCAGTGAAGTGCTAGGAATAAATCCCTATTGAAACCAGCATGCAATCTTCATGGGCAACTGCAGCAAGTCAGTACAACCCCTGTCACATGAAAAAATAGACACACCACAGTCCGATATTCATGGGATAGTTCAAAGTATACAGGCTTCACTTCTATATAACCTTTCACTTCAGGGCAGTGCCGCTCATGTAAAAAAGAAAACACAAATATGGTGCAAATAACGTATGGATAAAGGAAGAAAACCAATGCAATACAGCGATTGCACTCACGGAAGCCTCGATTGCAACGATCGCCATTTTATTCTCTAGAATAAAAAATATATATAATGTTTGGGGGTTCTAATTAGAGGGAAGGAGATGGCAGTGAAAAATTACACTTTTAGAATTGCTGTTTAACTTGTAATGCCAACGGCCACCACCAGATGGCGTCAGCTCACAGAAGGACACAGAGGTACTTCACAAGGCCGCGGCCTCAATTACCGGCCGTCGCGGGCCCGCCGCAATCGCGCGGGAGACACATGATCCTGTGCCTCCGTGCGCTCCCACGCCGTAATTGTGGCCGCGGCTTCGCGGCCTTGTAGGTCGCGGCGGGCGCCATGTCACAATTTGTCGCAATTGCGACCTTGCGCCCGGGTATTGTCGACCCCTGATTTGAAGGTTTCTTACCCTGGAGGAACTCTTAATATAATTAAGGTCTCAGGAAACCTCTGCTAAAAATGACATATCTATTAGGGTTGTCCCGATACCACTTTTAAGACCGAGTACAAGTACCGATACTTTAAGTATTTGCCGATACCAAATACTGATACTTTTTTTTAATCTCATGTGACAGCAGCACATGTGTCAGTATTTTTTTTTTTTTTTTATCTTTAACAATTTGTTTTTAATTTTTTACAATATTTTTTTAAATTTTTTTTTTATTTATAATGCTTTCTTTTTTTCAAGGGGGGGGGGGGGGTGGACCGTGTCAGTGTGTTTTTTATTTTATTATTTTCTACAATAATTTTTTTATTCTTTTTTATTATTATTCTTTAATTTCTTTTTTTTTTCAGCCCTGTTGGGGGGCTTTGGTGAGATATCAGGGGTCTTAACAGACCTCTGACATCTCCCCTTTGAGACAGAGAAAGAGACTAGGGACACATGTTCCCCTGTCCCTTTCTCAGCAGCATCAGCTGCGCTGAAAATGAATAGAGTGAAGACAGCGTCTTCTCTTCATTCATAAACTGAAACATTGTAATCACAGTTTACGATGTTTCAGTTATGTGAATGGACCGAGTCAGTGATCACTGACTGTCCATTTGGAGCAGTAAGGAGCCGGATTTACCGTCTCCTACCACCGCTCTCCATCCTGACAGTTCCAGGGGGTGGAGGAGCACGGAAGGGGAGCAATACACTGCGGGAATACACGCCGGAATACACTATATAGCGGTGATTGGTGCCTGTAACTTCCCCATGCACTGATCACCTCTGACAGTACAAATATCGGGTGAAGCATCGGGAGCATTTGCCCGAGTACAAGTACTCGGGCAAATGCTTAGTATCGGTATAACCCTAATATCTATGTTTCATAGTAGAACAGTATGATCAACAATTTGCCAAGTTACTTTACAATACTGCCTGAACAATAATTAATTGCAAAAATTGTTAATAGCAGTGGCCAGAAAATAAACAGGATTGTGAAATCTGTACAGTCTCCTTATGCGAAGTATGTATGTGCAAAAAGGGGGAATTTAGGGTGCCAAATGAATAGAACACTATATGATCCTAAAATAGTCATAATTTTGTTGTACTATACAAAAATGTAAATCAGTAGTATTCATAAAACCATCCTAGAAAATCCAAATGGGCACTGACTGGCACCATAGTAGCACATATAAAAACAGTGATGTCCAGCAATGCCACCCACCAGAGTAACCAGTGTCACTAATTAGTGTCCCTCAGTGCCCACTTATTAGTGACCATCAGTTCCCATCTGTGCCACCCATAAGTGCCTATGAGTGACGCCTATCAGTGCCCATCAGTGCTTATTAGTGCCACCTTATCAGTGCCTGTCAGTGCAGCCATATCCGTGCTCTATCGAAGAAAACGTATTTATTTACAAAAAAAATTAACAGAAACAAATACGTTTTTTTTAGGGCTGTGCAAATTAACTTTTAATTAATCAATTAATCTTAAATCTTTTTGATCGATTAAAATTCTTTTGATTGGTACTCGCCTCTCCGCCGGCTTCTGGGCCTTCAGGGAGTTCCGTTGGAGATCCAGCAACGTCACAGACACCGGCGGGGATTGCCGTGTCCATCTGAAGGGCTCCTTTGCTGTGCCTCCATATCTGCATGCCAGCGGGACCTCACTATTTGCCACACACAAGGGCTGTTACACTTCCCTCTATCACCCTGGGATTCTACAGCCATCCACTGGGAGTTGTGATAGTTCCCTTCATGGGACATCTACATGCCGACGGACTGATGTTAGCCTCTCCTCATCTGGATTCAGCAGTGGTATCGTACACCTTTTTATACCAGTATCATACTTAGCTACATGTTTTTATGACTGCTTTTGGTACCGTTTGGTATTACTCACACCATTTTTACAGTTTATGTAGCTACATCGATTTTATCTCCAGTGCAATATTTATTTTGTTACCTACTTGAAGACTATAAAAGTTTTAATGCTATTCCCATTGAGCGCTGCCTTTGTGTGTTTTTTGTATCCTGCTATCCATGTTTCCAGTGGTTGGTAGCCACACTGGGAATCAGCCTGCAAGGAGATCAGCTAAAAGTAGTTGGATCTGTATGTGTGTTATAATTAATCGAAATTAGTCGATTAATCGATAAAAAAAAAAAAAAAAAAAAGATTAAAAAAGATTAATCGAACAGAAAAATTTTGATCAGTAACAGCCCTAGTTTTTTTATTTGTTGCGCAAACAACAAAATCGCAGGAGATGATCAAATACCACCAAACAAAATGATAAATTTGTTTGGGTACAGTGCTGCATGACCGCGCAATTGTCATTCAAATTGCAACCGCGCTGAAAGCTGAAAATTGGCCTGGGCAGGAAGGTGCGTAAGTGCAATAATAGGCAGCAGCAGGAAACACCCATAGGCAATTCATCCAGGCTGAAAACTTTAAATCAGTCTGCCCAAATTTTGAAAAGCAGCTCAGTTAACCACTTCCCTACCGCGTCATTGTGAAATGACGGCGGCAGGAACCCCTCCTCGATCCAGGAGAATGTCATGTGACGTCCTGGGCTTTGCGGGTGGATATCTGAATGATGCCTGCAGCTAGAGGCATCATTCAGATATCCTTCTCTCCTGCCGGCGATTCTGCACAACGTAAGAACGATCATAGCGGCGATTCCGCCGCTAGATCGTTCTTACAGGCGGCGGGAGGGGACATCCCCCCCTCCCGCCGCCATCCGGTGCTTCTCCGGGCTCTCCCGTGCCATCGGGGGCCCGGAGAACGAATCGTCCGGCGCTGGCAGGAAGCATAGAGATGACTGGTGACCAGATGGTCACCAGTCATCTCTATGACCGTCGGAGGACCCGGGCGCGATGTGATGACGTCACGCCCGGGTCCCCGTAAGTAAACAAAGCCGCAATTGCGGCTGCTAAGCAACAGCAAGCATGAGATCGGTGAATTTTTTTTCACCGATTTCATGCTTTCCAGCCTGGAGGAGAGATGTGGGGTCTTATTGACCCTGCATCTCTCCATAAAGAGGACCTGTCGCACACATTCCTATTACAAGGGATGTTTACATTCCTTGTAATAGGAATAAAAGTTATACTAAAAAAAATTAAATAAAAAAAAAAAGTGTAAAAAAAAGAAATAAATATGCAAAAAAAATAAATAAAAAATATTTTTTTTTAACGCCCCTGTCCCCAGTAGCTCGCGCGGAGAAGCACACGCAAGTTCCGCCGACATATGTAAACGCCGTTTAAACCACATATGTGAGGTATCGCCGCGTGCGTTAGAGTGCCAGCAACAATTCTAGCACTAGATCTCCTCTGTAAATCTAAACCGGTAACCTGTAAAAAATTTCAAAGCGTTGCCTATGGAGATTTTTAAGTACCGAAGTTTGGCGCAATTCCATGAGTGTGCGCAATTTTAAAGCGTGACATGTTAGGTATCTATTTACTCGGTGTAACATCATATTTCACAAAAAAATTGGGCTAACTTTACTGTTTTGTTATTTTTTTAATTCATGAATCAATTTTTTTCCAAAAAAAAGGCGTTTGAAAAATTATTGCGCAAATAGCGTGCAAGATAAAACGTTTCAATGACCATCGTTTTATTCCCTAGGGTGTCTGCTAAAAAAACATATATAATGTTTGGGGGTTCTGCGTAATTTTCTAGCAAAAAAATTATGATTTGTACATGTAGGAAAGAAGTGCCAGAATAGGCCTGGTATGGATGGGTGTATAACTGCCCTGTATGGAAGTGGTTAAAGCAGATTCAGTCAGGCAGTCAGCCCAGGTATAAATCACTGTAATAATCCAACAAGCAAAAAAGACAAGAGCACAATTGGGAACAACTGAACGCACCTAAAAATCCTCAGCTTGGTTCACATAATACAAATTCTTACCATCTAAGAGTTTATGCCTGCTGGCTTCAAGGCTCCCAACATGGCGCACGGCTGCAGCAAGGAGACCGTTGCCACTTGGGTCTATTTTTATTAGAGTTGTCCCGATACTAGCAATCGGTACTGACACCGAGCATTTGCCTGAGTACTTGTACTTGAGCAGACCCCCGATGCTTAAAACCGATACTTGGGCAATCAGGGATGATCGGTGGGGGAGTTACAAGCACTAATCCCACTGTATAGATTTCAATATAGCAGCTGACAGATGCTTTTCCTCCTCTCTCCACTCCTGCGGCTTTCAGCTGCTATATTGAAATCTATACAGGGGGATCAGTGCTTGTAACCCGTTGCACTGTTCACCCCTGACCGTCCCTGAATCCTCCTCTAGTCCTGCCTCTCCTCCGTAATCCCCAATTTGTCCTGGATCTTTCAGTGGAGGAAGGGGTCGGTAAATCTGTAATTTACCGACACCTTCCTTTTCCGAATGAACAGTCAGTGATCACCGACACGGCCCATTCATAATTGTGTTTACGATGCTTCCGTTTATGAATGGAGGAGCCTCTGTCTCCTCTCCATTCATTTTCAGTGCAGTCGAGGTTACAGAGAAAGGGACTGGGGAATCTGTGTCCTCAGTCCCTTTCCCAGTCTCAAAGGGGAGAAGTCAGGGGTCCGTTTAAACCCTTGATAGGGCTATAAAAAATAATATTTAAAAAAGTTACATTGTAAAAAAAAAAAAAAAAAAAAAAACACACCAACATCTCATATAAAAGGCTTAAAGCTAATGGCTGCACACGCATCTTACCGATCGGAGGGATATAAATAGACCCATGTGGCGGCGGTCTCCTTGCTGCAGCCATGCACCATGTTGGGAGCCTTGAAGCCAGCAGGCATAAATTGATATGTGAAGCAAGCTGAGGATTTTTAGGCTGTTTCAATTGTTATATTTGAGTTCTCAATAGTGCTCTTTTTGCTTGTTAGATTACTACAGTGATTTATACCTCGGATGACTAAATACGATTATCCGGTCTGCTTTTCAACACTTGGGCAGACTGGTTTAAGTTTTCAGCCTGAATGAATCACCTATGGGTGTTTTTCTGCTGCTTATGGAATGGCACAATGAGATCTTTTCATGATGCATATACCTTGATATTTTGTTTTAGACTCCAAATTGGGGTTATATTCCGCTTATAAACACACAGATGTCTCCATGGTTGGTCCAATATTTGCTTGCCTACAGATTTTTCCAACATCTGTTGAGTACCCCGGGTAAGATATCCTTTCTGATGACCTACTGAGAATTCAGGTCTTTAATTGTAAAAATTGGTGTACATTTTGCTGAATATACTATGATGTAATCTTCATTATTGACGTGAATGTTAATGTTCTCCATCTGTATTGGCACATAAATAGTACTTTACAAGTCTCCTGAGAAAGCCATTGATTGGTGAAACATGCTGAGCTGAAGCCACTGTATTTACATTATGACCGCATGGATCTTTGATGATGGTTTTATGAATACTGCCTTTTCAATATTTGTATAGTACAATTTGTTGTATTTATTTTGGCATCCTACAAGCATACATGCTTTTGGCAATCCTCTATGGGATGTGGTGACTTGATAATCGTATTCTCGACTCACTATATCATCAGTCTCCTTACACTAGTAGTCCGTAAAAAAGTGTACCCTTACCTTTGTGGTCAGTGAAGAAATGCCCTCTTACATTGGTAGTCATTGCAGGTGGGAGGGGAAATCAGTCCATCATTCCTCAAGGCACTCTTAGCCTCTAGGAGAAGTGGTATTCAAACTGCGGCCCCTTGCTCGTCTTTATCTGGCCCTTTAGGGCACTATTGCTCCCACTGATACCAACGATGGAGCATCATTCTTCTCATGGACACCAATGATGGGTCACCATTCCTCCTACTGACACCAATGATGGAGCATTTTCTACTCTGGCAACCACAGTCCTGCCCCCCTAAAGTCTGAAGGATAGTAAACTGACCCTTTGTTTAGAAAGTTTGGAGACCCATGCTCTAGAGCAGTGGTTCTCAACCTTCTAGTGCTGTGACCCCTTGATAAAATTTACCAAGTTGTGGGGACCCCTAACAGTAAAATAAATTTCATAGCGTGGGTTGAAAGCACCCAAGGCAAGACAAGTAATTTGCGCCCCTAACCCGCGGACATTTAGCTCTTCCTGAGTGCCTTTCACTCGTACAGTATTAAAACCCCTTATAGTACATTTTAGGATGTACCTCTCTTTCTCATTGTTCTCCTTTCTTTCCCTTTCATCTCTCTCTAGCCTAATTCCTTGTTTTTTTCCCCCCATCCCTCCCTCTAACTGTCTTTCTTGCTCTCTCTTTTTTTCCTTTCTCTTTTTCTTTGTTCCTCCCCCTCTTATCTCCCTTCCTGGGAGAACAGTGCGGGCTTCAGGAACAGCCCAGGATTTGGTGACCCCTGGCAAATCATCATTTGACCCCTGAGGGGGTCTCGACCCCCAGGTTGAGAACCACTGCTCTAGAGGAACCTGGAACCAGGAAGATCTTGGATGGGTGCACCCAGTTGAGACGGGGGGTTTTCGAAGACCAAGTGGCACAGAGGGCTCTGTTTCCTGTCCATTTCCCCTCCTGCCTTCTCCTGCTCCCCACTGCCGACAGATCAAAGCGGTTGTGTCTGTGTGGAGAAAGAGCAGCCGAGTGCTCTTCTCCTTGTGCTGCTATACTCAGCAGTGTTTGCCAGGACAGCCGCTATGTTTCTTCCTCTCTCCTTCCTGTTGGCCAGGAAAAAAAATTAAATCGATCAAAAAAGGAGCAGAAAGGAAGATAGAGGGACATGTAGTCCAGAGGACTGGCAGGCCCATTGCAATCCTAAGGGGGAAACTGCCTAGCTGAAGCTCAGGGTTCCCACCGATTTGTAATTTTCGTGAGCTGAACCATTTCATTATATATTACAATGTAGTAATAGAAAAGTAATTCAATCACCCTGACACCATATCAAGCATGGTGTCAGGATGATTTAAGTATACAAGAACAAGTCTCCTGCGCTCTGATATTTTATAGGGAGTACTATGAAGTGGTGCAGTTCAATTAAAAGTTATCATCCAGAGTCTTGCAGCCCTCCTCAGAATCGTGGGTATTCATGAAACTATAAAAGAGATGATGATTTAAGTGCCAACACTTCCTTTTGGAGGGATTTAATTTTCCTTGATCAGGGTGAGAAATGTTAAGGCCCCATGCACACGAGACGCTGCTAAACTCGAGTTCAGAGGCATTTGGGAATTTTTTTCAACTGCCCCTGAACACATTTAATGTTATCCTATGTGTCCATGCACACAATCACGTTTTTTGGAGTTTTAAAGCAGTTGGGTTTATGTCAGTTTTTTCAGACGCAAAAATTTGGGTTCAGAAGCGTTTTATTTTTGCGTTTTTAACTTTGGGAGGGTCTACAATGTCTTTGAGATAAGCGCTGACAGCCGCAAACACGGTAAAACGCAGCTAATCGCGGCAAAACGCTGCGCAATTCGCGGCAAAAACGGGCGCTTTAAACGCCGGGACCAGGAAGATCTTTTACTGCATTCAAGTTCTTTATTTCTTGTTTCCAAATCCCTACATTGCTTGGTAGAGCTGTAAAATTCAGGATGTGGTTGGCATTGCTTGCAGTTTAGGCTTACTAAAACAACCGTAAACTTAAAAGTTTTGAATTCCTGGTGATAAGCTGTTGAGCATAATCCTCAGGTGTTGTGCCATTGACTCGATGTCTTAGAAACATTTGTAAAAAGAGGCGTTAGTGAGATGTCCACACCTATGTGGGGGTGTCCCAGGCATCTGTGACCCTGGGATCGGCCCTGCATGGAACGCTGGTCAAGAAAGTCTACTATAGATCAATCTTGCAGTCATAAAACTGGACACCACAATCTACTATTACACCAGTACTGCTTCAGTATAATAGTAGAATGTGGCAGGTGTTTAGGCACACAGGTACTGAGCAAATCCCAGCATGGGATATAATGGCATGGGGCAGGGTCACTGGGTGACGTCGCTGTCCCATCATGACCCAGATGGTGACGTCAAAGGTTGGGGCCTCCGGGTGACATCACCTGGTGACCCCCACCGCCCCATGCCAATAAAAGTAGTGGCACACAGCGCACTCAGCATTAGAGTGGGAGAGAGAATTGAGTCAACATCGAATGAAGATCAGAGGGAGAAGACGGAGGAGAAGACCCAGCAGAGGCGGAAGACAGCAGACAGAGAAGAACCGTCAGAAGACATCAGCGAAGGAGGCAGAAGAGCCGAAGAGGGGAGAAGAAAATTGGAAGAGACGCGGGATCTATCTTACAATTACTTTTAAAACCTGTGTACCGCGTGTTTTTTTTTTTACTTTTTTGATGAATGGCTACGCCAAACTCATTCACATAAAGTGGGAGGCCGGGATCTGGGATCCCACTTGTTAAAGGGGGTTTCCAGATTCTGCTAAGCCCCCCGCCTGCAGATCCCGACAACCAACAAGCAGGGTTGTCGGGAAGAGGCCCTTGTTCTCATTAAACATGGGGAACAAGGTGCTTTAGGGTGGGCGCGCAAGGTGTACCATACCCCAAAGCACCCATCCCCCCATGTTGAGGACATGCAGCCTGGCATGGTTCAGGAGAGGTGCTCGCTCGTCCCACCCCTTTTCCTGACCCGCCATGTTGCGTGGTCGAGAAAGAGTATGGCATGGATTTCGGGGGGGACCCTCCGCCGTTTTTTCGATCCGACTTCAGTGATATTCAATGGCCTGAATTAGGATCAAAGTTGGACCAAAGTAGTGCAGGGAGCATTTTTGAAGTCGGACTGACTTGTGTCGGGCCAGTTAAGATGGCTCTCATAGGGAAACGTGGATTTTTACACGTCATGCGACATGATCTCCCAATGTTGGAGGGTTTGACGTACCAGTGTGACCCCAGCCTTAGCGGATTTGCCTCACATTGGAAGGGTCCGCTCATTTCCTATCAAGTCTACAGGACTGAAACTAAGGGGAAATCTACTAAGACAGATGAAATAAAAAATAAAATAAAATAAAATACAAAAAAAAAATATATATATATATATATATATATATAAAAGTTAACTACTCTCTATTCAACATATATAAAACATTTTGGGCCAGATCCACATACATGTAGAACAGCGCAGCGTATTAGAGATACACTACGCCGCCTTACCTGGCGCATTTTCGAATCCTCAGCGATTTCACGCCGTAAGTTACGGCGGCGTAGTGCATTTCTGGTGGCGGATTTGAAATTGGGCGGGTTGGGGGCGGGTTTCATTTAAATGAAGCACGTCCCTGCGCCGAATGTACTGCACATGCGTCGTCCCGAAAGTTCCCGCCGCGCATTGCGCTAAATGACGTCGCTAGGACGTAATTTTTTTTAACTTAGACGTGAGTTACGTTCATCCCTATTCACGGATGAAAAAATTCAAATTTGGACGCGGGAACGACGGCCATACTTAACATGGCAAGTCTATGTAGACGCCGAAAAATACCAGCTTTAACTATACAACGGAAAAAGCCGACTACAGACGACGTTAGAAAATGTGACGGCCGCGCGTACGTTCGTGGATCGTCGTAATTCGCTAATTTGCATACTCAACATGGAAAACGCCACCCAGCGGACGCTGAAGTATTGCATCTTAGATCCGAAGGCGTACACCTGTCGGATCTAACCCACAAGTCGTTGTATCTTGGTTTGAGGATTCAAACTAAAGATACAACGCGGGAAATTTGAAAGTACACAGTAGATACGCCGGCGTACTTCGTCTGTGGATCTGGCCCTTTGCCTTTAGATAAACTTTAAGCACATTTCAGACCATTTGTTAAAAAAAATAAAATAAAATTATGCTGTGCAAAAATAAAAAAACTGTACAACGTATATAAAATGCTAATAGAAATTTCCAAATATTTGGAAGACAATTATAAAAACCAATAAACGATCAGGTTAGCTGTGTTTTTATTTCAAGGTGGAGTCTACTGTGCTAAATCAGCCAAAGGCTTTTCACCTTTTCAGGACAGCAGATGTACGAATCCACCTTAGCATTGTATTCCTCTCGCTACAAAATTGTTTACTTAACTGTCCCAAAAGAAATGCCTACTACTCACGATCAGAAAATTGGACGAAAAATATCACTGTCGAATCGATTATACGATAATCTGCTCATTAGGACAGCGCGTCCGAAATGGTAAAAAAAAAAAAAATTCTCATTTTAAAAAGTAGTGTTTTCCACCCACAATTCAACACATACAATACATTACATCACTTACGAATTCTTATTCTGTCGTGCGAGAATTTGTAACCTCTCCATTTTCGATACGAGACTTACATGCTTGAGAAAAAAAACTGGAGGATCATTCGTCCGATAATCTCATTGTGTGCACCAGGCTTAAAGCATCCACAAAAACTGATAAAACCATATTCTAAGTGGACAAGACATTAAAATGTAAACACAGACTAAATATTTTTTTAAGCACATAAGTTATAAAAAACACAAATGAGCTAGATTCACAAGCCTCTCAAACAGCAGATTTATGAATTGTAACATTGCTAGCAGCAAGTGCACTTGCCATGGCAGCAGCACAACACTTTGTAAAAGTCTAACAGACAATGATTTTCAACAATGTGATGAAATGGGATCTCATTGTGTTATATATTAAACTCTCAGTACACTAGAAAATCTTTACACTTTCATTTGCAATTAAAACACTCAGTGCAAACAGCCCAGTCTCACCACCCACACTTTAGGAGGTGGGAGTGTGATTGATATCACCGCACAAACAAATTATGCTTACCCGAAAAGACCGTAAGCCAAGACCCCAAAATCTCAACATGGCCACGAAACCATACTGTTAGGACTTTCCTGCACAGACATCTGACAAGTTAAAGAGGAAGGCCAAACCCCTGAAGTTCTTGCTGCTACCAGCTGTTCCGGCAATTAGAAAATTTCCTGTGAGGGGAGAGTCAGAGATTGCTAGCAAAAGGAGTACTGATGCCTTTCCTCTGACAAAAGAAAAAAAACTCTGCACACAAAAACTGAGATTGCAGGACATGAGATATAAGCAGGAAGCAGGAATCCTGCAATGGCAGACAGTGACTGTCGCTCACAGATTCTTTCTTTGGTAGATCTATAAAGCAGCAGCACATCATAACTTGAGGTTCCTCCTAAACAAACAGAAGCTACTGGCTATAAATCCTTGCATTACAATGCAGTTTTTATTTTATATAAGAAGGAAGAACAGAAAGTAAAGAAAGAAAATGTAGAGAATGAATTTCCTGAGCTGAAAAAGGTGCAGTTTGAACAGGTCAAATTATGCTGCTGCTTTGCCTGGGATACCATGGGAGAAGACGTCTGAAGTCCATGCTATCCCCACTAATTTAAAAAAATGCAAAGGATTTGGTATACAAGTAAAGTCACTGAACACATCTTGTATACTATTTTTATCTGAGAATCGCAAGACAGAACGTTCCGAAGACAAGTTAAGCAGATAAACTAAGTAAAGGGCTTTATTTTTGCTCCACCACTACCACAAAGTGCTTAATTGCAGTTCTGGATACAAGGCAAATTTTCAAGTCAGACCAGTGTTGGCATGAGAAAGTCTTTGGGGAGCAATTATACACTGCAAATGAGGGGCATTTACAACCCATGTGCCAGGGAGTGTGGAAGTAATGTACCTTGCAAGAAACCAACAGACAATTTAAATGAGAGAAAAAAAAGTGAAGATATCCAGAAAGACTTCACATTCTGTCAAGATTTTTTAGATCTTGTAACAAAGGAGTTACAAAAAGTGGTGAGGGTGGCCAATTATAATCACATTCCAATGTAAAAACCCTCTGTACCAAGAACCCCTGCAACTGGTACCAAACACACACACACACGCGTGTGTGTGTGTGTGTGTGTGTGTGTGTGTGTGTGTGTGTGTGTGTGTGTGTGTGTGTGTGTGTGTGTGTGTGTGTAAGTCTCTTAAGGATCTCCAAACTACAGAGCCCCATCCGAAGATGGCAAAATCCGGAGAAAACTGCCAGAGCAGATTTTTCCTATCAAAATTAATGCTCTGTAGCTTTGCAGTCACCTGACATGCAAACTGTTTCCACTTTAACCCCATTTTCCCCAGAGACAGGGACCATCACAATTAGAGGTCGACCGATATATCGGCCAATACTTGGCCGTTTGAGAAATCGGCATCAGACGATTTTTAACCAAATTTGGCCGATATTTAACATGGCCGGAGCTAGGATTGCCGCCGCGGTCACAGCATCAGGAAAGGCCGCGGCCATCTTAGTACACCCAGCGCGGCGGCCCTCCTCTCGGTTTACACCCACAAAGGAGGAGGGGCCCGCGCTCGTGGACAGAAACCGCTCTCTGGTGTCTGTACTACGGGGGGGGGGGGTCTGTACTGAGGAGGGGGGTGGGTGTCTATACTGGAGGGAGAGGGGGTCTGTACTGAGGGTGGTGACACTATTTTTGTGCCAGTGCCAATTAGTGCCACTTGCTGTCCAGTGCCATCTGCCAATGCCACCTGCCAGTGCGAATAGCAGTGCCACCTGCCAGTGCCATCTAAAGCCATCAGTGCCCCCTGCCAATGCCAACCAGTGCCACCTGCCAGTGCTAACTATTGCCATCTGCCAGTCAGTGCCAATTGCCAATCGGTGCCATCTGCCAGTGTCAATTAGTGCCACCTTCCAATCAGTGCCATCTGCTAGTACCATCTTTCAGTGCCATCCAGTGCAACCTGCCAGTGCCAATAAGTGCCACCTGCCAATCAGTGTCTTCGGCTAGTGCCAACATCCAGTGATAATTAGTAGCATCCAGTGCCAGCAAAAAAAGTTAAAAATCGGCCTAAAATATCGGCATCATATATCGGCATCGGCCAAAGAAAAACCCATATCGGTCGACCTCTAATCACGATTACAAAATTATATAACATTAGGAAAGGGTGAGAACCAGTCAGATTTTTTTTATTGCAACATTTAGGTACAAAGCAAATCAGTACTGGCATACAGAAAAGGGACATCATAGAAGAAAAGGATTCTTAAAATTGCTCAAAAAGGCAGTTTTCTGCAGACTGTAAATGTCCAAGCAATGTAATAAAAATCGGTTAGAGTACATGGGTAGAATGTAAAATACAAAAAGGTTTCCATCATTCATCTACATGTTAATTTTAAATCTGAAAACCAGCTCACATTAAGCAACTGAAAGCAATTGTTCAACATAATGGCCTATAAAGTTCACTAGTGGAGTATGTATCTGCTAATACAATGCAGAAACATGCTCCACACCTTTGAGGAGGTTGGCATATGGCAGTTCTCATTCTTGATGTATACCATCAAGAATGAGAACTGCCATATGCCAACCTCCTCAAAGTGGCAAGTAATGTTTGAATACTTTGAAGAAACAGACGATATTTGTGGTGCATGTATAAATATATATTTCACTATGGCTTAGCACATCATCTCACATGAGCCACAGGAACTGCACATTGTGAACATAATGTGGACTGACTGCAGCAATGTAAAGCCAAGTTCAGTTTCATCTGGAGTCTGTTAAACTGATGATAAAGTAGACCTCAACTAACTGGATGACATTTTGTTTGCCAATGCATTGTGTGGGATTTTTTTTTTTTTTTTTAACAAGTTCTATTATAACTGGAGCTATGTGCCCATATCAAATGGCTTTCATAATTCATCTCTTCCAAGCAGGGCTGTGCTCCAACTTTTTAAAATTCCCTCCTCTTTTCATAATTTCCTTCATTTTTACCATCTCAGCGTTGCTTCCCATCTACATGGTCTTACTCCAGCGTTGGCCACACATTGCCCTTGACCAGCTTCACAATAGTCAACCACTTACATGATGTACATCAAAAAGGCCTCCTGTACTCTAGAGAGGGTGACAGTGCTGGAGTACAAGAGTTGGGCCCCATTAACATATAGGCAACTTGGAATAGTGGGCAGAATTTTTGCGAAATCAAAAATTACAGCAGAACACGGCTCGCATTTAGATGCCGCTCCCTGAAAGGCACCCTAAAATGTGGTGCGATTTTTGCCATGATTGTAGTGCAACTAAACACAAGTATACACTCACGCTTGGTTTCAGGGCCAAAGCCGACATTTGGTCCCTAAACCTTTTTGGCATGACAAAGGCACATAGGTCAGTCTACACAAATGAATGGGCTGCCCTATGCATGGCTTGTGCTTCAGAGCTGAATCGCACATTTTAAATTGCTAGCAGGATGGCTACGCAATTTGCGAATGCGGCCTTACCCCAGAACAAGAATTGCAGAAATAAGGTCAATATCACCAAGTACTAATTTTAATGAAAACTGCATATATTTTTAAACTAAATATTCTAAAATGGCAAAATATAAATAAAAAATATGATAACCATACAAAATTCTTGAAATGACAGCATGTTCTCATGCTGATAGAAGACAGACAACTTCCTTCCTGGGATGGTTCAATCAACAACTTAAAAAAATAAAAAAATGGTTGTGTCTTCATTGTATATTATGCAAGTGTGAGATCCTAATGCAAGTGCATTGTACTAGGTCATTAAAGGTGAAACATTATTCTTTATATCACTACATGGTCACTAGCGACAATTCCCGAGAAAAAAAAAAAGCAGGGGGGGGATTTCAAATCCCAGACCTCTACATCTACTGCATGGGAAATGACAGCTCATCGCCTATGGAGGCAAGTACAGAGGGGACCAGGGGGGTGTACAGCGCTAGTTCACCTTTTCATTTTTTCTGAAAAAGTGAACTAAACCTTTAAGCTATTAAAAAAAATAAAATCTTGCATAGGACAAGTAAAATGTTTAACGCATGAAGAGAATCTTTTTCACAGTGTGGATTACTGTGAGACTCCCCACAATGCTGTATACATGAAGCTGCGTGTCCTTATAACAGGGGCAATGAGGTCTGCCTGAAACCAGCTCAGAGACCATGCAGTCCCAAGTGCACAAATCTTTGCATAAAAAATGCATTGATTGATAGATTGGCCAAACAGTAATCTGTTCATGGTCAGCTTTACACTCGGAAACAGCGGTAAAGAACCACCAATATGTGGCATTGCGAAGCAGAAAGACTACTGTATAGGCGATAAGCAAATATGACTGCTCACTCCCCTCCTTTGTATCAGGACAACAGAAACAAGATCACAGGAAAACAGAACCCCCCCCCCTACCGTCCACAACATTAAGGGTTGAACAGAAGAGCGTGGTACTGTAGCCCTCAGAGATAGATAATGAAGAACAACAAGCAATTTTTTATTTATTTTATCTTTATGCAATAGTATGCATTAAGATAAAAACAAAAAACCTTCTGTGTGCGGCAGTCCCCCTCAGTTACCCAAGCCCTATCTAGATCCAGCAATGTTGCAGGAGTGTCTGCTGCCCGGGACTCCCCTCCTCTGAGACAGCTGCGCAGCGCCATTGGCTCCCACTGCTGTCAAAGTCAGCCAATGTGGAGAGAAAGGTGGCGGGGTCAGGCCGTGGCTCAGAGTCTGAACGGACATAGAGAGATGAGGCTCGACTCGCGTGACCCTATATCAAACTGCTTGCGGTGGTGGGCACTCAACAGGAGGAAGGAACCAGGAGGGCCGAAGACAGAACCGAGAAGAGGAGGATCTGGGCTGCTCTGTGCAAAACGATTACACAACGCAGGTAAATATATAAAAAGAAAAAAAAAAAATCTTTAAAAATAACAAACAAGACAACTTTAGCATTACTTTACTTTTGCACTCATGCCTGTGCTTGCCATTATCGGCCCACAACATTTTTTGGCAGGATCAACAGGTATATATATTTTTTTTAACCCATCAATCCTACAGTATATAACAAAACCCATTCAATGGTATATGTAACAGAACAAAAAGGACTTAGGAAGTTTAGTGTTGGGGTTTAATTTAATTTGCATGGATATATTTAGAATATTTGCTTGGTCTTGCTGTACAGCAGATCAAAGTTAAAAACAGATGCTGCACAGGGGGGAGAAGATAACACATTGTTATGCCTGTAATGAGCGATACAACTGCCAGCTCTGGGACTACATGTTCTAGGATCCACTTGGACCACATGTTAGTCAGGGAAAGGCTAGAGTCTTATGTAGGCAGTGACAAGCGAATTGACAGTGGAGCAAAGAATGATCGTTACTACCTTATACTGCCCCAGAAAGGAAGCCATCAAAAACCAAGAAGGAATGAGAAAGCATGGTTACCAACTCACTTTTGATTTACTGTACACAAGTCATTCTTTTTAATGCATCCCCTTAGAGCCCCAAGCAAGCCCCCACATTCACAGCACTTTCCTGAGCCACCTTTACATCACATTCAACCTTACATTAGTAACTCCTTCACAGCATTTTCCTTAACCCCCTTTACATCACAATTCCCATTTCAAAGCATTGTTCTCTGCCCCCTTCATATCAGTCCCAACCCTTTCCATTTGCATAAAAGCTCCCCCTTACATTAACCCCTTCAGGGCATTGTCCTCAGATTCCACCCACAACAACCATCACATCATTGTCCAGACCCCTTTACACCATTGGCATCAGCCCCCTTGAGATAACTACCCCAAAGTCCTACTTTGCATAGGGTGAAGGGAAAGAGGTGCAGCTCTGGACAGAGGGAAGCAACTGATCAACTTTTTATTCCAACAATCTGTTGATTGTTTTCCAGGACCACACTGCAACCAGTCACCCACTTCTTAACTTAAAATAGTTAACTGTGGAATCTCCCATCCATCTGTCCAGAACGGCTTTGCCTCCCGCTTGCCACCTTACTGCGAGTATTAAAAGCTTTGGCAGGGGAGAAGAACAGTCAAACTGATTTATAGGACGATGGGCAAGAGAGCAGGCTCCTAATTTGCCCGACCATGATGGTTCAAATGGGACCATCATTCAGTCTGGATCTGGACTGCGGTCCACCATTTAAGTATTCCTGCTGTAGACAGATGCAAGCTGTTCTTTCACAGGCTGCTGAAGGGAACAGGGCTTTACTGCAATTCAATATTTAACTTGTATAGAGATTCAAAAATACAATCCAATATAATAGTCCTAAATAATATGCAGGGAACGTGCTAGTACAAAAAGCAGCACTTTTTTTTTACGTTTTTATGAATCTCAATGTCATATACAAGGTATTTATTTATATGTGGCTGTAGAAAGAGTTTTAAGCACCTTTCCCCTTGGTTTATGTTCCTGTCCTCTCCCTATAATGGAGCCGTTATTGCACAGCAAAGTAGGACATTAAAAAACATGCTATAAAATGATCCCAAGCTTGCCGTTTACAAAATAAAAAAAGAAAGAAATCCACACAATCATTCTCTTCTAGACAGCCTTGACAACACAGCATTTCCAACAGGAAGTGAGGAGATTTATTTAGACACATTACAAGATGCAGGATGCAAAGGTTTCCTCCTTAAAATAAAACATTGCTTTATGTGCTCACTTATAGGGAAGAGCCAGCAATGTGTAGCACTAAATGCCGAATCGGCAACCTGGAAACAAGCCTATTTCTAGCTCTAGCTTAATGGAATAAGCTGTAGTTTGCTGAACTTTTAATGGCATGGTATTGATTTGTATAGCTGTAGTAAGTAATTTGTATTATCCCTCAATGATGAACCTATTTTATGTGGGAGTAGTCAGTCTCAATATAGGTATGGAAGTTAAAATATAGTGAGAGAAAGATGACCATCACAAATAAAAAGTCCCCAGGAAAATGCTGATAAATAGAATTGTATAAATGAAAAATACACATTATGAATATCTAGTAATGTAAATGAGTGCCTCATCATTGCACATCCACATTCTACAGCAGTCATACTTCTTGATCTTGCCTGCAGTGCCACCTACTGTAGAACTTTGCTACTGAGCATCATTCATTCATATCCAAATAGCTTGAGTTGGATGCATTTACCGTATTTATCGGCGTATAACAAGCATCTTACGCCCTGGTTCACACTGGTGCGGTTTGACATGTCAAATCGCATGTCAAAATGGCGGCATTTGCCAGCAATGACACCATCCTAATCGGTGTGATGCCGCAGATGCGGCGCTGCACGGATTTCAAAAAGTAGTTTCTGTACTACTTTTTGCGATTTCGGACCGTGATTTACATTAACATCTGTGCAGAAACTGACTCCGTAATCGTGCCCAAAATCAGGACAAGCGGGGGTGAAATCGTGCGAGTTCAGCTGAACTCGCACGGCTTCATTTCCGCAGCCCAGTGTGAACCTGGGAGGGGGCGATTTCCACAGCCCCCTACACAGCACACAGACCCATTTCCCTGCACAGCACACAGCCCGCTTTCATTATAAAGTCCCCCCCATGCACTTCCAGGAGACCCCCAGTCTCCTGGGACAGCATACTCTAAAGTTGAGAAAACATCACTGTCTGCCCTTTCTCATACACCGCTCGTCCTGTGTCACTCATTGTAAATCACAGCTTTTATATACCTCAATCAACGGCGCTAATCTCATGGACACGGTCATGTGACTCTCCTCTGCTGTCACATTACCGCTCTCCTCTTCCAATCAAAAGCTACACATCGAGAAGGCGACGGAGCAGGAGGAGATCAGTGTTACTTGAGGTATTACAGGCTTCCATTTATATTGAGAGTGACACAGGAAGAGCGTTTTATGAGAAAGGGCTGACAGTTTTTTCTAACGTTTTTAATGTACGGCAGTGCTGTCTCAGGGCCAGGAGAGGCGGGACCACGCGACCTGACACTCTCTCAATAGGGGGCACCTTGGGGAGGACCACCGAATCCCCGCTCCCCCATTGGTAAAATATATTGGCGTATAACATGCATGCATGGCTTACGCTCTATTTTCAGGGTAAAAAAGTGCGTGTTATATGCCAATACAGTAGTTTGCACACCATGTGTCAAATAGCAGGCAAATCCTGGAATCAGATAACATTAAACGTTTTGAGAATTAAATATGGAGGTACTGCTATATTTCATTGGATCTCTAATGGGATCAACAGGTATGGTACCTTACTGACAGAAAAATGTACCAATTCAGCCATCAATGACTAGTAAAACTACAATATATTACATTTTGTTCTTTGGTTTATATATATTTTAAACAAGACCCCCAAATTTATGGTCCTCTTTCTGTCTCTGGATCAGCTCCTGTTGAAGAAAAAAAAAATCCAGAGAGTTGGGCTGCGTGCACATTAGGAGTTTAGCCCATGTGTTTCAAATCTGAGTTTTTGTGCACCCGGTAGGCACAGCTGCAGGATCCTCTCGCACTCTCAGATTCTATGAAAGGCTGAAATATGCAGTGGTGGCTGAATGCCGTTTAGGGCTATATGCATTTGAAACGGTTTGCTCACAATACCTTTGTTCTGGGCATACCTCCCTGAACACATACAGTCCTTAAAGCTGAACTCCAACTTTCTTTAAACTAGAAGTGAATAGAATCATCAGTCCCAGCAGAGATCCTCCCTCTCTATCATGTTGCTCTGTTGTCTGCAGATCCTCTGATATTCTGAGTTTAGTTGTGGCTTTATACCATGTGACAGTCAGTATAGTCTGACGTAGACAGACCTTTCCATAAGCACTTCCCGCTGCATCTCTAGCCTAAAACACACCCCTCTGTAGTCGTTGACACTGCAAATGATGCAACTTCCTTCACAGCTCTGATGGTGGGTGGGATAGAATAAATCATAATTAGTATTCAATGCCACCCTGGCCACACCTATAGGAAGGAGTCCAAACCTACCAAGCCCCACCCCACAGATCACAGCATTATTCAAAATCAAATGGGAAATGCCTTTAAACACAGCCTGTACTGCAAAGGGCTGGATTGAATGGATCACAATAAGAATTCAGCCCTGCCCAGTTAAATATGACCAGTGTGAACAGGGAGAGTCCAACCCCTCAGATCCCGCCCTCCCAGAGCCCTGTACTCTGTGCAGCGATTCATTTACATATGAAGGAAACGCCTTAATACACTCCCATAGCCCTTCCTCTGTAGTCTTGCAGCAAGCCATTATTCTTTCCATGCTGCAAGACAGGAATGACACAGTTATACCTGTTTTGCAGACTGAAGCGTGATATGCATTTGGATCACTCTTCAGAGAGCATTTGACAGGCAGTGAGAATGATTTGCATCACCAACTCATAACCTATTTTAACCCCCTAAATGCTGCAGCCTACATGCACATTGTGCGCAATCGCGGTGTGGTTTCATACACTAGAATTTGGTCGTGGCTGGCAGGCAGCAGTGCCAACAAAGCACAACAGGTGGTATTCCACAGCCAAGAAGCAGAGTATCGCAATTGTGGCATGTGTTCACCCCCAGTCACTGCCCCTTCAGCTAAAGGGGAGCTGTTGGGGGAGGGAGGGGGGGTCAGTAAAACCTTGTGGTTGTGCTGCATCTTTGCACCATTAATTTAAACAAACTCTAAGAATGCAATGATTCTAGTATAGTAGTGATCCCTTGCATCTAAGGTCCCATTCACACTTTGTGTAGAATGAGTGCGCGTTTCTGCTCACAATAACTTTAGCGTGTTTGGTGACTACACATACGCTTTACAACAACTAAAGTTTGTGTGCGACTAAAATCAGGGCTTGACAAACCCTGGGCGCCAGGTCACATTTGCGACTAGAATTAGCGACCTGGCGCGGCACAGCTGGGGTATCCTGTCTCTGTGCACCAACCAGCATGGGTACAGCATCGCACGACCGCACAATTATCAGTTAAAGCAACGCAGTGCCGTATAGCAACAAATGGCCTGGTCATGAAGGGGGGGTGGGAGGTAAACCTTCTGGAGCTGAAGTGGTTAATAAAGAATAGATAACCAAGAGCTGTCAAAGTAAAGAAAGAAAAAACAAGTACTTCAGGTTAGGTTAATAAAAAGCTCAACTAACCAAAAGGTTAAATCCGAAGTTCTCTGCAGCTATTTAAATGACCACAAAGTATTTCCTCTCTGCACACTTCAAACATTACTTGCATATTACGCAACCAAAATCTGTGACCAAACTTGTCTTAGCAGGTTTTGAAAAGTGCCTGACAGAGGCACTAAAATAAAACAAAGCTAACTGAAACTAAAAAAAAATTTCTTTCTTTACCTGACAGAAAGATGAGCAGGTTTGCAGGACTTTTGGAAAACAGAAAAGTGTGCACAATACTTAGATTGAAAGCACAGTTCCAATTCTGTTATAAGCTGTGCAAAGCATCAATGGACAAATTTTAGGAAGTTAAAAAATATTTTAACATTAACATTTCCAATCGTCTACAAATACATCAGACAGAGAACAGACGATTATACATTGTGAAGCAGGATGGAGAATTACTACCAGCAGCGGAATTAACACAAGGGACACATCCTACTGACTGAGTTATGCCCCTTGTGCGCATCTTTCCTTTTTGGATTTTGTCTACACTTAAGCCAGCCATGGATGGTCAGAATCCTAGCAGGTTCAGAAGGGAGCGGCCAAGATTTGAAGCATGAATGGGCAAGGCAGATTGTACCCAATTTTTCATGCGATTCTTGCCTTCGGCTATAGCTCCACATGAGGGATTCCCCTTCAACACTGACTGGGTTGATGGGGAAAAATCAAGCGATTTTCTTTCGATCCGTGGTTGCAGGAAAGAAAATTGGCTGCCTGACGTGTGGTGGTCACTGTTGTGGTGCACCTGCACAGGATAAAAGACCTCTGTAATCTATGAGCTAAACAAGAGAATCTTCACAATGCCACCGATAAGTGGTATCCAAAAGCTGATACTCAGACGCGAGCAGTCGGGATATCTGGAGTTTGGAGCCATTAAGGTCGGAGAGATACATCTATGCATACCCCACCTGGCGTGGACATAAGTGGTCGCTTTCCATAGGAGTTCCAATCTGCATGTGAGCCCAAGTGGTCCCAGTTTGCCTGTTTGACCCACCGCCGCTGGTGTGTGTGTCCACTTCAAGGGGTAAGAGTATCCATTTGCCCCCCCCCCCCCCGTGTTGGAGTCACGTCCCTGGGTGTTATAGTTGCTGAACAATCTCTAACATCTATAGGAACTCAAGGCCATTCTACATTTGATAATGGGGACATTGCATAGATATACCTCTCTCCTCTAAAATTCTCTTATATTGATATTTCTACATGGATTTTATACATCCTCATTTTTGTACAGTTATTTTATAAGCACGGTTTATTATGTGTATGTGCATTCATTTTTATATATACTTCCTGTTTATATGTATTTGGACAGGTGTTCACAGGTAGCACGATTATATATTAACATATATATAAAAAAAAAAATTGATACACATATATGTCTATTTCCAATTGACATATTTGTCACCGCGCCGCATCTTTCTATTTTTGTTTTTCTGTTTGGAATATGTCTGATTGCTGATGCTGGCAGCCACTCTACTCCAACTTTTTCTTTAAATATTGTAAGCTCCATTTATGCCCGGCTTTAGGCTTTAAAAGGGGAAGGATTATACCCAAGTTGATCGATCAGTCAACTTAGGTACAACCAGCCTGTTGGATTTTTCATGCGAATATTGCCAGTGGCTATAGCCGCTAGCAATATTCCCACCAGGAGAAAACAATTGCTCTGCAGGAGGGATTTCCCATCAACACTGAGGGGTCGATTTACTAAAACTGGAGAGTGCAAAATCTGTTACAGATGTGCATGGTAGCCAATCCGCTTAAAACTTCAGCTTGTGTAATTAAGATTGGACAATAAGCCCATGATCACATAGGGGACGATTTGACATGCGAAAATCGGCAGCAATAGCACCATTCGAATCGATACCCCAATTCCCAAAGTATTTCCTGTACTACTTTTGGCGGCATCGGGGGGCGATTTGAATAGACATCTGTGCATGAATACGCACAGATGTCTGTCAAATCGCCCCCAAAGTCGGACTGCATTGCCGGTTTGAAATCACGCAAGTTCAGCTGAACTTGCACGGTTTCTAGCCCACAGCGAGTGTGAACCTGGGCTAAAACCTGGAAACCGATTGGTTTCTATGCACAGCTGCACCATATTTTGCACACTCCAGGGAATCGAGCAATTTTCTTTCCTGCGACTGCTACATCTATGGCCAGCTTTTGACTGAAAGGAGGAACCTTCAGCATGTATAAAAGCTACCCAAAGCCTGTACAGATTTGACAGATTTTAAAATGAAAGCACAATGCTAATGCTGGCCCACAAGAAATCCATATTTCAGGAATGGCTATACTTTGTTAGAGATGGGACTGTGCTGTAGGCAGGGTTATATTAAAGGATCACTTTTTTTTTTAAGCTAAATAGCTTCCTTTACCTTACTGCAGTACTGGTTCCATGTCCTCATTGTTCGTTTTTGTTTTGAAGTTGCTGTAATTCTGCTGTGATCTCCACACTTCCTGCTTGTCTGGCTCCTTATGAAAAATCTCATGGCAGCTTTTTACTGTGGTCCAAGCTGTGTGTCTAAAACTCCTTAGAACCAGATTCATTTTAAAAACAAAACACTGCCCTGGATTTGTTTGTTTTTGTTCTGTGGGTCTCTTTACTTTACATAAACATGAAACCAGTTTAAAAACGAAAGTGAAACTAGAGGCACATTATATGATTGAATTTAATCTATTTTTAATCATTTTTAAAAGGAATCAGTTAACTTTTATGTCTCTATACCCTGTAAACAGTAATTTCAGCAAAAAAAAAAAATGTTTCCTTTAGTGCTCCTTTAAGATTACACACGGCCCTTAGGTACACCTAAATCAGTGGTCAAACTATGGCCCAGGGGCCCTTTGCTTGCTTTTTTCTGGCCCTTGTGGCATTACTGTCCGGCGCTGTTCCACCACTGGACGCCAAGGATGGGGCGCTGTTCCTCCCACCACTGGACGCAGGAGAAGATGGCTCGACAGGAGGGATTCGCTCATCACACTTTTTTTTATAAAAGCAAATTTGCCTAGGTTAAACTGTGGTCTCAAACTTTGTTTTAAACCGAAGATCCATCCCTTGTCTACATATCAGGATAAAACCTAGTGCACATGGGCCGCATATCGGGTGGCATCGGCTGGTTCAACAGAAAATGTCCGACATTCAGCCTGCGTGTACTTCAGCTGGTTCGCCCAGCTTCTGTCAAATGGACATGACCGAAAAAATATCTGCAGATTGGCCCCTGATCAGTGCTGACTGAAGAGTTCTGGGGGGGGGGGGGGGGTCTCTGTCGCCCCCCGTCAGAACACAATGGCAGAGCAGGGAAGATTGCTATACTAACATCGGATTGGTTAGTAATGAGGCTCCGAACTTGGCAGTCAGGTTTTTTTTTCAGTTCTGCCTGGTGGGTTGAAAAAAAAAAACTACCAATGCGTATAGGACGTTACATCTATGCAGTAACTGGTATCCATTAAAAAAACCTATACAACTACCAGAAGAAAAATACAAGCACCAATAACCATTTATTTCAGGCATTTGTATAGCGCCGCCGATTTACGCAGCGCTTTACATATACATTGTAAATTCACATCAGTCCCTCTCCTCAAGGAGCTTACAACCTAAAGTCCCTAATGCACATTCATACATATACGAGGGCCAGATATGCATGGAGCACCCATTAAAAAAAAAACATAAGCATAAAATGAGAAGACAGGAGTGGGGGCAGTAATGTTGCATTTGGAATGAAGCCAAGACTAGTTTGAGGCACAGGATATATGAACTTCCTCTAAAATCTAATCTGTAAACCTTTCGTTCTCTTCTGTGTTCATCATAAACATGCCATTGCCAGATGCCAAATGTGCTACATTTACTGTGATTAACAAGTCAAATGCACGTTTGTCTTTAGCTGCAGATTGTTGCAGCATTTCACAAAAAAAAAACAAAAAAAACGAGTTACGCTAAGTGCCATTTTTGTGGAAAGACACATTCTGTGTGCAAACCAAATCGTATGGCACCACAGTACCAAACTATTTAGTGCAGTGCGTTTTAAAGTAGTGCAAACGCTACTTTTTCTGTGGTCCAGTGTGTTTTGCCAGCCCAAATAAATGAGCTGTCAAAATGCACCACACGGAACACATGTTTCAAGGCAATCTTGGTGTGAACCGGCTCCAAAAAGGACTACAGTACCAATTATTACAGCAGGAATAAAATTGTAAACCTGGAAAGAAAATTTAATATATTGTATTGCAGCCTATTAGATTTGGTCGCTGCCTTTTCTTTCAGGCTTTTTTCCCCTCACATTTTTTTTTTTTTTTTAGGATCACAACAACTTCCTATGCTAGAGTGACAATGCTCACTAACCTTACTTTATCTATGAAGAAGCAGCGTTATCACCTTAGACTGCTCTCCCTCTCCTCATTACATAGAGGGGAGGCGTATTGTAGTTCACAAATGGGAATCTGGTGCAAATGAAGTTACAAGATTTCAAGTGGGAACAGGAGTTCTTCTGCAGTTGCTGAAAATGTACTTTGCATCCAAGCATTGGTAAACTGCAGTAGATTACATTTTGTTTTAGGGATTTAAAGTGGTTACAAAGCCACTTTTCTTATTCCTATAATCCCTAGTGTTGTATTACAGTATGTGCCCCAGTGCATACAGTTCTTTAGAAAAAGACGATATATACCAAATTTCAGCGTGCCACCAGCATGACCGCCTGCCGATGTCTTCCCTGATCTGACAGCTACAGCAGGTGGGGCCGACGTATGTACACTGTAATATAACACTGGGAATTATAGGAAGGAAACCGTAATCTTTGCTGCAGGAGGGGAGTGATTGGCACTGACAGGGAGGGGGAGAGGGAGCAAGGAGAGACAGCGGATGACAGGCAGGTCAACTGACCACGGTGGTCAGGACTCAGCAGCCATGATAAACATGGTCAGTTTACAGTGGGGAGGGCAGCAGCATGGTATTTTAGGTGATACAAGCGGACAAATTACACAGCCCAAGCACTGTGCTGTGCTGTACAAAATGCTTTAAGGGAACAGGATCCTTTTTTCTTTTTTTTTTTAGGGTAACCACCATTTTAGGTATCGCATACTTAAAAAAAAAAAAAGAAGACCAGGGCTAACCATAGATCCAGAGCCTGTGGGCTGAATGAAAGATCAATTGGAGTCAACAATGCAAGCGAAGGAGTTATCTATGGGTGAAGGGCAAAAAAAAGGCTCATTAAAACAGCCAATTTTTGCTATATAGGAGGATTACTTTACTTTGTGAACAACAAAAGTAAAAACTAAGAAGTACATATAAGATCTAATATAAAAAGTAAACTTTCCTTATTCTTTACCAATACTACAAAAAGCTTTAAAATGTAGACAATGAACAAAAAAAATATAATATATATAAAACAATATTGTGTACAGTGTGTACAAATCAGAAGATAAAAGCCTTCCGGATGCAGAAAATAAATGATGCCATTTTAAGTGGCACGTGACTAGCGTGTTTTTTTGTCTCTTAACGCAACAGATTTTTCCAAAACCCATGTGTGTATACATTGTCTAAAAAAAAATATGCTCACATGAAGCAATATTTATAGAAGTTGACCAAACACAGCCCCCATCTTTAAAAACAAATGACAAAAACTAAAGTAGAACTCAATTGAACTTCTCGAAACAAATAGGAAAAATTTAGCTCATTCTGCATTCTTAGCACTACAGCAAAGTGGTGCCAGACAGCGTTCTAGGTTATAGAGCAACCCCTAGTTAAAAAGGCAAAAACCAAAAGGCAATAAACACCCACCAACACTTCTCCAGGTTCTCCCGTGCAATCAGGGAGCCCGGTATCCAATCCGGCAGTGCCAACAGGTGATCAGAGCTGGCCAGGGCCTTCTGATCCACGCCCATCCCTATGGTCTAGAACAGGGGTCTCCAAACATTTTAAACAAAGGGCCGGTTTATTGTCCTTCCGACTTTAGAAGGGCCGGATTGTGGCCAGCAGGATTAGAAATTGTCTTAGCATCAGTGGGAGTAAACATCACCACATTTTGTATTGGGGGGGAAAGGAATAGTGCCCCATTGTTGGTATCCTAGGGAAGAATAGAGCCCTCATTATTTGTGACGGTGGGAGAAATGGTGCTCCATTTTTGGTGTCGGATGGCATTGTAATGTCTTGTATCAGTAGGAGGAATAGTGCCCCTCGGGCCGGGTAAAGGCAAGCAAAGGGCCACATCTGGCCCTCGGGCCGCAGTTTGGAGACCACTGGTCTAGAAGGCAGACAGAGACAACACTTCGAGTTAGACAGATGTAAACACTGCATTTTTTTTTTTGGTAAAGCATGAGATCAAGATTTTTTTTATTAAAAAAAAAAAAAAGGATTTTTTTTAAAGCGCAGCAAATACGTAGGTCGTGCACACGTGTGGTGCAAACACTGTTTACATATGTGAGGAATTGCCATGAACATTCTAGCGAGAGCAAAAATTCTAGCACTAGATCTCCTAATTCTAAACTGGTAACGTATATAAAAAAATAAAATTAAAGTGTTGCCTATGGAGATTTTTAGCACAAATCTGAGTAGAATAGGATTACAGAGGAGGTGCCCAGTAGGAGTGTACTCAAAAGTTTGCCAGTGTCCATTAACCGGAAGGTACAAGCTTATTACTCATGACCTGTAATGTACGATTAAGATATGGCAATACCCAAAATCGTTCATAGGGGGTGCTTTAAACGGATGAACTTAAACATTTAAAGTGGCTGTATAACCGAATCATGAAATCCGACCTGGGCACAAATATCTGTAGTGTCTTTCTGCTGCTTAATGTCTCTGTTCTCAGCATAACTTCTGACAAGCTCTCGGACACGGGAGATAAAAGCAGCTGAAATGGTTCTATTTATTATTGCTCTTACTCCAAGCTGCATGACAATACTGATGTTTTCACACATAGGTGTATACATGAAATTTCAAGCAAAAAATTTATTTTCCCATGCATGTGGAGCTGTGCCCACACTGCACAGGCCAACTGCTTGTTTTGTCCAGGGGCACAATGAAAAGATATACTTACCGGATCCTTTGATCTTCTGGAAAACAGTGCTCCCCCACCCCCCTTGTCCCGTGGTGGACGGTTTCTTCCACCCTTACGTTCAGAGCTGATCGATGGGTATAATGTCGTCAGAAACGGTCCATGCGCAAGACCACCAGCGTGCAGGGTAGCAGGAGCAGAGGGGGCCGGTCTTGCGCTCAGAGGATCAGGTAAGTATATCTCCACCCTCCTCACCCCTAAACAAAAACAACCAACCAGTTAACTCATGAAGTTCAGGCACAGCCCCACTGCATGGGATTTTTTTTTTACTTTGGGTTCCTCTTTAAAATGTTAATGCCAATATATAGAGGGAAAAGTTACCTCAGTAGTAGGAGTTATTGGGCAACTGGAAACTACTTCCACGAAAAACCCAAGAGTGGGGTGATAAAATGTAAACTAACTCCAGGCCACCAACGTATGACATTTGCTGGTGGCACGGAAGTTTTAAACACACCAAGTACAGAAAAATAACTGTTTATGTGTCAGAAATATACTATTCTCCTACCTTCCTTTTTGATAAGGTTTAGAATTCCTAAATATGTGGTGTCAGCCCTGCCTACTTAATATCACTATAATATGCAAGCATGCACAATGTGTATCATTTCAGCCCTGCAGCAACGTCCCTCGCTACTGTCGATATGTATCGTAACCCAGCTTTCTACCAGGTCAATGACTTGCACACAAGAGTTACCGGTAATTTATCCTGTCACCCGCCAGATGCTGGGATAGTACACTGAACTGCATATGCGTATTTTATTCACAAAAAAAAAAAAACAACACACAGCATTGCTGGCAGGCAAGATTATTATGTGGAATAGAAACATATAGAACTTCCTCAGTAATAAAAATTTGCCTGCCACCAGAGTTTTATAAACTTGAATTTACACTTTAAAACCTAAATTTAAATAGATCAGTTGGATCAAGCTCATCCAAACAAACCATTTCCATCACTACTATATGCAGCCACTGTATTAAAATAGAACTTCACTGGTGTACATCATCATTAAGGGTTCCCTTTTCTTTATGTCTCAGCAAAAGTTCCTTAGGGGCTTTCTGAACCTCTCTAATGATACCATCTATTTCAGCACTTACGTAGCCTTTCTCCACAAGCTTTTAAAGGCTGAAATTTTAAAGAATAGATTTGCGGAGAAAGGTTATGTAAATGCTGAAATAGATGGTATCATTAGGGAGGTTTAGAAAGTCTCTAGGAAACTTTTGCTGAGACAAAAGGGAACTCCTAATGATGTTCACCAGTGGGGTTTTACTACCAGATTCAATGCCCAATATAAGGCTCTAGATAGGGTTTAAAAATAGTATATATATATATATATATATATATATATATATATATATATTATTACACACGTCTTATTGACCAGGATTTAGGCTCATTATTATCCAGAACACCAAAAATGTATAGAAAAGCTCCCAGTTTTGAAAGTGCATAATGTGAGGGATCCACCCAACAGGAAATGTATCTTCCTAGAGTCCGTTTTTTTTTTGCAGGTGGAAGATGTACAGACTGGAAGGTGAAAAGGTTCAATGTGAAGAGAAGGTAAGCCTTTTCTTCCACACAGACAGGTAAGGTATATGTATTTGGTATATTTGGTTTCCTGCAATACTATGCATGTAGATCTAGAAAGCCTTAAACTAAACTAGTGTGAACCCAGCTGTATGAATTTTACACACTGCTCTGTAGCAAGATGGCGGTTGAAAACACATACGGTTCTGTTGTCATATTAGTGCTGAGTCACCGACGAGTTTCCAGGGCATTTTTTTCCCCCTCCCCCCTTTTTATTTTTTTTTACTTCGCACCTGTGAAAGGAATTAGAGGACTTTAATGCACAAAAAAACAACATGGAGCATTGATGTGATGTCTTCTATAAATCTCAATAGGCAGTATGCAGGACCCCGCAAGACGAATCATGGTGGTGGGAAGAGTCCCGTGGGACATGAAAGGGCACAGATCAATACTATAGGGCCAGCCTGGTTATGTAGCAGCTAGTGAGCTATTGCTACTAAATACACAGGTATATACTCTATAGAGACTATAAGGTAAAAACATTTAAAATCTTGGAGTACTTTGGTAAAAAACAAAACACAAAAACACTGTGGAAGAAGTAGAGGGAGGGAGGGGTGGGAGGCAGGGGAAAAGAAATTGAATAAATGTATAACATTTAAAGGTCTATGTCTAATATGCAAAGATAATATCAAGATCTTATATTAATGTATGTTTTATATTAACCTCTTGACCACCGCCCCATGTCAAAAAGACGTCCTCTTTTTAAAGTTGAATATCTCGATAACGGCAGCAGCTGCTGCCACAACCGAGATATTCATCTTTTCAGGGGGCGGTGGTGTACACGATAACGGCGGTCTCCGCGGCGGATTCGCCGTTATCGGTGGCGGGAGAGGGGCCCCCCCCTCCCGCGCCCTCCGCCGCTTACCGGAGCCGTCGGTAGCGGCGGAGGGGATCGGATGTGTCCGGCAGCTGAGCGGGGACGGGACTGAAGGAGAAATCTCCTTCACCCGTCCTCATAGCTCTGCTGGGCGGAAGTGACGTCAAAACGTCAGTCCCGCCCAGCCTCTTAAAGAAACATTTTTTTTTTTGTCATTTGAAAAAATGACATTTTTTTTTTTTTTTTGCATTTAAGTCTAATTATGAGATCTGAGGTCTTTTTGACCCCAGATCTCATATTTAAGAGGACCTGTCATGCTTTTTTCTATTACAAGGGATGTTTACATTCCTTGTAATAGGAATAAAAGTGATCAATTTTTTTTTTTTTTTTTTTTCAGTGTAAAAAATTATAAAACTAAATAAAAATAAATAAGAAAACCAAAAAAAAAATTTTTTAAAGCGCCCCGTCCCGACAAGCTCGCGCGCAGAAGCAAACGCATACGCGAGTAGCGCCCGCATATGAAAATACAAGTTAGGCTTACCGGTAACTTGTTTTCCAGAAGTCTTTCAGGACAGCACCTTGAGATATCATGATCCTCCCACTCCATCAGGAAACACCTTCTTTCATCCTTTTAAAAAGGAGGCTCCTCCTTGCACTCCTCAGTTGTTATAGAGAAAACCTCCGGCCCCGGCTGGAACACACAAGCATATATGTTAGTCACAGCATAGTACATCACAAAAGAAAAATAGGGCGGGTCGTTGCTGTCCTGAAAGACTTCTGGAAAACAAGTTACCGGTAAGCCTAACTTGTATTTTCCCGAGGCGTCTTTCAGGACAGCACCTTGAGAGGACCACAGAGACTTACTACCTTAGGGCGGGACGACAGCTTGTAGGACCTTCCTGCCAAAAGCCTGATCACTAGCTGAGGCGAGGTCCAAACTATAGTGTCGCACGAACGTGTGGAAACTTGACCACGTCGCTGCCCTGCAGATTTGCTCCGGCGTGGCACCAGCTCTTTCTGCCCAGGAAGTTGCGAGAGCTCTGGTCGAATGGGCACGGATACCTTCTGGCGGAGTCAGGCCTGACTGTAAATAAGCCTCCCTGATAGCCAGCTTCAGCCATCTAGCTAGTGTTCCCCTAGATGCCTGCTGACCCCTTTTGTTACCCCCAAAAAGGACAAATAAAGAATCCGAGCGTCTAAACGGGTTTGTTATTTCTAAATAATACAACAAGACCCGTTTGACATCCAACATATGAAAAAATAACTTTTTCACCCGAAGGGTTAGAACAAAAAGTGGGAAGTACAATGTCCTGTACACGATTACTGTTAGAAGCCACTTTGGGCAAAAACTTAGGGTCAGTTTTAAGCACTACCCTATCTGCAAATATACATAAATAAGGCTCCTTCACTGACAGGGCCTGCAACTCGCTGATCCTACGTGCTGAGGTAATAGCGATTAAAAATAAAGTTTTAAAGGTAAGGTTCCTAACTGAAGCTTCCCCTAAGGGTTCAAAAGGCTTGCTTGCCAAAGATCTCAAGACCACTGAGAGTTCCCACTTCGGGAAACCCTTTAACCTTGGTGGTCTAGACCTCAAAAGAGATCTAAAAAATCTCACCACCAATGGTTCTATGGCTACAGATCTTTCCAAAAAAACTGAAAGTGCGGATACCTGTACCTTAAGGGTGCTAACAGCTAAGCCCTTATCAGCCCCCTCCTGTAAAAATTCCAGGATAGATTTTAGTTCCCTAGGGTCCTGACTCGAAGAACTACACCAAGAGGAAAAAACTTTCCAAACCTTGGTGTAAATGGCTCGGGTTACTTTCTTCCTGCTGTTGAGTAAGGTGGAAACCAAGCGGTCGGAGAACCCCTTTCCACTCAGGATTTCCCTTTCAGAAGCCACGCGGTCAAGGACAGCCGTGCCACATCTGGGTGAGAAATTGGACCCTGGACTAGGAGGTCCTGCCTGAGGGGCAGGTGCCAGTAAGGCCTGGTTGACAAGGCTAGAAGCGTTGCAAACCATGCCCTCTTGGGCCAGAATGGGGCTATGAGAATGACCGGCACACTTTCTCTCTGAACTTTCCTCAGAACTAGGGGAATTAGCTGAAACGGGGGGAAGGCAAAGCAGAGGCGGAAATCCCAGGGATGCGACAGAGCGTCTACCCCTAGGGACCCATCCCCCCGACTCAGAGAAAAGTATCTTCCTACCTGGGAGTTCTCCCTCGAGGCAAATAAGTCTACCTCTGGGAGACCCCACCTGCTGGTGATCTCTGAGAAGACCTCCGCATTCAGGGACCACTCTGACTCCCGAATCTGGTGTCTGCTTAAGAAATCCGCCACCGTATTGAGGGACCCCTTTAGGTGTAGGGCTGTCAAGGAGAGCAAATTGCTCTCTACCCAGGAGAGAATCTCTGTGGCAAGGGACAGAAGCGAAGGGCTTCTTGTACCCCCCTGCCTGTTCAAGTATGCTACTGTTGTAGCGTTGTCCGATAGGACCTGAACATGATGGCCTCTGAGACGTGGAGCAAACTCCACTAGTGCCAGGGCCACCGTCTTTAGTTCCCTCCAATTTGAGGAACGCAGGGCTTCCTCCCTTGACCACCTCCCCTGTGAAAAATTCTCTTCTAGGTGCGCTCCCCATCCCCAGGCGCTGGCATCCGTGGTGAGCCTTAGTCCCACGGGGAAGGACCACTCCAGACCCTCTGCAAGCACTTGCTGGTTTTTCCACCAGTAAAGGGATCTTACTACCCGGGCCGGAATTTTTACCCGGGTGTCCAGAGAACTGGTTTTCCGATCCCATGTCTTCAAAAGAAAAGCCTGCAGGGGCCTGAAATGTAACCTCGCCCATTGGACCGCCGGCATGGTGGAGGTCAAAATTCCTAGGGATGCCATTACCTGCCTGACCGTCAAAGACTGATGGGACTGAAGCAACCGAACAGTGTCCAAGACCTTGGATGCTTTTTCTGGGGGGAGAAAAATTCTCTGGTTCCGCGAATCCACCTGGTATCCCAAAAAACGAATCCTTTGAGAAGGAACCAGGGCGGATTTTTGGAGGTTTAAAATCCATCCTAGGGATTCCAATTGGGTTCGCGCCAGAGAAAGATCCCTCAACAATTTTTCCTCTGAGGGGGCAAAGAAGAGGAGGTCGTCCAAGTAAGGGATGACTGCTATTCCTTGTAGCCGTAGCGGGGCTAAGGCTTCGGCCAACACCTTCGTAAAGATCCGAGGTGATGATGACAGCCCGAAGGGGAGGGCCCTGTACTGGAAGTGCTGAACTTGACCCCCCATCTCTACCGCCAGTCTGAGAAACGTCTGGGACTGAGGGGAGATAGGTACGTGAAGGTACGCATCCCTCAGGTCTATCGACGCCATGTAGCAATCTGGTGTCAGTAGATTCCGGATTGAGAATATTGAATCCATTTTGAATCTCCTGTACAGGACACATTTGTTTAAGGGCTTTAAGTTTAATATCAGCCTGAACTTCCCCGTAGGTTTCCTTACTAGGAATACATGGGAATAGAACCCTCTGCCCTGTTCTACTAGGGGAACCCTGACCAATACCCCCTGCTGTTGAAGTTCCAACAACGAGGACTTTAGTGCAATGTACTTCACTGGATCCCTTGGGGCCTGGGTGACCAGAAATCTCTTTGGCGGGGTTTCTGAGAATTCTATAGAGTAACCCTGAGCTAGAGTGGTCAGTATGTACTGGTTGTTTGATACAGCTGACCACTGCGGAAGGAACCCCTGTAACCTCCCGCCTACCCTCAGGGTTGAGTCACTGTGGCTTATTGGCTGGCGCAGGAGGATGGAAAAGGACTCCTTTTCCTTTACCTTTCTGCGCTGCCCAGTTCCTTTTACCTTGTGGTCTTTTCCCCTTATCCTGCTGCTTAAAGGTCCGAAAAAAACGCTTGGGAGGGGGGTTCTTATTTTTGACCGGGAAGGCCTTTTTCTTGTCGGCCGTCCTGTCCAGGATACTATCCAGTTCAGGGCCGAAGAGAAGATCCCCAGAGAACGGGATTCCACACAGCTTGCTTTTGGAGGCTGTGTCACCAGGCCAGGTCTTGAGCCATAAAGCCCTTCTGGCTGAGTTGGCTAAAGCAGCGGATCTAGCGGACATTTTTATCGCCTCGGCCGAGGCATCTGCCATATAGGCTACGGCTGCAGAAATGGTAGAAAAAGAGTCCAAAATGTCCTGTTTTGGGGAGTCTGCCTCAATATGAGCTTTGAGTTTGTCTAACCAGAACTCTAAGTTGCGTGCCACACAGGTGGTAGCCATGGCAGGCTTGAGGTTAACCATAATAGACTGCCAGGCTTTTTTAAGGAGAAGATCCATTCGCTTATCCATCGGGTCCTTCAGGATCCCCATATCCTCAAAGGATAAATCTGTGGACCTAGACACCTGGGAAAAAGCTGCGTCGAGTTTAGGACTTTTGTTCCACACGACTGATGGATCTTCTCCAAAGGGAAACCTCCTTTTGTGGGATTTTGAAAAAAATGGTTTCTTTTCTGGATCCTGCCATTCCCGCAAGATCGTTTCGGAAATGACCGGGTGAACTGGAAATGTAACCCCCTTGGGCTCGCAGAGACCGGCATACATGCGATCGTGCAGGCTTAAGTCCCTCTTTTCCTCACTGAGACCTAAAGTGGCATAAATAGCCCTGAGGAGGCCATCCACATCCTCCAGGGACAGTTTAAATTTTGAGGGAGACTCTATTTCTTCCTCATTTTCTGAGTCCTCACTAGATGGGGCCTGAGGCTGACTCTCCCTGGACCCCTCGTTATCAGAGGGCCTAGGGGCCCACCCTGTCTCCTGAGAAGACTGTGATGTGGAGGGCTGAGAAATGGTGACAGGAGCTAATGACTCTCTCATAGTCTGAAAGGTGGCCAAAAGCTCATCTTTGACAGAAGCCATCAATTCCTCTCTAACTGAGGCTGACTCCTTCTGTACTAAGGCTGCTATACATGCCTTACACCATGGCTTCTTCCAACTTCCCCCATTTTCTCCTTACAAGAAGGACATCTCTTTTTTTTCAGGTTTGACCTAAAAAAAAGGAACAGGGAGAGAAGAAAAAAATATAGGGGGATCCAGCATGAGACCCGGTCTCAAACAAACATGACCCCCCCCTCACCTAGGTGCACTTTAGGAACAAAAGGTGTCCACCCGTGCCCTGACAGGCCCCCATGCCACTGGAGGGAAAAAAGTGAAGAGACCGAGAGAGAAATCCCAAAAAGGAGAGAACCCTCACCCCTGGGGAAAAACAGACTTACGTTGCTGCTTCCCGCCGAGGTCCTGCTGGTGCCCGTGCCTGTCTCCACCGCTGATGCATCTGCAGTCTCCATCGCAGGAATCGGCGTTCTCTGTGGCATCCACGGCGCTTCCCGGACTCCAATAGCGCCGCTGCGCCGGACCAGGAAGCGGAAGTAGGCTCCAGCGTCCGCCCTACCCCTCCTCCTGGCGCGCCGGAAATGACGCGCCTCTCCAGCGACCAGGCTACGCCAAAATGGCGACGCCCCGCAAAAAAAAAACGAGGCACCTCACGATAGCCGAAGGTTGGCCCCACTGAGCACCGGGAGAGAGAGGAGCCCGACTACCATCACCGCCGCTCGGGTGGTACGGGAGAGTGGACAGTCCCTGAAAAAAAAAAAAAAAAAAAGGTAAGAGGAAAGGTCCGTTTTTTTCAGGCAGCACCTGAGACATCAGACCCTTCCCAAGAAGATGCTCCCTCCGGAGGAGGAAACACAAAAACTGAGGAGTGCAAGGAGGAGCCTCCTTTTTAAAAGGATGAAAGAAGGCGTTTCCTGATGGAGTGGGAGGATCATGATATCTCAAGGTGCTGTCCTGAAAGACGCCTCGGGAAAACGGTATTCAAACCACACAAGTGAGGTATCGCCGCGATCGTTAGAGTGAGAGCAATAATTCTAGCCCTAGACCTACTCTGCAACTCAAAAAATGCAACCTGTAGAATTTTTTAAACGTCGCCTATCGAGATTTTTAAGGGTAAAAGTTTGACGCCATGCCACGAGCGGGCGCAATTTTTAAGCGTGACATGTTGGGTATCATTTTACTCGGCGTAACATTATCTTTCACAATATATAAAAAAATTGGGCAAAATGTATTGTTGTCTTATTTTTTAATTCAAAAAAGTGATTTTTATCCAAAAAAAGTGCGCTTGTAAGACCGCTGCGCAAATACGGTGTGACAAAAAGTATTGCAATGACTGCCATTTTATTCCCTAGGATGTCTGCTAAAAAAAAAATATATAATGTTTGGGGGTTCTGATTAATTTTCTAGCAAAAAAATTGTGATTTTCACATGAAGGAGAGAAGTGCCAGAATTCACCTGGTGGGCAAGTGGTTAATATAATCTGTATATTTTTATACGAGGGAGAAAATTAATAAAGAATATAAAAAAAGTTAAAAGATCTATAAAAAGCCTTAGAAAGCTCATGCAGTCCTCAATATATAAGAAGAACAAAAATACCTTTGAATAAATGGATCTCAGACCATAATAATAATCATATTGAAATTGGTTGCAAGAACCATAATGCACATTATAGGGAGGTACACAACAAAGATCCTAGTTGTCTTTAATTTTGGGGTATAGAGACAGTTAGGCCCAAGAGAGGTGTTAATAGGGTTAGATCAATTTCACAGAAAAACTAAATTAATCTATACATTGGAAACCCTACATCCTAAAGGTCTGAATGTGGACATTAATTATTTTATTAATAACAGTTAAGCCACACATAAGCAATATATCTTAGGTGCTACTGGATCCTGGTTCAGTACAGTGAGAGGGATAGAGTTAATAATGCAAGTCCCAGGAGTTTATAGGTCTGGTTCAAACCATCCATGCAGGTATAGGGATCGCTGATATAATCCATGCAGGAGCAGCACTTGGCATCCCTGTGATGAATGCACACAGGACGAAACACACAAGAGCAGAGCTAGAAGAAGTCCAGTGTGAGCCTTGCCAACATTGAGAGTCCAGAGGCACAGAGCAGCCATGGGTGCATGTCTGTTATTGTCTATTGCCTGTTTTAGACTATGAAGTGTCTCTAGGATTGCA
Source organism: Rana temporaria (assembly GCF_905171775.1). Classification (NCBI taxonomy): domain Eukaryota; kingdom Metazoa; phylum Chordata; class Amphibia; order Anura; family Ranidae; genus Rana; species Rana temporaria. The sequence continues at coordinate 423,890,818 of NC_053490.1, forward strand.
TTAAGAATTTGTGCTTGTATTATTAGGGCAAGAGCAATGTACCTGTGTGAGATTTATAGTTCTCATTTTTCTTTCACATACTGACACTGTGTGGGTCTATTTGCATGTTGGAGATCGTTGTAGACCATTTATGAGTGAGTAGTCATTTTAGCCATAGTGCAGAAGGCAATAATAATAATTTAGAATTTTTTCAAAAAATACAAAGCCTCCTGTGAATGTCTGAGCAGCGCTCAGCCCTGGGTTGATTTTGTTCCCAGGACAGGATGGAAGTCGCTGTACCTCTAGAAAACAGAGCTTTATATTAATTGTACATAGCTGATACAGCCTGGTGTATTAGTGAAAAAAATTGTTTGGACCAGCTTGGCCTAAAGTTAAAAAAATTGGGGCAGATCCACAAAGAAGTTACGCTGGCGTATTTATTGCTACGCCGCGTAACTTCTAGTTTGCTCCGGCGTATCTTTGTTTTGTATGCACAAAACAAGATACGTCTGAAGCGGTGCTAGATCCAACCGGCGTACGTCTTAGTACGCCGTCGGATCTAAGGTGCATATTTACGCTGGCCGCTAGGTGGCATTTCCGTCGATTTCCGCGTCGCGTATGCAAATTAGCTAGATACGGCGATCCACGAACGTACGGCCGGCGCATTTTTTACGTCGTTTCCGTAAGGCTTTTTTCGGCGTATAGTTACCCCTGCTATATGAGGCGATACGTATCCTAAGTATCGATACGTATCCTAAGTATAGCCATCGTTCCCGCGTCGAATTTTTAAAATTTGACGTCGTTTGCGCAAGTCGTTCGCGAATAGGGCTTTGCGTAGAATGACGTTCACCTCGTAAGCATCGGCTTGTTGCAGGTTAATTTCGAGAATGCGCACTGGGATACCCCCACAGATGGCGCATGCGCCGTTCAGAAAAAAACGTCATTTACATCGGGTCAAGACGTATTAACATAAAACACGCCCCCATCTCACCCATTTAAATTGCGCGCCCTTACGCCGACAAAGATACACTACAATTCTTTGAGAATACGGGAAATCCGTATAAGTTATGGCGGCGTAGTGTATCTGAGATACACTACGCCGGCCGGAAAGAAGCGCTGCGATTCGTGGATCTGGCCCATTGTGTTCATGTTTTTTCGAAAATATCTCACTTCTTGTCATGGAGAAAACACATCTCCCTAATGGTTACAGAAACAGCAATATAAAAAACAATGATGTTAAACCCTCCCCACCGTGTACAAAATTGGCTGCCTGAAGTGAAGTCACAAGATTTAAAACTTGAAATAGATATGCACCTACCTGCCAGGAAGATTCTATGTACTCACAATACTCCTGAACATCATTCTAATGCTGATGAATATTCCGTCAAGTCTGCTAACAAACCAACACTTCTGCGAATGTCCATATCTTGTGCCAATAGAAGCAAGGGTTAATAAAGCGCCATCATCAACCTTAATTATTGCACAGTGATCCAATATGTAAACAATTATATTGATATCCAGTGAATCTCTACTAAAATAAATGAATAAAATGGTTCCAAAAATAAATGAAAGTGCTTTCCAAACATCTATTAATTTTTAAGAAAAAAAGTCAGACACCACTTGGTGAAAATAGAAATCAGGAGGACAACGATAACCAGATCAGGATTAGTCTCTCCAAGGATGTAATGGATTGCTTTCAAACCTTTAGGGCCCTTTCACACGTGCGGACCGTATGTCCGCATTTTCATCGGTCCGTTGCGGATGAAAACGGGACATACATTGGTCCCTATGTGATTACGGGTGTCGGCGGATGACCATCCGCCTCCGCAAAGATCCGCATTTGCGGACGGAAGAAAATCCTATTTTTCTACTGTCTATCGGATCGGATGAACACGGACATACGGTCCGTGTTCATCCGATCCCCCCATAGGGGAGAGCGGAGGAAAGACAGGGCGGTCCCTGCACAGTGTGCGGGGACCGCCCTGTCAGCTGCCAGCTCAGCGGGGATTTTACGGAGGATCCCCGCTGAGCTTTTGCGGACACACGGAGCAGATCATTACTGATCCGCCCGTGTGAAAGGGCCCTTATTACTTTCAATCATTCATAGACCCGTGTTGCTCAAAAAGAAAAAAAAAGTGACAAAACACAGGTTGATGGCTCCTCCTTACGTGTTACATCAATGTCCAGTGATGCAACGTGTAAGGAGGAGCCATCAACCTCAGTGCTGTGTGAGCACGGACAGCTAAGTGAGGAGCTCTGTTATGCAAATGACCTTCCCTATTTGCGATCATATTCCAGGGCATGTGTGAGTGCAACCGTGTTTCCATTACACATATGTTGTTCCCAGTGCATTTATTTGCGCAATGAGTTTTGTCACTTTTCTTTTTGAGCAACACGGCTCTGGAATGCTCTACCCACGGCCATCCGCTTGGAAGAAAACCATCGGGTTTTTAGGAAAAAACTAAAGACCCTTCTCTTCTGAAAGACCTGTACAACTCTTGATGCCAAGCGCCTTGAGGCGATTAAGTTTGCATTTGTTGCGCTATACAAGTTACTCACCTCACTCACGGGTCTATGAAGGATTGAAAGTAATGAAGGTTTGAAAGCAATCCATTGGAGACTCTAATCCTGATCATCTGCGTATCGTTGTCCTCCTGATTTCTATTTTCACCAAGAAGGGGTGTCTGACTTTTTTTCTTAAACGTTAATAGATATTTGGAAAGCACTTTCATTTATTTTTGGAACCACTTTATTCATTTTAGTGGAGGTTCACTGGATATTAATATAATCGTTTACATATTGGATCATTATAATGGTCTACATATTGGATCACTGTGCAATAATTAAGGTTAATGATAGCGCTTTATTAACCCTTACTTCTATTGTCTTTCTGTGATATCAGTACACAACACAATAATGGCAGCAATTATCATTTGTTCATCTTAATTTTTTGGTTCATGTTTATTTGTTCACTTCAGCGCTCTAGCAACATTAAACACCAATATCTTGTGCCGCCACCACCCCCACCATGCTCACTGGATGCTCCTTAAAAAAAAAAAAAAAAAAAAACACTGCAGGCTCTTCCACTGCTTTCTGTACCAAGTTAGTATCTGGACGACATCTGAACCTGCCCCTAGACTTGGTCCAGAGGACAGAAAGTGCATATTTTGTGTTGGGGTGGATACAAATCAAAGCAATAACTGGGAATAATGCCTTTTCTAGCTAAAGTAACATGTCTGAAAACCATAGCATGTAAACAGTGTAGACCACAAAGGATGGCCTAATGGACCAATAGGTAGCCAAATAGATTGGGAAGTGTGACCATTGCCGCTGTAGTCCCCTTCCATGATAAAAAAAATAAAAATTAAAAATGTACAGGCACTGGGCATTGCGGTGTTTAACCACTTAAGGACCGCCGCACGACAGAATGGCACGGCTCGGCACATGGATGTATATATACGTCCTCTTTAAGAGCCCAACCGTGGGACGCGAGTGCGCCACCCCGGTCCGAAGCTCTGTGGCCGCGAACCCAATCGTTGCGGGTGTCACGCGATCGGGTCACAGGAGCTGAAGAACGGGGAAAGGCGAGTGTAAACAAACCTTCCCCGTTCTTCTCTGTGGCAATGTCAGTGATCGTCTGTTCCCTGATATAGGGCACGATCACCGACGTCTCGTCCAGCCCTGCCCCCCTACAGTAAGAAACACACATTAGGTTACACTTAACCCCTACAGCACCCCCTAGTGGTTAACCCCTTCACTTCCCATTTTCACAGTAATCAGTGCATTTTTATAGCATATTTCGCTGTGAAAATGACAATGGTCTCAAAAATGTGTCGAAAGTGTCCGACAATGTCAAACTAACGAAAAAAAAGTAGTAAAAAAATTAGTTAGTAAAAGAAAAAATTTTTTTTATAAAAATGCCATAAAACTATCCCATATTTTGTAAACGCTATAAAATTTAGCACAAACCAAATCGATAAACGCTTATTGCGATTTTTTTTACCAAAAATATCTAGAATACGTATCGGCCTAAACTGAGGAAAAAAATGTTTTTTTATATCATTTTTGGGGATATTTATTATAGCAAAAAGTAAAAAATAGATTTTTTTTTTCAAAATTGTCGCTCTATTTTTGGTTATAGCGCAAAAAATAAAAACCACAGAAGTGATCAAATACCACCAAAAGAAAGCTCTATTTGTGGGGGAAAAAAGAACGCCAATTTTGTTTGGGAACCACCTCGCACGACCGCACAATTGTCAGTTAAAGCAACGCAGTGCCGAACCGCAAAAAGGGGCAAGGTCCTAACCTGCATAATGGTCCGGGTCTTAACCGGGTAATGTCTTGTTGCCACAAGTTTACTTTAAGCCAGTTCATTGTTTTACCTTTACATTTGGTTAAAATGAAGATTAGGAATATGTTTGAAGCACATAAAGACTCAAATACTTTACTGTTGAGACCAACAGCATTAGGCCTCATCACTAGCTTTAGCCGACTGTCCACTACAGCTGTGTAAAGCATGTCACTATTATTAGGTAGAATAAAAAAAAAAAATCAGAAAACAAATGAAGCATGGAATAAAATAAAATGTCTCTCTCCCGGATAGGGGGCTATCAAACTGAACTGGAGTCCCACTGCATTACAGACAGCATCAGAAATTGGCCATGCCACGAGACAGAGGCCTACCACATTCTGCTGAAAATTAAATATCAAAGTCTGGCACTTTTAACGGAAGGTAGACGAGCAGTTTCCAGACATGGATGTTAGACGTGTTTGTGTGAATGTCTTAGCGTGCCTTTTCTGTTTAGAATTCCAAATCTCCAAGATTATAAAAATCTCTGGCAAAATGCCAGGCACTAGAACCATCCCCAGGACATTCCTTGCTGAACACAAAAGCTGGCTTTCCACTTTACGGCATTACAGGTACTTATAGTAATATAGCCTGCCAGAAATAATTTATTAAAAGCAGCAAAAAAGAAAAAAACAAAAAAGGAGGGAAATTTCCAGAAGGAAAAAAAGGAAACCGCTACTATACAAAAAAAAAAAAAAAAAGTATGAAAACATTGTAATTTGTTGTTTAAGGGTTAAGACCTGTGTCAGGTTTATACTGGTGTATATATTCCTGCTGCTGCAGGGATTACTCCCTGTCCTGGTGGCCACTTTCTCAGACAGAAAGTGAGGGATGCTTAAAGTGTTGCTAAACCCAGGACCCCACATTCACTATATCTGGTCTCCCACATTACATGGAATTCCAATTATATTACTAAATATAAACTGCTACATACATTTTCTCATCAGCAGTATATAGCAGTCTTGTGACTTCTATGTGTCTGGCCGAGGCCTCGGTTAAAGCTCCTCTGTCCTAGGAGGCTGCATGACTCCTGACCCTCTGTCTGGACAGTGCCGATTGGCCTTGTGCCAATCCATGCACCCTTCCAGCAATACAAACCAAACTGAGCTTGTGCAGATAGCCCCCAAGGCTCTGTATTAACAGGAGATGGATTGGGGACAGTGAATAAAGGAGAGAATCAGAAGACAGGATCAAACTGCCTTTTTACACAATGTAACCCCTTAGGTTCCACAGTGAGTATAACAAGCATGCTTCACTGCATATACACACACCGATTTTACTGTTGTGGGTTTAGTAACACTTTAAAATCCTGCCAGCAGGTATTGCTCTGCAAGAGGGTTAAGATTAGCAGATCAGTATTATTACAATTTTAGGAACGAACAGAAATATAAATTATTTTCAAGTGAAACCGTTTCCATATTACACATTACTATTTAGCATATAGTAGTTTATACGTACAATAAACCTTTACATGAAATGGACAATTTAGCATATAGTGTTTTTAAAAGCATTAAAACAAATACCACCAATAATTGTTTTATTCTATTTGTGCAATATTTCCTAATCGGATTTGTATTTAGAGTGCTTTCCTCCGCACAAAACAGTGCAATTATAATTTAGCCGATTGACCATCGTATAAACATCTAGTCCAGGACAGGGTCAATACCTGTAATTTTGACCAGGGGTAGTAGCAAGTTCCTAAATTGATTTATTTTTTCTATTTAACAATCTGGTTTTTATATATCCGCTCTGTGCATTACCATTGCACAGGGCAGTTAAGTATAGACCGATTAGTTTATTTTACATTTATAATCACTTTAAAAGGGAATGTATAGCGGCCCCCCCTGAACCTCCTCTTCTGTGTCTGCCCCCAAAGCAAACCACTTTGTATGGAGGTAAACTTGCAAGCTCGCTCCTGAGCGGTGCTGTGTGTGTCCATAGCTACACAGTGCAATTCGGCCCCACTACCCTCCTCACGGGATTTTGTTGCCGGAGGCAGGAGCCAATGGCTCCCGCTGTTATCGGCAAAGGCTGTGAGACCAGGAAGAGGGGAGAGAAGAACTGCAGCCGGGCACAGTGCGGATCTAAAAAAGGAATACGGTAGGTGTTAGGGGGGGGGGATAGCAATTTAATATTTATTTTTTACCTTAAAGCGGACCTTCAGTAATTTTTTCAACTTTCTAATAAAATCTTCTGCCCTTGTCGTTTTAACTTTGGATAGTAAAACATTTTTTTCTGCCAGTAATTACCTTATACAGCCTACTTCCTGTTTGTCTGGTAAAAAGCCTGGGCTTATAACATCATGCACACCGCTCTCTCCAGAGAGTTTGCCAGGAAAGGAGGGGGGTGAGTCATAAAAGAGGCAATGAGAGCTGCCCACAGTTAAAATGGTTGCAGCCAGACTCAGTGAAGAGAGATTTCTGCAGCATATTTGGCAAGTACAGAATCACTATATATATAAAATATGCAAAGTGGTTGGAGGGAAGCTTCAGAATGCCAAAGATGTTTTTTATGCATTAAAGTGGTTCCAAAGCCTAAAGCCTTAAGGTTTTTCACCTTAATGCATTCTATGCATTAGGGTGATAAACCTGTGCTGCAAAATCCCCTCAACCCTGCCCTTATATTTACCTGAGACTGATCCAGCTAAGTGCACAAAGAGCAGCGGCTCTCGTAACTGTCTCCCTCCTCCCTGGGCAGATTGATATCAGTGGGAGCCACTGGCAATCAAATGCTGTGCCAAGAGAGTGGGGGGCTGGGCCGAGCCACCCGCTTTGTGTCAATTGACACAGACAGAATGGCCCGGGAGCAATCATGCATGGGTGCCCCCATGAAAAGCGCCTTTCCATGGGTGAACATGCCGATGGAGCATCGGTGGGGGCAGCGCTGTAATGTTGTGTGACATTCAATGTAATATGGCAACCTGGAGGCTTTCTGTACACAGATGGGGAGAGGCTCCCAAAGGGAAATCTCATCTAAAAAGGATGCAGACCTTGCCAATTTCCTCACTAGAACCCTGCAGGTGCAGCATGATAATTATAAAACCACTACCATATAGGTTCACATTGCACCGACACAAACTATATCTTCAGAACAACAAAAAAAGTAGAATCTGCAACAAAAGTTTGTTAAAATCCTTGCAATGTCCGTTGATCAACCAGAAGGGATTTTCTTCTCTTTTTTTTCCAGCAAAAGTGGAGATACTCTTTAGGGCCAAGTTCAGGCAGACAATTTGTTCCAATTAAGAAAATTGCAGTACTGTCATACAGCAGGATACTTCTATCAGACAGGCCTAAGGAGACTGAAACATGCCAATGCATGCCGTGCTAGCATGTGCCTTTATTAGGAAGACTGCTATTTACAGGGAATCAGCAATGACTAGGATTTGAACATGTAATTTCTTTACATCAAATCCACACTAAAATATTCTGCAGGCTTTCCCATTAAAAAGGTTCGCCATTATACCCTTAGCTCTAGGGATGCCTTTGGTCCTCTGGAGCTGGAGACAGGGGTGCAAACTAGAGCTGCACGATTAATCGTCGTTGCGATTCTTGACACAGGGTTTCACAATCTTTGACATGAAAATTATTTACTCTCTGCACTTTGGTATGCAAAGAATTTCCTCTGCTCTCAGCCAAAAGTCAAAGTCTGGGCAATCTGCCAAGTCTGGGCAGCCTGCCAAGTTTTGAAAACATTCTTTATCAGTGGAAAGTTAAATCTAAACATTGTATCACATCAAAGGAATAAACTTCTGTATGTAAATTAGGGAACGTTTAACCACTTAAACACCAAACCTTTTTCTGACAACTCTTTCAAGTTAAAATCATTTTTTTTGCTAGAAAATTACTTAGAACCCCCAAACATTATATATTTTTTTTAGTAGAGACCCTAGAGAATAAAATGGCGGTTGTTGCAATATTTTATGTTGCACTGTATTTGCGCAGCAGTCTTTTTAAAGGGGTTTTCCACCCATTTTGTAAGTTTATTAAAAGTCAGCAGCTACAAAAAGTGTAGCTGCTGGCTTTTAATAAACCAACACTTACCTGCTCCACGGCTCCAGCGAGGCGCCGGACGGGGCTTTGCTCCTCGCCCCCCCTGGCCGGGCGGCGTCTTCATGCTTAGTGTGGGCACCCGGCCGTGACAGCTTTCGGCTTCACGGCCAGGCACCCACTGCGCATGTGCGAGCGTCACTGCGCGAGCGGCCCGGCGCCGTCTGATTGGACAGGCGATCGCCGAGGACCTGTCACGTGTCCTGGACGATCGCCTACAGCAGCCCCTTCCTGTAGGTGATTAAGCTTAATCGCCTAGGCGATTAGGCTTAATCGTCTACTCGGAAGGAGGAAGTGGGACAGGAAGTCCCACTCGTGCTGAAGCCCCCACTCCCCCCCAAAAAAATGACATGCCAAATGTGGCATGTAAGGAGGAGAGGAGTGGGTTAAGAGGAAGTTCCAAATTTGGGTGGAACTCCTCTTTAAATGCAATTTTTTGGGAAAAAAATTACTTTAATGAATAAAAAAAAATAAACTAGTCAGTAAAGTTAGCCCATTTTTATTTTTATTGTATAAATGTAAAAGATTTTACGCCGTGAGAATCGTGATCTTTATTCTAAGCAAAAAAATCGTGATTCTCATTTTGGCCAAAACCGTGCAGCTCTAGTGCAAACCTTACAATATCAATACATGTGGGAACATAACCTATTCAATTGCAGTAAATAAAATAACTGCACAGGTGCTTAACCATGGTTCTATTTGACCGCTTGCAACCAAACAATTTAGCTCATAGCCAAGATCCCCATGGATTTAGATACTGACCCACGGATGACACATGCTTATTCTGCAAGCACCAGGGCAGGGTTACCCTTTATATTAGTTGAGAAAACCAAAGAAAAAAAAACAAAACATATTCCAGGTAACAGATTAGAGGAAAACCAGGTTTACTGTGCAAAGCTATGGTGGTCCAACTACGCTGCTTAAATGGGCTGCTATGCCACGTGAAACGCAAACCGCGCTGCGGGCGAAGATGTGTGGGGTGCCATTCAGAGCAACCCCAGGAGCAGTGCGATTCGGCTGGGCGTGGTTGCAGGTGCAACTAGAACGCACATTGTGGGCAGGTGTGAACCTAGCCTACGTCCCCTGGAAGATTAAGGCCTTGTGCACAGTCAATGTTTATCCCTTGTAAATGAGATCCTGGGGTTTTAGTGCAGGAGGAAAGCATAGGTGGTACTAACATTTAGGGCACTATGTGCCCATGGACAACTGCTCTGAACACTTCCTTTTTGTGTTCAAAGGATTCATCACTGGATACACACTGCCCTAAATGTTCGTACCACTCACTTCACAGATCAGCAGCCTCAAGAATTTTACGGGCCGCCCGCAGGGTTAATAGACAGTGTGCCTTCTACCCACATGCAAATGCTAGGCTTGTTATCGCTCAGTTAAAAAGCCTATATCGTTGATGGTATGGGGGTGCATTGGTGTGTATAAAATGGGAAGCTTGCACATCTGGAAAAGTACCAATCGTGAAAGATAAATCCAGGTTTTAAAGCAACATATGCTCCTTCCAGATGACCACTTTCAGGGAAGGCCTTGCATTATTCAGCAGGACAATGCTAAACTGCGTACTGTACTTACGACAACAGCATGGCTTTGTAGTTCAAGAGTCCAGGTGCTTAAAGCAAGTGTAAACCCCGCTTTGTGATTTTTACCTATAAGGCTTACCTGTAGGTAAAATTAATCTCTCCTAAACATACACCGTTTAGGAGATATTCACCCTGCATGCACCTGCTGACGTCAGCAGCGCATGCACTCTGAATGTCCAGCATATTGTGAAGGTACAGAGTGACGTTGTCACAGCTCCGGGCCACTCAGTGCCAGAGCCTGTGAACCCGGAAGAAACGGCACGGGAATGTGTCAGCCCCCTCATCAGTGACTGGGTGCCGCTTCTGCGGGGGCTTCGTTCTATGATATTTCATAATGTACTATTATGCGATGGATACTAGCACATTATGCCATGGTCTTGCAGCACCACAGAAGGTTTTTCACCTTAATGCATAGAATGCATTAAGGTGAAAAACCATAAAGATTTACAACCCCTTTAAGGGCGTAAATCCTTCCGGGGCAGAAGTGGTTAAAACTTTGATATATTTTCAAATGTGAATAAAATTGGTGTTTAGGAGATTTGAAAATCAGTGAATTCTGTTTTTATGTAGATTTTACACAGAATTTTTTTTTGGAATTGGGGGTGTATGTACATAAATCAAGATTTGGCTTTCAATACACCAAGTCCTCAAAGCTGAAATACAACAAAACAGACTTTATAACATTAAGCCAGATACAAAATCCCGAATAAAAAATGTCTACAGTAGGAGGAAAAAAAAAAAAAAAAAAAAAAAAAAACTCACGTTGCTCTCACTGTCTTCTTCACACATCGATTCTTCCACAAACTGCTGTCCATTCTATAAAAGGTACAAGAGAAATATTTAGCATAACTAAGCATAAATTCACAAAGTTAAAACAAGCATTTTGCGAGCAACGTGAAGGTACAGAGAACAATCATACAAATAAAAATGTTTTAAATAATTTAATCAGGAGATATTTAGCATTGTCAAAAACTAAGTGGGGCATAATCTAAATACAAATATGCAGCTTATACTATGGCACACAAGGGGTTAATTGAGAATTTTAATATACATCTTATTGTCAAATGGGACTTATAACAGTAGCCTAATCCCCCCTTCAAAATGCTATTTTTTTTTTTTTAAATATAATTCTCAGATTCTCCCATCAACACATCTAACGTGGATGGGCGAATCCTCCCTGCTGAGCCATTGTATTCTGACAGCTGGGAAACTTCCCCCTTCGTCAGAATAAATTGATCAGAGCTGTTGGCTATAGCCAGCAGCTCTGATCAAGTGGCTAAAATCCAACAAGAGCGGTTGTACTGGTGTCCATGCATGGATTCAAATTTGTCTGGCTCAGCAGGGACCATATTGTTGTGATCTAAGGGATGCCCGATTGGCAGCTGGCTCCACCTCTCAGCATGTGGCTAGAGCTAGCTGCTTCTGCCTGCTCTCCTGCCTGTCGCTCTAGTGAGCGCTGGAGCAGCAGAGCCGACGAGAACTGAACGAATGATCAGTGGTCATGTGATCGCTCTGTTCTCTAGCTTAGAGTCAACAGGGTGCAGCTGCAATATCAGACCTATGCTGGTTTTGTTTTTTGTTTTTTAACAATCCCAAAGTTCTCCTTTAGGGAGTACTAGTATATCACCGATTGTTGACCAATCTCCATCGAGTTTCATTACAACATACATGGGGCGATGAAAAAAAGACAATTGAGACATTTCTGGGGTGTGGGTGCAGTCAGAAGCCTCAAGCCAAATTCATGAAATCTGTGTGACATTTTCATTTATACCAACACATGAGACAATACATCTTGTTCTCATTTGTGACACTTGTACTATCACTATTTTAACTAAGGTCCAACGGATCATCATTGATCCGAATGGGTCGCCGCGTTCGGATCGGCACACCACACGAACCGCGCATTAGGAAAGGCCGCGGCTTCGGCCTAGCTCCGGAGCGGTGGCCATCTTGGTACACCCGGCGGCGGCCTAAGTGAGCTCCCCAGAGCGGCGCGTTGACGGGGGAGACGTGGACATTGCAGTGGGGGGAGATGATGTGAACATTACAGTGGGGGGGACATGTGGACATTACAGTGGGGACTATATATGGTGGTAATCCAAAAAATTATCTGATCCGTGACTCTGATCCGAACCGCGAGTTGTTCGATTCGTTGCACCCCTAGTTTTAACCAATTCATAGAAGAAAATACTGTCACGTTGGCAATAAGGAAAGTACACATAAAGACCTCTTTTGTTTAAGTACCGCTTTGCAGACAAAATCCCATTCGTGACCAAATACTAAAAAAATTGTGCAACAGAATCATATACAACTTACTGTCACGTACAAGAATCAGTCATAGGTTGCACGATTTGTAAGATTTTTTAACACGTATCTGGCTGGGTTCACACATATGCAATGCGGGAACCCACACGATTCCTGTGTGGGTTCCCACAGCGCATGTCTTACGCAGACAGTTAATGCCCTATGCAAACTGCTGCGGGTGTCAATACAAAGTTAATGATACCCCCAGATCAGTTCGCAGGGTCCTGCACCATTTTGATCCTAATGCGATGCAAATTCAGCCTATGCACAAAAATTGCATGTGATCTGCACAGCAATGCGGTGTGAATCTCACAAGTGAAAAAAAGGCAAGAGGCTGGATTTCCATCCAACCCAGGTGCTTTGAAGAAAGTATTGTCATGTGGTCAGGGAACTCTTCTTCACGCAGCTTAGTACCAACACAAGCCTGCTACCCTCGCTATGGCTCAGTCAAGACCCATTGCATGGAAAAAATCAAGTGTAACTGATGAGTAACTGGCTGCATCTCAGGTCTCAAGTAGAAGTAACCCTAAGTGAATGAAGTTTCGTTTGCTAAAGTGCTGTGTATTATAAACTACTGTTTCCCCCCCCCCCCCTTTTAGAATATACAGTTTTCATTTATTTTTGTTTTTTATTCTAGTACTGCCGACCTATTTCAGCCACTCCACTCCCTGTCTAGATGCAATGGCTGCATATCACTGCTCAGGACAGGCTCTCACAATGACAAAGGCAGAACATAACTGCACAAATGAGAAGTACACAAGGCACTGTGACAATACAGGAAGACAGCTGGAAGAGAGGAACAGAGCATTGTACAGGAACACTGTTCTAGAATGACAAGAAGCTTCCACTGATTTACTAGGTATGGCCAGTACAACGTACGGCCAAACAGCTTACACACAGTCTGCAAGAGCCCTGCATTGCACCCACGAGCGGCTGGTGGGTGCAATGCTTTCCAGGCTCCCAACAAAAAGATGTGCATTTATTTTTTGTAAAGATGAACTTATCCTTTAACTCAGGGGTCCTCAAACTTTTTAAACAGGGGGCCAGATCACGGTCCCTAAAACTGTTGGGGGGCCGGACTATAGTTTAAAAAAAATATGAACCTATGCACACATCTTATTTGAAGTACAAAAAAAACAGGAAAAAACAATACAATATTTAAAATAAAGAACAATTTTAATCAACATAAACGTATTAGTATTTTACAGACTCCCTTCATTACGGAACCCCAGCCCCTGCATCACCGATTCCTCTCCATTACAGATCACCCCCATCAAAAATTCCCCCGTATTAGGTCCCCCCAACACAAACTTCTCTCCATTACAAAGCCCCCAATAACAGACCCCCCATCACACAGACCCCCAACACAAAGGGAGGGGAGAGGATAGGACAGAGTGGGAGCAGCCAGGTGGAGGGGAGGAAGGGGTGGGAGCAGCCAGATGAAGGGGAGGACAGGTTGGATGCAGCCAGTTGGAGGGGAGGACAGGGTGGATGCAGCCAGGTGGAGGGGAGGACAGGGTGGATGCAGCCAGGTGGAGGGGAGGACAGGGTGGATGCAGCCAGGTGGAGGGGAGGACAGGGTGGCTGCAGCCAGTTGGAGGGGAGGACAGGGTGGATGCAGCCAGGTGGAGGGGAGGACAGGGTGGCTGCAGCCAAGTGGAGGGGAGGACAGGGTGGCTGCAGCCAGGTGGAGGGGAGGACAGGGTGGCTGCAGCCAGGTGGAGGGGAGGACAGGGTGGCTGCAGCCAGGTGGAGGGGAGGACAGGGTGGATGCAGCCAGGTGGAGGGGAGGACAGGGTGGCTGCAGCCAGGTGGAGGGGAGGACAGGGTGGATGCAGCCAGGTGGAGGGGAGGACAGGGTGGATGCAGCCAGGTGGAGGGGAGGACAGGGTGGATGCAGCCAGGTGGAGGGGAGGACAGGGTGGCTGCAGCCAGGTGGAGTGGAGGACAGGGTGGATGCAGTCAGGTGGAGGGTAGAACAGAGTTGGAGCAGCCAGGTGGAGGGTAGAACAGGGTTGGAGCAGCCAGGTGGAGGGTAGAACAGGGTTGGAGCAGCCAGGTGGAGGGTAGAACAGAGTTGGAGCAGCCAGGTGGAGGGTAGAACAGAGTTGGAGCAGCCAGGTGGAGGGTAGAACAGAGTTGGAGCAGCCAGGTGGAGTGGAGGACAGGGTGGATGCAGTCAGGTGGAGGGTAGATCAGGGTTGGAGCAGCCAGGTGGAGGGTAGAACAGAGTTGGAGCAGCCAGGTGGAGTGGAGGACAGGGTGGATGCAGTCAGGTGGAGGGTAGAACAGGGTTGGAGCAGCCAGGTGGAGGGTAGAACAGAGTTGGAGCAGCCAGGTGGAGTGGAGGACAGGGTGGATGCAGTCAGGTGAAGGGTAGAACAGGGTTGGAGCAGCCAGGTGGAGGGTAGAACAGAGTTGGAGCAGCCAGGTGGAGTGGAGGACAGGGTGGATGCAGCCAGGTGGAGGGTAGAACAGGGTTGGAGCAGCCAGGTAGATGGGAGGTAAGTTCTTACCTTGGAGGGTAATAAAAGAATCACTGGCTCCCTCAATGCCTCATGGCATTCCTTCTCCTCTCTTCCTATTCCCCCTTCCGCTCGGCATGTTGGGGGCTGAACTCCTCTCAGGGAATCATCATGGGGCCTGCTGGTATCCAGGACTACAATTCCCATAATGCTCTAGTTTCCCAGCTATTGGCTCTGAATGTAGCCAATAGGAGCAGGCATTGTCAGGTGAATTCTCTGCTCAAAGAGAGGGAGGGGTGGAATTCCCCCGCAGCTGCGGCTCTGCCTGTGTCTCTCCTCAGAGCCTGTCAGTTTCATCGCCACTGCCCTGTCACTAGTTTCAGTCCACGGGCCGGGTAAATCACACTGGCGGGCCGGATACGGCCCGCGGGCCGTAGTTTGAGGACCCCTGCTTTAACTGCTTATTGTCTAGGGGTGAGAAGAGCGGAAATATACTTACTTAATCCGCCAATCCTCAGAGTGCAAGACCGTTGGTTCCCTGTCGCTCCTGTCATCACACCCATGGAAGGTAGGGTGGCAGAAACAGTACACTGTTGGATGTGGGGGGGGAGTGCCGTTTGTGATTGGGCAAGTATAGCCTTTGGGTGCACCCCTAGACAAAATGAGAAGTTAACGGCATAGCCCCACTGCATGGGAGCAGTGCTGTGGAGTCGGAGGAGATTTTGGGTACCTGGAGTCGGCAAACAATGCTCCAACTCCTAATAAATTTAGATTGGAATTAAAAAAGCAAGTTTAAATGTCCCAATTCATAAAAAGTTATAATTATGCCTTCTCTACTGTAAGAATAAAGACCAATGCATGCAGTGCCTCACGTAACCGCAAAACGAACACGTTAAGTGACCGTGAAGAAGCATGCTTTTCATGTGCTTCACTATATGGCACGCAACGCACAATTAGGAGCGGCAATACTTATACTTTCCATAGTGTTGTGTTCTGCTGTTACAGGGAACACAGCGCCCATGGGTAACCTAGCCTCTCACTGATAATGGATTAAGTAAATATGTTTTTTGCAGGACTAGAGACATAAGTGAAGAGAATGGAGGGTCAATAGTTCAAGACTGAAGCTGTAAACCATTGGAAAAACTGCTGTCATTTAGCTAAGGCTATAAAAACTCCTGTGGTAATGACATGTATGTTGCCTTTCTTTCCTTCAAGGAATGTATAAAATACATTTGCATATTAAAGGGGAGTTCCACCCACAATTTCACTTTTTAAATATAAATACCCCTGTAATACACAAGCTTAATGTAGTCTAGTAAAGTTAGTCTGTAAACTAAGGTCCGTTTTATTAGGTTGTTAGAGCATTTAGTTTATAATCTAGAAATAGACTGTGGGCATCATGAAGCCAGACTGTATGACTTCCTGGATTTCAGCCTTGCAGCTTTTGCACATGCTCAGTGCTGCACAAGCAATGTAATAGGTTTCAGTCAGGTTTCCATAGCAACGGGAGTGTCACAGGAAGTTGCCGCCCCTGCTCTATGCAAATAGGCTATTTGCAAGGACTACTGGGATATATGATGCCTATCCCAGAAACCCTTGTGAATAGCCTTGTGACTTAATAGCCTAGGCTAATAAGGAGGAGGAAGTAATGAAGGACTACAAAATAAAGGTATTTACAAGCAACAAAATAAATAAAAATTGTCCATTCTTAACACTATGAGATTAGGGCATGCAGCACAGACAAACATAAAAAAATGGGTGGAACTCCACTTTAATACAGAGGAGTCAGAGTCGGAAGTACAAAAAAAAAACTGAGGAGTCGGAACATTTATCTACCAACTCCACAGCCCTGCATGGGAGGAAACTTTTTCATGGAGTTCTGCTTTAAAAAAAACTTGCCTTAATATTTGTGGAATGCTATCCCTGCTATTTCCTTTTGAAAATGGTAGCTGGCACATTGAATCTTTGGCTTTAAGGCTGCATTCACACTACTGCGTTTTGAACTGCGGGCAGATTTGCCACAAATCTGCCCGCGATTTGAAAGTGCTGATGTGTGAATGACAAATTGCGGTACTGGCATTTGAGATGCCATTCATTTGAATGACACCTCAAATCGCAGTGCAGGTCTGCCGCTATATTCACGCGGCAATCCGCACCACGGGAAGCATGTCGCCCCAAAGTAGCTCCTGAACTTTTTCTGGGCGACATGCTTCCCGTGATTTCAGCCCAAATTATCACTGCAGAGCCGCACCGCGATTTGAGGTGTCATTCAAGTGAATGGCATCTCAAATGCGAGTCCCGCGATTTGTCATTCACACATCAGCGCTGTCAAATCGCTGGCAGATTAGTGGCAGATTAGTGGTGATTCAAAACGATGTAGTGTGAATACAGCCCAACACCTACTGAGTCCACTCACCCAGATATGTAAATTAGGACTTATTTGATTTATTACAGGTACTTCAGTGCCATCAATTTACACAGTGCTTTACATTTTTTTTTATTATACATTCACATCAGTCCCTGCTCTCTGGGAGCTTACAATCTAAGGTCCCTAACTCACATTCATACATATACACACTGGGGCCAAATTTAGACAGGAGCTATTTAACCTACCAGCAGGTCTTTAGAGGGTGGGAGGAAAACGGAGTACCCGGAGGAAACTAATGCAGACACATGGTTGGGATTCAAACCAACGACCTCAGTGCTCTCAGGCAAAAGCCCTAACCACTTAGCTACTGTGCTGCCTTTTCTCAGATTTTCACTCGTTATATACTTGTTCCAAGACAAAGTATTAAAAAGAGAGAAAGCCAGGAAAAGACATATGCAGTACAAAGGTTTTTCCCCATAGAAAGCATACAATTCTCAACACAACCCATGGCTAAGACTCTGGTACACTAAATGCAGCAAAAAGAACTAAGGGGGGGGGGGGGGGGAATAAGCGTCATCGGTTTCATAAGCATTTCCACTTTTCCCACTCAGCACATTAGGACCTCTGATCTGCCATAAAAAGAGACTTTTCATTTATATATCCCAGAATTTGTAGCTGCAGTTTTATTTACCAGTATCAGCACTAACCATGCTTGAATTAGATTATGCAGCGTGCAACTGCCTTCCCATATTAGGTTTCCCAATCGTGGGTGCAATGCTTTAGTAATCCCTTACAAAAAAATAAAACTTTTTTGTTGCCTCCAAAAAAATAAAATGTGCATTATTTTTTTTTTGTAAAAGTGAACTTATCCTTTAAGAGACTTATTCACACATATTGGTTGGCCTACATAAAAGGTAAAAATAAAAAAGGTAAAATGGTGCCTTCTTATTCCATAGCGCCCAGAGGAGGGCGATTTCACAGGCCTTCAAGCATAATACTGGCAAAGCTGAGGATCCCAGATCCCACCAGAAGATGCTCCTGCACTGGCACATATCCTTCAGACATATTCAAGCAGAAGCCACAGAAATTATAGGACACTAAATTCTGCAAGATTCAAAATTTTCATACAGCTGTGCATCACCCTCTAAAAAAAAATCCTTCTTTTGCTTTGTTATAACAAGAAGTATAGCCTCATCTATTGCGTGGCAAGACCATTTAGTCAATTGACATTGCGCTCATCCCCCTACTGCATTTACAATACAGCGGAACTCCAAATAACATTAAGTTGATTGCTTGAATTACATATATGTGAACTGTTATCTGCCAAAGGATTTATAATTTTTTCAGGTTTTTTTTTCAGGTTCTTGCCAATCATCTTATAACCCAAGCCATCTTTATGTACAGCAATAATTATTTTTAGTCTTATTTTCACCTGGTGCTCCTGTCTAGTCTGTTTTCCAACAAAGACAAGCAGTCCTGCAGATGTAGCAGTTAGAGGGCTAAGGCAAACCATTTAACACTTATGGATTACATGCAATAAGCATTTTTGGAACTTGGCTTTAATTTGTTTGTGTATCCAAATCTGCTAATCCAACACTACCCTCCCCCTATGATCAATGCTGCTGTCCAAAAGGTGCTTGTTGCTCCTTCACCCAAAATAAAGGCCCCCTAATACAGGAACTGGAAGGGTCAGATCACCAGGTGAAAACAAGGGGGGGGGGGGGACTAAAAGCGGAGCCACCACATCCAACAACTGTTAAGCTGCACTATATTACATTTTTGGTTTTGGGATTAATACAGTGTGAAAGTACGTGGACTCAAGACAACCAACATTCATATTTGCCTGCACACCACGAATCAATGAAGAACAATCACATCACAAAAAAAAAAGTTAAATGTTTCAGAGCTGCACAGCGTCCCTTCATCAAGAGCGACATTCCTTGTCCTGCGCGGCTTCCAAATGTTGCAACTTTCTTCTTTTTGCGATGTGATCATTTTTTAATACAGAAGCTTTTTAGACGATACTGATGATCCGTGGTGAGCTGGCAAATATGAACGTTGATCTGTGATGGTTCCAGTTTCCAGCTATTTGAAAGTGCTGATGTGTGAATGACAAATTGCGGTACTGGCATTTGAGATGCCATTCATTTGAATGACACTAGTGGGTGATATTGCTACATCACCCACTAATACTGAGCCTGAACCAGGAAAGCGTATGATGGGAATATTAACATTATCTCAATACAACCAAAGCACCTTGTAGAACAGAACAGCCACAAATGAAAGCGTGTACCCTTTCATAAAAAGTTTTGTTCAATAGTCACAAGACTGCAGAACAGTCTATTGGGTCCTGGTAGGATGATGTCACAGACAGGGAGGTGCATTCCCTGATAATCATCAATACAGACAGGTGGTGTTTTCCATGTTAACGCAACTCCAGCAGTGATTCCAGGTTTGCAAACTGACCTCACCAGCACAAACCTGCTTCCATGCTTGGCATGATCAGTTTGAAAAAAGGAACCATGGGAAACAAACTTGGTATATAAAATGGCTATACACGTTTAGAAAAAAAAAAACTATATGAGCAACAAAAACACAGATAATATATATTTGGGGTAACATGCATTACTTGATCATGAGCACAATTTGAACTTAAAGCGCAAGGATACAATCACCTTGTAAAACAGGGTTCCCGGCACACGCCGAAGAGCATGCAGAGTTCCCAGCACAGCTAGAGAACTGATCACTCTGTTCTCCTGTTTAGTGTGGTCAGTTTTTAATAGGAAAGCAGAGGGACTGACAAACACCAGGTATCACACAAAGGAAGCAACACAGCAGGCACATAAAATGTTGGCGTAACATTCTTTAAACTAAAAATCAGAAGGTTACAAAATACAGAACAGAAACAACTAGCCAGTAAGCAGAATACAATTGTATTAAACCTTTGCAAACATGACTCAAAGGATCACTTACACATACAATTCAAGAATGGAAAAGGTCATGAAAGCCATATTCGGCAATGATGCCTTTGAGAAAGCATTTAGCACAGAAGATTTTGAAGCCAACAGATGTACTCACCAGTTTTCTTTTATGCAAACATCCATGATAGAACATTCTGTGGAGAACTTTTAATATCTACAGGAGCATTAGATCAGCTGCATCTCCTGCATTACGCCCCAACACCTTACATGCTCAGCTATTAAACAGATTACATACCCAAAATGATGCAAGAGCCTGTATTATAACCAAGATGCATATTGATACAGAAGAGGGTAAAGGATCATCTGTTGCCATGGTAGCCCTCGGGAAGAAAGAATAGTGGGAAATAAATCTGTTTCCTGGACGTTTCCCCATGGCAGCAGGAGGTAAGAGATTTACCATAGCAATACATTAAGAGACTGTAGGTGCACATTACTGGTGTTAATGACATATAAACAATTTTAGGAAGTTGCGCTGCTTGGATATACAGTTGCAGATGACAAATCTTCAATACTTAAAACGATACTTTATCCAAGTCTCTTCTCTCAAAAAGAGCTTTATTGTGCATTTTTTTTTTTTTATTAAATATCACAGCACTTTCTGGGTGACCATTTAGTAGCGATGGCTACACTTTGGGGTATATTTCTAAAGAACTGAATATGACATTCTCCAAAAGTCAATGCAGGTGTATGGCTCTGGTGCCTTTTTTAAAATTGTGTAATAAGGGATACAGCGCTCATATAATTTAAATTAGATTCTAATAATGAACAAATCAATATATTAACCGTGATGAATATTAAATAATGTGGTGTCACAAATGTGTAATATAACCAATATGTGACTCGAAACCAAGAGTGAACACAGTCTGAAAAATGAATGGGAAAAAAGGAAAAAATTACACTGAATGTGATAAGTGTAAAAAGCTGTGTGGAACTGTAACGGTCACCTCCGTTTACGACCTTCCATCAACCCACGACAGCTTCCGACTCTCCAACCATTCAGCAGGCCCGAACCATTCCATGAGAATTCCCTCAATAAACGAGACTGACAAGCTCTGTTACTGCGTCAAAATATGAACTAACTTTTAATGGTTTCTTAGCTTGATTATATGCAGTATAACAGGTCACAGAAATCACAGGAACAATCAAACTGTCCACCCCCCTCATCACACCATGGGGGGCTTCAATCACATTCTTTTACATAATGATATTCAGAGTTAATTATCCCCAGACGTTGCGTCTCCGACAAGTACATTTCACACAAACAGTATACATAATGAGAGGGTCTAGGAGCCAGGCTGACTCTCAGTTTCAATCCACAGAAGCAGTCTTAGTTAGCATCTCAACAACCTCACACAATGGAAGGCCTTTCAAGAGCCAGGCTCATTTAACGCGTCACTAGCCAGGGCTAATCATTGAAAAGAGTCAGTATTGACCGGTAGGGTCACAATATCCTTTACAGACATTTAAAGAATATATGGTAGATTACTGTCCATGTTAAAACAATCCAATATATGTCTATTTCCTGGCTCAACCTGTGCCCAAAAGTGACTCCTTGTACATGGCTCCCTCCTTGTGGAACACTCCGGCAGACCCGGTTTGATCCTTTTCGAGTCAACTTGGGGATGTCCGGAATTAGGAGGCCGGGATGACGTCTGTTTGCCGGGATAAACCATCAGCATTGCCATCTGGCTTACCAGGTCGGTAGCTGATGGTGAAGGTGAATAATGGAATTCAGTTCTGGAACAGTCACTTGCTTTGCTCTCTCAATGGCTCCCAAAACCTGTTGATGCTCTTGGGCGAGATAGGGCACAACCTGCGCGCAAATCCCATTTAACCTTTTGGCAATTTCAGCCTGTTTGTGCATTTCAATGTTCAAGCCACGGGACATCTCATAATACATGTAGTGTCGTTGCATCTCCGATTTCTCACTGGCCAACTTGTCACATTCACATTTTAGACTGATAGTGTGCCGGATCTACGGTACATGTCGGGGAAGGTAGTCTTACCCGGGTCTCAGCAGCAAGCGAGTTGGTTCCAGCAACGCGGGTCGTGGCACAGGTAGTCACTGTGTGGGCTTCAGCGGGGCACATCGGGGCGTACGCAGAAACAAGGGGGGCCAAATCATTCCCCAGTAGTACATCTGCTGGCAAATCCTTCATCACCCCCACATTCACATGTCCCGAACCAACCCCCCAATCCAGGTGAACCCAGGCAACAGGTAGCCGGAAGACTGTGCCTCCCGCTACTCTTACGGCTACGGTGTCTCCAGTGTGCTGGCTCTCTGGGATGAGTTTCTTCTGTAGCAGTGTCATCGTGGCCCCAGTATCGCGTAGTCTCCCTTGGCTACCTTTCCATTGACCCAGACAGTCTGCCTGTGTTGCTGCCTGTTGTCCTGGTTAGCTGCTTGTATCGGATCTGCCTCATGCAGAACGCCCCAATGTTCTGCCTGGGTGGATTCAATGGACAGTCTAGCTTTCTGTGTCCTAGCCGTTTACACCCAAAACACCTAATGGGCTGTGAGTAGTCCTGGGAGTTGAATCTGGGCTGCTGAGGATAAGTGGCCGCTGGAGGTGGTGCTGTAGGATGGTCCGACTGGGGTTTGTAGGCAATAGCCGGCGGGGGTGCCGCTGATCGATAATCCACCCGAGCTGTTGTCTTGACCACAGAGTTGTCCAGTTTGCGGGCGTCTGTATTCGTCTGCCAGGCGAGCTGCTTCAGACAAGGAGAAAGGGTTTCTGTCCCGGACCCACTCTCTGACTTCCCGGGACAGTTTGTCAAAGAAGTGCTCCAGCAGGAACACCTGCAGCACCTCTTCCCCGGATTCTGCTTGGCATCCATCGACCCAGTGGGATGCTGTGCGGTGTAGGCGGCATGCCCACTCGGTATAGGAGTCTCCAGTCTGCTTGCTCGTCTCTCGGAACCGCCTCCGGTATGCCTCTGGTGTGACGGCATACCTGGCCAAAAGTGCTTCTTTTACCAGTCCATAGTATCCTTGTCTGGGATGGCCGTGAACGCTTCACTGGCCCGGCCGGACAATTTCCCAGACAAAATGGCAACCCATTCCTCTGTGGGCACCCGGTGTAGGGCACATTGCCGTTCAAAATCAGCAAGGTACCCATCAATCTCCCCTTCAGTTTCAATGAAGTTCTTAAAAGCAGCAAAATGTATCTTTCTCCTTTCAGTTGGTGCTGCTGTGACTTCTGCTGCTGCAGAACGTCTTTGCCGTAGCCAATTTGCGTCCACAGCAGCTATAACTCGGTCTAAGATCTCCGGTGGAGGGTTAGGACCATAGTGTGCCAGTCGTAGTTTGACAGCCCGATCAGAACTTGCCTCCTCCGGGGTCCTGTCTGTTACGCTGGGCCTTTCCGTTAAGTTGGGTCTTTCCGCTCCATCCATTTGGACAAGTTCTGTGATCACGTCCATCTTATGGTTGCTGGCTGGTCTGCCACGGTTCTCCAGTAGTCCTTGTAGCTGTCCTTTAAGCGATGGAATTATCCCGCTGCTAGCCACCAATTGTAACGGTCACTACCGTTTACGACCTTCCATCAACCCACGACAGCTTCCGACCATTCAGCAGGCCCGAACCAATCCATAAGAATTCCCTCAATAACGAGACTGACAAACTCTGTTACTGCGTCAAAATATAAACTAACTTTTAATGGTTTCTTAGCTTGCTTATATGCAGTACAACAGGTCACAGAAATCACAGGAACAATCAAACTGTCCACCCCCCTCATCACACCATGGGGGGCTTCAACCACATTCTTTTACATAATGATATTCAGAGTTAATTATCCCCCAGACGTTGCGTCTCCGACAAGTACATTCCACACATAAACAGTATACATGAGAGGGTCTAGGAGCCAGGCTGACTCTCAGTTTCAATCCACAGAAGCAGTCTTAATTAGCATCTCAACAGCCTCACACAATGGAAGGCCTTTCAAGAGCCAGGCTCATTTAAGGCGTCACTAGCCAGGGCTGATCATTGAAAAGAGTCAGTATTGACCGGTAGGGTCACAATATCCTTTACAGACATTTAAAGAATATATGGTAGATTACTGTCCATGTTAAAACAATCCAATATATGTCTCTTTATTTCCTGGCTCAACCTGTGCCCAAAAGTGACTCCTGTTACAGGAACCAATCCACATGGAAGATGATCCCAAGAGTTAGTCCAGATGGTCATCCATATGCTGGGTAAAGGAATAGAGTAAGCTTCATCCACCAGAGAAGACTAGTTGCCACCCGCCCACTGCCAAATGATGGCTGAGCGGTGTGGCTCTCATTTTGGGATGACGTCATATGATGGCCGTGTTGCCAGGACACGGAGCGACCCCAATCTCTAAAGAGCC
The DNA here is from genome assembly GCF_905171775.1 of Rana temporaria. Lineage (NCBI taxonomy): Eukaryota > Metazoa > Chordata > Amphibia > Anura > Ranidae > Rana > Rana temporaria. The sequence continues at coordinate 423,915,250 of NC_053490.1, forward strand.
GCGTCATCTGCTCTCCTCGCCTCACACTGACAGCTTTAACCCTTTATTGGCCGCTAGAGGGGGTAAGGGTGCCCCGCTAATGGCCAAATAGCGCAGTGAAATTGACGATAAAGCGCCGCTAAAAATATCGGCACTTTACCGCCGACACCGCCCCAGTGTGAAAGGGACCCAAGCTTTACCCGTTAGCCTAAATTTTAAAACAAACCATTTTTTATTCAATCGACAAACTTTTGAAACGTTTTAGAAGCTTTTTTTTCCAGGCCCAAACATTAAAAAAAAATTCAAATAAATGGGGGTGGGTGGAGGGATTAAAATTGGTGCACTATTCTAACCAGAGAAAAGGGAGCCGATCTTGAGCCCAACAAACAAAAGGGGCTACCTGCTGCCTATTCTTTGCTGTGTCCGTGACATACATAGCACATAGTTTGGCTGGAGCTGCATGCTCTAGAATTCCTCTATCCTGGCCAGATCACCCCCCACCTCTTCTAAAAAGCGTGTGAGGAAGTAGAATGATTTTATCTGCAGCCGCTGCTTGTATAGTGTACTGCAGTAGAGAGATAGATCTGAGCTGTCTGCCGACAGTTCATCACATACTGTACTCCAAGTCTGACCTGACGTTTACAAGCCGTTACGGGTATTTGGAGTTTCAAATGCCTCTAAACATTTGTCATGAATGCATTTTTTTGCTTTCCAAAAAATGCTTCAAAAAATGTAACTGCCTAGAAACAACCCTGTGTACATGTACTTATAAAAAGGAATATTCAAGGGAAGCTGGGGAAAAAAAAAAAAAAAAAACACCCAACTGCTCCTGAACCAGGGTTTGACAAATTTGCTTGGAATCTAGGAGCCAGCTAAAAAAGTTAGGAGCCAAAAAACGCACCCCGTCCAGACGAGCTTGCGCGCAGAAGCGAACACATACGTGAGCAGCGCCCGCATATGTAAACGGTGTTCAAACCACACGTGAGGTATCGCCGCGATTGGTAGAGCGAGAGCAATAATTCTAGCCCTAGGCCTCCTCTGTAACTCAAAACATGCAACCTGTAGATTTTTTTAAACGTCGCCTATGAAGATTTTAAAGGGTAAAAGTTTGTCGGCATTTCACGAGCAGACGCAATTTTGAAGCATGACATGTTGGGTATGAATTTACTCGGCGTAACATTATCTTTCATAATATTGAAAAAATTGGGGATAACTTTACTGTTGTCTTATTTTTTAATTAAAAAAAAGTGTAATTTTTTCCCAAAAAAGTGCGCTTGCAAGACCGCTGCGCAAATACGGCATGACAGAAAGTATTGCAACGATCGCCATTTTATTCTCTAGGGTGTTAGGATAAAAAATATATATAATGTTTGGGGGTTCTAATTAGAGGGAAGAAGATGGCAGTGAAAATAGTGAAAAATTACATTATAATTGCTGTTTAACTTGTAATGCTTAACTTGTAATACCAACGGCCACCACCAGATGGCGCCAGCTCACACAAGGAAGACCGGGCGACCGGGATTTGTCGAGCCGCTCATCCGCTGACACCCGCTATCCCATAGGGATACACGCATGTCCCTTTTTCACCTGTAAACAGATGGATGAAAAAAACTGCTGGTGTGAAAGGGCCCTAAGGGTTAACTTTAGAACCACTGTTTTTCCTGCAGAGACACAAACAAAAACAAAAACACACACACACACACACACACACACACACACACAAAGTAGAGGGTGTGGAAACCTCACACAAATGTTGCACGTTTAGAAACCTACAAAAAGGGCAATTGTAAGGCCTTTTTGATGCAAAGTGCACCAGTAGGTCTTTATACAGACAGAAAGCAGAAAACACTATATTGTTCTGTTAAGTTGTCTATTACAGCTCCAGCACCGCTGCACCTAGCAAAGGGAATCCCTGCCAGCACCGCTGCAGCTAGGAATTAATTTTTTGCGTCAGCAGCACAGCTGCAGCTAGGAAAAGGTCTACTTTGGCAATGCCGCAGCAGCCAGAAAATGGCCTCTACCCTTACATCACTGCTGCCAAGATCTTTCACCCCTGTGGCTTCCCTGCACTGCTGCAACTATAAGTGGGCCAGCAGTACCACCACAGAAAAAAAAAAAAAAAAAAAAAAAAAGAAACGTCCACCACAATTATACTGTTAAACCAAATTAACAGCAGAATAAAAAAATTAAAAAAAAAAACTCAGTGACCGTACACGTTACTACCCTTAGGGTTAGGTCAGTGTTTCTCAATTCCAGTCTTCAAGGCACACCAACAGGTCATGCTTTCCCTCAGATGAAAATGGCTGTGATAATTACTAAAGCAGGGAAACTGATCAAATCACATGTGCAAAATAATGGAAAGCCTGAAAACATGACTTGTTGGTGCGCCTTGAGGACTGGAATTGAGAAACACTGGGTTGGGTACTAGGTCATCTTCCATGACCATTAGGTGAAAACCACAATAATGAAACTGCACAGTGCAAAGCCCCCTACAGGGTATTTTACCCATCTATAGAAAGAAAAGTCATTTCAAATGCAATTCAAGCTTCACCACATAGTACATGAAATACAAGTTGCCCACTACCAGTAAAACGAAAATATAAATATAAATATATATATATATAATCTCATTCTTGCAGACCAGTATAAAAACCACAGCTTAGGACACGTCCTAAATGTAGTGATTCTCAAGCGTAAATAGGAAGAACTTGTCAAAAAACTATGCAAAGTATTTGAGCTAAAAGTGTTTCACAACTTTGTATTCACATTTTAAAGTGATTCTACAGAGCCCTGATCCTCCTCTTCCGAGGTCCCCTGCTGTTGCTCCTGCCTCCTCTCCCTGCTGAGTGCCCCCATAGCAAGCCGCTATACAGCGCTCCCACACCACCCCAAAGATGCTGCTTGCATGACTTTTTTTCCTGTCCTGCAAGCGCAATGCCCCAATGTAAAAGCCTTAAAATGATAAAAACAAAAAAGGGGGGGCCATACTTTTACAACCACTATTTCCACTGCATCTTTTTTTTTTAATAGGAGCTTAAAGTGGTTGGAAGCCACTCTAACCTGTATACACCATCAGCACTGCTTCCTATTGCAGTATCCCCCTTGACGTGCGATTTATAAATATAAATGCTGAAAATGCCCAATTTCACAGCCGATATTGCAATCACATGACCAGACAGCTCTTTTCTTCCTATGAGAGATGCAGCGGGAGGGGCTAAAATTCAGGAGGAGGAGGAGGAGGAGAGAGCTGTCTGGTCATGTGATTGCAATCTCGGCTGTGAAATTAGCTGTGAAAATTAGCTGTGAAATTAGGTATTTCCTGCATTTATAGATCATACACAGGAGGGAGACACTGCAATAGGAGGCAATGCTGATTGTGTATACAGGTAAGTGTTATGCTAGCAGCAGTAGGTGTGTGTTAAGGATAATTATATATATATATATATATATATATATATATATATATATATATATATATATATATATATATATATATATATATATATATATATATATATATATATATATATATATATATAACATTTTACACACACACACACACACTTTCTATAAGACTGATAGAATAGCAATCAGATTTGTTTTTATTGTTTGTTTTTTAACACAGATCAGGTTTGTCTGAGGATGTTTAAATGCCTTGGTAACAATGGGAACTGTTGGCAGTATGGTTGTTAAGGTAAATGAGTTTGTAACCATTGTCAACAAACTGGTAAACAAAAGCCCAAATAAAAAAAAAGGAGCAGTATAGACTGACAGTGAAGGCACTCATGGATTACCACGAAGAAGGTGTCTGGTCTCCAGGAGCAACGGAGATCATTACACAGTAACCGGAGCCAAGTAACTGTTAAGTGTATTTCTACTGTTACAGACCATAGGCTATTTGTATATAATAACAACTATTTGTATGTAATAGTTTTGTATGTACAGCATCTTTGTATAGTAAAAGCACATTTACACACTACAGATATCTCAGCTTCCTTGCTTATACCACAAAGTAATCTTGCTAGATAGTTGCAAGCAAAACAAGGGGCAGCACTGTCACAAGCAGAGGGGAGGGAGCAGGACACAGGAGCAGAAAGCAGGCTGCATATGACAGAGGCGTGTAAAGTGGCCACGGTGTCAGGTCTCAGCAGCCATGATACACCTTGGTCAGTTTACATAGGGGGAGGGCAGAAACTGCAGGATCAGCCATTTTTTTTTTGTTACAGGGGGTCAAATGGCACGGGACAAGCATAGTGTCATATAACATGCTTTTTTTGGGGGTTAACAAATGCTTTACTGTATCTTGCAGAAAAAGTAAATAGATTCTGCTCCTGCTGAACTGACAAGATGAGAAACTATGCAAGAACATAGAAAAAACACACACACACACACACACACACACACACACACACATTCTTACTGAAGATTACTCTTTCATGCGAGTAAGGAATTTCGAAAGTTTAGAAAGAAACCATTGATTTTATTTCCATCCTCTTTATAAAGTACTGTAGATAGCCAGGAGAAAACAAAACTACAAATGGAAGCTGCAATTTAAATATGCTAATCCAAAGCCTACAGACTTCTTGGAAAGAGGACAATTACAGATGAGGATAGCTGCTGCCCCCCCCCCCCCAAAAAAAACATGATTACTGTCAGACAAATATTAAAAACCAGAAACAAAGTTAAATTTAGATAGGGCAAATCACCTAATGATTAACAACCTTGCCGACTAATGTTAGTATTGTAAGACACTGAGATGACATCAATTGTTCCTGTATGCATTTTAGATTCTTAAAAAAAGAAAGAAAAAAAGGGAACACAAAGTGTGGCCCACCAGCACTGCAATGTTTAACAGCTCAGATTAGGTTTCCCGAATAGGCGAGATATTTCTGATCTAATAATTTCCAGCGAGCTGTTCCATGTGCTTCAGACACAAAACACTGGAATAGTCATGTCTGAGGATAGCCCCTGTAATTCCTTTCCTGTATCTGCCTGCCTGCTTCACTTGCACATAAGATTGTCTAATAAATTACAGGGGGTTTATACCACTTGTCCTACATTCTGCATATTCTTACAGGCTCCTATTGACTGATGAAGACAAGACCCAAAAGGTAAGCAATTTTCTTAATGACAGACCATGGTGTCTAGATCCGCCAGATGCCTGGACTGACACCAGGCTCAGCCTCTCAGCAGACCCTTCACAGCCCAGCGTTCCAATGAGCAAGGAAAGGGCAGAGCAGAGAGCTGTGACTTACAGTCTACAGCGCTCTGCTCACGGAGCTGTGAAAAGCGAGCGAGCATTCGGCGGTGTTCTTGGTGCAGAGGCGCTGGAGAACAGATGCTGAATACACATAGGTACGAATAAAATAAAATACAATTCCTTTGTCTCTTAACAGGAATTCAGCCACTTTGTAAAATGTGCTGGATTGGAATTGACATGAGTCAAGTCTAATGAGGTGCATGCTACCTCGCAGACCGATCTCAGATTTATGGTGCATAGCTATCGCTGTACTTCTGCGGCTGAAAAATGGCCCTTCGGGTCTCAGCTTCTGTATCTTCAGTCGCATGCAACTGCTGGGCCCAAACCTCCCCCCTCCTGCCAATCACAGAGCATTTTGTATAATGTGAACACATTCACAAAATAAAAAGCCTTCTGTACAAGAAGCAGAGGCGAGGTGTGGGCAGAGCTGCTGTGCGAGAGAAGACCACATATCTTCTTTCAGAGAGCACGGAGTATAGTGATCGTTATGAAACTCATTTGTAATTTAAAGAGAAGGTCAGAAAGTAGCATACACCTCATTGGATTTCACTCCTAGTAATCCAGCAGATTTTACAAAGTGGCTGAATTTCTGGAGTCCCGCTTTCAAGCCCCAGAAACTAGTTCAAAGGGTGATCTGGTCAGGAGCTGCAAAACCACAGAAAGATCAGAAAGATTCAATTTACAACAATGTGTGACAGAGGTCTTGACCAAGCTATAGATCAGGGATCTTCAAACTACGGCCCTCCAGCTGTTGCGGAACTACACATCCCATGAGGCATTGCAAGACTCACATTCACTGACATGACTAGGCATGATGGAAATTTTAGTTCCTGAACAACTGGAGGGCCGTAGTTTGAGGACCCCTGCTATAGATGATTGAGAGTTCAGAAGATCCAAGGAGAGGATCTACCTGAACCTTAAGCGTGCTGAAAGAAGCCAATATTTTCTTGCCCAAAGCATTTTCCATGTTTTGCCATTAATGGCCTGTGTAACAGAGAAGGTGATAAAGAGGGAAGGTTGCACTACTAGGACAAGTCCAAATATGTAACCCCTGTAATATGAATCTGTCCACCAACCCTAAAATCATGTGGAAGCATACACTGGGAAATCCCCTCAATTTGCATGAAGGCCTAAGGCAAAATAAATATTTTTAACTTTTGTTAGGTCTGAGGAAACACAAATAACAAAGATAAATCTTCCATTGTTTGTGGATGGTATGCTTCCTTTATTAGGTAGGCAGGGCTTTAAGTGCCCAGCCGTGGGTCGCAGGCGCGCGCCCGCGACCCAGTCCGAAGCTCCGTGGCCACGGGACCCGATCACCCCCGGAGTCCCGTGATTGGTCCCCGGAGCTGAAGAACAGGGAGAGCCGTGTGTAAACACAGCTTCCCCGTTCTTTACTGTGGCGCTGTCATTGATCGTCTGTTCCCTGATATAGGAAAAGGCAATCAATGACATCACACGTCCAGCCCCGCCTCCTACAGTTAGAAACAGGGCTGTGGAGTCGGTAGATAAATGTTCGACTCCTCAGTTTTATGTACTTCCGACTCCGACTCCTCTGTATTAATATGCAAATGTATTTTATACATTCCTTGAGGGAAAGAAACGCAACCTACCACAGGACTACTGGCTGGGAAGCCAACAGTCTGTCTTTTGCTTAAACTGTGCAATACAGTAAACACAATGAAAACAATCAAGTGGCTGGATAGTAGCAGCAGGCATAAACATCAGGAACAGGATCTTTACCAGTTCAAAAATACAAACCACATTATTTGGTTGTTTTATAACAAAAACAAAGCTTATCTATAATGAACCAAAAACAAAATCTGCAAAACCTAGAAATGGTTTATATTAATCTTGAAATGTAGTTATAGGCTTAGCAAATGCAAATCAATTCAATGTAGAGTTCTAAGGAAGAGAATTGCCAGATCCTCTTTCATAGAAGCTCTTAAGTCAGACTGAGCCTAGGGTCACACTGCTGCGAATTCAAAATCGCGGTAAAATGCGCGACTGCGCATTTTGGTGCGATTTCGGCCGCAATTTAATGTAAATCGCGGCCCGAAATCGCAAAAAGTAGTACAGGAAATCGCAGATGCGGCGTCGCACCGATTAGGACAGTGCCATTGCCGACAATTGCCGCCGATTTGAGATGCGATTTGACATGTCAAATCGCATCTCAAATCGTTCCAAATCGTACCCAGTGTGAACCAGGGCTTTATTATTTTTAGGGCTGAAAATAATCTTTCGACACTGACTTGGGTGGGTGGCATTGCAGTAACTATTCTGGCCACATCACTAACGATCTCTGGATAAACAAGGATGGCTTCTTCAACAGTAAGTTTTGATGAGCAATCATACTTTTCAACTTCTTTTAGTGCTTTATAAAACTCCTGTTGGAATTTTTTTATTTGGACACTTACTGGCTCTCCAACATGCGTTCCCTGTAAAAGCAGAACACATCACTATAAGTATAAGTATTGCAGCTCCTAATTGTGCGTTGCGTGCCATATAGTGAAGCACATGAAAAGCATGCTTCTTCACGGTCACTTAACGTGTTCATTTTGTGGTTACGTGAGGCACTGCATGCATTGGTCTTTATTCTTACAGTAGAGAAGTCATTAATTATAACTTTTTGTGAATTGGGACATTTAAACTTGCTTTTTTTTTTTTATTCCAATCTAAATTTAGTAGGAGTCGGAGTAGGAGTCGGTGCATTGTTTGCCGACTCCAGGTACCCAAAATTTCCCCCGACTCCACAGCCCTGGTTAGAAACACATATGAGGTCACACTTAACCCCTTCAGCGCCCCCTAGTGGTTAACTCCCAAACTGCAATTGTCATTTTCACAGTAAACAATGCATTTTTATAGCATTTTTTTTGCTGTGAAAATGACAATGGTCCCAAAATTGTCCGATGTGCCCGCCCTATTTTGTAAACGCTATAAATTTGTCGCAAACCAATCAACCGCTTATTGCGATTTTTTACCAAAAATAGGAAGAATACGTATCGGCCTAAACCGTATCGGCTTTCTTCCTGGTGTTGAGAAAGCCTCTTGAGGGAGGAGGGGGCGAGCAGGCAAGTCAGGACACACTACTTTGCAGATAGAGAAAGGAGCTGTGTGTTAGTGGGCGTCCTGACACTCCTGCTCGCCCCCTCAAGAGGCTTTCTCCACACCAGGGAGAAAGCCTCACATTACTGTCTGTAGTTACAGACAGAAGAACAGGAAGTGAGGATTTCTCAGAAGAAATAAGGACATTTAAAAGCAAAATCGAAGGATGAGGTAAGTGAAGGAGGACTGCACCAAGGTAAAGGAAGCCATTTAGGGAAAACATTTTTTACAACCCCTTTAAATACAAACGATAAACATATGTGACAAATCCTGCTGGATTTTTATTCTGTTGAGCCAGTATTGTGATTCACACATACCTATTGTACTGGATAGAAAAGGACAAGCATATGCCAAAGTTTAGATTGTCATACCAGCTCTTCAGCTACAGTCTGCTTGGTGGAAATTGACTCAGCATTACCACAAGGCTGACAAATTATTTAATGAACAGGCCAGGAAGGAGTGAAGCTTAACCATAAATAGTGCTGGCATCTTTCTGGCTATGTAATGAGACAAAGGAAAGGTAAAACAGTTCACATATTTTTTATTTCTTATGGGATTTATATCCTATAATTGTAGGTCATAACAGAATGGCAATCATAAAACAAAACATGGAACAAATATACAAATGAAATTGCTCTCCTTCAAAAGTTTGCACACCCTTAGTTCTTAATACTGTGTATTGCCCCCTTTAATAGGTGGTATAGCTGCCCATTCGTCTTGGCAAAATAGTCTTTGGTAGTCTTGCATGGACCGCACTGGTAGTCTTGCATGAACCGCACATTTCAGATCTTTTCAGAATGGCTCGATGATGTTAAAGGTCAGAAGACTGATGGCCACTCCAAAACCTTCATATTTTTTCTGCTGTAAGAACTGGAAGCTCAACTTGGCCTTGTGGTTAGGGTCATTGCCGTGCTGTAAAGTCCAAGAGGGACCCATGTGCAGCTTTCGTGCAGAAGAATGGAAATTGTCTGCCAGTATTTTCTGATAACATGCTGCATTCATCTTGCCATCAAGTTCTCACAAGATTTTCCGTGCCTTTAGAGCTTACACCCCCTTCCAAACCATCAGTGAGCCACCATCATGCGTCACAGTGGGGATGGTATTCTTGTCGCTAGAGGCCTTGTTGACCCCTCTCCAAACATAGCGCTTATGGTTGTGACCATAAAGCTCCATTTTGGTCTTGTCACTCCAGATTACAGTGTGCCAGAAGCTGTGAGGTGTTGGGCATATTGTAACCAATCTTTTTTTGTGCCATTGGCACATTAAAGGCTTTTTTCTGGCAACTCGACCAAGCAGCTAATTTTTGTTCAAGTACTGTCATTTTGTACTCCTTGAAATAACCACAGTCATATTCCAGAGCAGCCTGTGGGTTTTTCTTTGTATCCTGATCAATTCTTCTGGCAGTTGTGGCTGCAATCTTTCTTAGTCTACCTGACCTTGGCATCAAGAGATCAGAATAGGACTTGTTTATATCCTTTCCCATCTTTATAAAGTTCCATTATCTTGCTACGCAGGTCTTTTGACAGTCCTTTTCTGCTCCCCATGGCTCAATATCTAGCCTACTCAGTGCATCCATGTGAGAACTAACAAACTCATTGACTATTTATACACAAACACCAATTGCAATTTAAGGGAAATTAACCATTAGTGACCATTTTAACCTGTGTGTCATCTTGTGTGTCTGTACTAAGCAGGGCTGTGGAGTCGGAGTCGAGGAGTCGGGGGGAAATTTTGGGTACCTGGAGTCGGAGTCGGCAAACAATGCACCGACTCCTACTAAATTTAGATTGGAATTAAAAAAAAAAAAAAAAGCAAGTTTAAATGTCCCAATTCACAAAAAGTTATAATTAATGACTTCTCTACTGTAAGAATAAAGACCAATGCATGCAGTGCCTCACGTAACCGCAAAACGAACACGTTAAGTGACCGTGAAGAAGCATGCTTTTCATGTGCTTCACTATATGGCACGCAACGCACAATTAGGAGCTGCAATACTTATACTTTCCATAGTGTTGTGTTCTGCTTTTACAGGGAACGCATGTTAGAGAACCAGTAAGTGTCCAAATAAAAAAATTCCAACAGGAGTTTTATAAAGCACTAAAAGAAGTTGAAAAGTATGATCGCTCATCAAAAAAGCCATCCTTGTTTATCCAGAGATCGTTAGTGATGTGGCCAGAATAGTTACTGCAATGCCACCCACCCAAGTCAGTGTCGAAAGATTATTTTCAGCCCTAAAAATAATAAAGTCTGACTTAAGAGCCTCTATGAAAGAGGCAATTCTCTTCCTTAGAACTCTACATTGAATTGATTTGCATTTGCTAAGCCTAGAACTACATTTCAAGATTAATATAAACCATTTATAGGTTTTGCAGATTTTGTTTTTGGTTCATTATAGATAAGCTTTGTTTCTGTTCTAAAACAACCAAATAATGTGGTTTGTATTTTTGAACTGGTAAAGATCCTGTTCCTGATGTTTATGCCTGCTGCTACTATCCAGTCACTTGATTGTTTTCATTGTGTTGTGTTTGTCTTTTGCTTAAACTGTGCAATACAGTAGACTGTTGGCTTCCCAGCCAGTAGTCCTGTGGTAGGTTGCGTTTCTTTCACTCAAGGAATGTATAAAATACATTTGCATATTAATACAGAGGAGTCGGAGTCGGGGAGTCGTTAGTACATAAAACTGAGGAGTCGGAGTCGGAACATTTATCTATCGACTCCACAGCCCTGGTACTAAGGCCAAACATTCCAGGGTTTATAAACTTTTGAAAAGACAGTTTGGCAGGAGTCAGTCATATTTTCATTATCAATGCTGAAATTTCATGATTTCTGCCATGGTATGCAAACTTTTGAGCACAAATGTGGCTAATAAAACAATGACAAAAAAAAAAAAAAACATTGTTAGCTATTCCAAACGAATCAAATTTCTCCTTTTATACACTATAAAAAGAAATACATAATCAAATATATTGAGCCCTTTTGACCCCTATCATGCCAAAAGGTAAAACAAATATTAATGCCTAAGCACAATTTACAACAGTGACGTGTGTTAGAAAAATCTTATCACCAACTACTTTGTGTATCCAGGTCGAAATATACTCTGTTTTCCAGGACAAAATTGGGCGGTAAATGGTAATGAATACCGCCTGTATTTTTTTTAATCAAAGGAAAAACAGCACAAAAAGTTTTTTTTATTTAGCTGTATATATTTCTTTTTACTACCATAACCTACCACCAAAGAACAACCCAAAATAAAATTCTCCTAATGATCGCAGCGATGCCACATATGTGTAGGTTATTTGTGCTTTGCAACTGTACTACAGCTTAACCAGTTCCCGACCCCCGCATGTACATATACGTCCACAATATGGCACGTACAGGCACATGGGCGTACATGTACGTCCTCGCCTATTAGCGGGTGGGGGGTCCGATCGGGACCCCCCCCGCTACATGCGGAGGTCGGGTCCGCTCGGGGAGCGATCCGGGACCACGGCGCGGCTATTTGTTTATAGCCGCTCCGTCGCGATCGCTCCCCGGAGCTGAAGAACGGGGAGAGCCGTATGTAAACACGGCTTCACTATGGCGGCGCATCGATCGCGTCATTCCCTTTATAGGGAAGACACGATCGATGACGTCATTCCTACAGCCACACCCCCCTACAGTTGTAAACACATACTAGGTGCACCCTAACTCCAATAAAGAATGCAATTTAAATGCATTTTTTGCTGTGAAAATGACAATGGTCCCAAAAATGTGTCAAAATTGTCCGAAGTGTCCGCCATAATGTCGCAGTCACAAAAAAAATTGCTGATCGCCGCCATTAGTAGTAAAAAAAAAAAAAATTATAAAAATGCAATAAAACTATCCCCTATTTTGTAAACGCTATAAATTTTGCGCAAACCAATCGATAAACGCTTATTGCGATTTTTTTTTCTAAAAATAGGTAGAAGAATACGTATCGGCCTAAACTGAGGAAAAAAAATGTTTTAATATATGTTTTTGGGGGATATTTATTACAGCAAAAAGTAAAAAATATTGCATTTTTTTCAAAATTGTCGCTCTATTTTTGTTTATAGCGCAAAAACTAAAAACCGCAGATGTGATCAAATACCACCAAAAGAAAGCTCTATTTGTGGGGGGAAAAAAAGGACGCCAATTTTGTTTGGGAGCCACGTCGCACGACCGCGCAATTGTCTGTTAAAGCGACGCAGTCCCGAACTGTAAAAACACCTTGGGTCTTTAGGCTGCATATTGGTCCGGGGCTTAACTGGTTAAAGAGGAGTTCCACCCAAATTTGGAACTTCCGCTTATCCCACTCCTCACCCCCTTACATGCCACATTTGGCATGTAATTTTTTTTTGGGGGGGGGAGGAGTGGGGGCTTCAGCACGAGTGGGACTTCCTGTCCCACTTCCTCCTTCCTGTAGGCGACTAAGCTTAATCGCCTTCAGGAAGTGGCTGCTGTAGGCGATCGCCTAGGACACGTCACAGGTCCTAGGCGATCTCCTGGCCAATAACACGGCGCGGCGCCGGGCCGCGCGCGCATGCGCAGTGGGTGCCCGGCCGTGAAGCCGAAAGCTGTCACGGCCGGGTGCCCACACTGAAAATGAAGACGCCGGCCGGGGAGGGGGGGAGAGGAGCGGAGCCCCAGCCGGCGCGTCGCTGGAGCAGGTAAGTGTCTGTTTATTAAAAGCCAGCAGCTACACTTTTTGTTGCTGCTGACTTTTAATAAAACATACAAATGGCTGGAACTCCCCTTTAAAAACAATAGTGTGCATTTTTTTATTTTTGTCCTACCTAAAAACACCAACAATAACGCACTAAATAAAAAAAAATATAATATAATAATCCTGCCCAAAATATACTTACCCTGATCTTACTTGACCCAAACACTAATCCTGGCACTAACTTAGATCAAACCTTGATCTAGGTGCTTATTTAATTTTTTACACAAGCGACTGTTTTTTTCTCTGCAAGGAGGAAGGGAGGGAGAATGCATCTTTCCTCAAAACACACACACACACACACACACACACACACACACACACACGCGGGCTTTACAGTGACTGATCACTGTGGTATCCAGAAGCTATTACAGCAATCTGGTAGCCCGGAATCAGACGTTCTGGGTCCTGATCGTTGGTACGGGACACAGGGGCCAGTCACTGTGTTGGGAGCGCGCTGCACGGCATGCTCCCAGCACAAAGACCGATAAGCATATATGCAGCACCATGGCAAAATTCCCAGTCTAGTGGGGCCGCATATATGTGTTGTGTCAGCGTAAAAGTGTATTAGGAAATGAGCACAATATTTACAAGACACACCGACAGGAAAAATGCACTCAAGTACAAGCAAAAGCATTGCAAACGCACAAGAAACGTGCATTTAAGTGCACGTCATAATGCTTGCACTGTGGAGTGAACCAGCTTTTAATCATTTAAAAAAAAAAAAAAAAATTCTGCTGGCAGATGTGACAAAATCAGCAACTCTCAATAAGAGGTTAAATAAGCCCTACATCACAGTTTTGGAGAAGTTCTCCTCTCCCAAGTGATTCCTTCATTAACCAGAGATACTGCATGATAGAATTACACTAGCATGCACCACCAGGGTGGTATAAGATCCTGAACTATCTCCATCCATTCCCGTACATTCATCACCACCCACGGATGATGTAGCAAGATCAGAAGGTCAGAGGAGAAACTGAGTAACCGTACCATGTCACAACTAAACTACCCTGAACCACACCCTGCTGACCTAGAAAAGCATCAGCAAATAAGGTTCATATACCAAATCATACATAGGCACTGCAAAATATTTTATTCAGCACTGCAAATACAAAGGATTCCACATCCTAGCTAGAGAAAAAAAAAGGGGGAGGCAAAAAAATACCTCACTGCAATGACATATCTACTCTAAAGATGAGAAGTGAAACACATGAGTCTAGAGGTCTCCAACCTCATAAATAATCCACTGCCTCTTTCTGCCAGACTGCCTTGTTTTAGGGGCGATGAATGCTATAATGGTAGTCAGGTTACAGATGAGCAGGACTGAAATGACAGCAGCAGCGAATTTGCTTTCTGGCACTCCTCCACAGCTTCTCAATGCCCAATTACTCAGACAGGTTTAAAGGGTGAAAAGGACATCTAAACTGGGGGCAAAGCAAAGTAAATCTAGCAGGGCTTGTCCACAGAACAAAGGAATCCAAGTGTGCTTAGCAAAAAGGACAGACTCTCACATGGAACATCTGTCAGAAGCATACAGTGAGATCACTGGAATTTCTCGCACACTAATATACAAAACCAAAAAAAAAAAAAAAAAACACACTGAGAACACAAAGACCAGAAAATAAGTCAATATGGGTAAATGAGGTGTTCAAATAAAGGTCAGTTACTGCAATTCTTTTGTAGCTGTCATACAGTTATTTGATGGGTAGGAATTCAGTCTTTCTAAAAGCCTGAACTTGCCGATTTCACATTGAACGGATTTAATTTTAGGACAATGTCACTTCCAGTAACTAGATCAGTGCTGTATTCCATACAGATGAATAAAGTCCAGCTTCTCCCCTCCAGTAACTACATCAATGCTGTATTCCATACGGAATAGAGATGCACTTAGACTGTCATCCAGCTTCTCCCTTTATCATGACACCTACAGTAAACTACATCAATGTTCCCTACAGAATAAAGGCCAACTTATAGTCCGCCTTCTTCCCTCATCATAATTCATTTATAAACTGTAAAGGTCTCAATTATTCACTAATTCTTTCTGCAGAACAAAGACAATACAGGCATACCCCACTTTTAAGTACACAACGGGACCAGAGCATGTATGTAAAATGAAAATGTACTTAAAGTGAAACAATACCCTTTTTCACTTCTAGGGTGTAGTGGGGGGTCAGGGACTGTAGTGGGGGTGTCAAGAGCTGTAGTTGAGGTCTCAGGGGCTGTAGTAGGGGTGTCAGGAGCACACTGGAACAGGGTGGGGTATGCTCTCGGAGCTTCAGCTCCTTCTACAGCGGCTGTAAAATGTCCGTACAGTGCTTGTAAGGCACTTTACATACACTCGCAGGTATGTCCTTACTCGCGAGTGTATGTAAAGTGAGTGTACTTAAAGCGGGGTATGCCTGTACACCTTGATTATCTCAATCATCCTATACAGCAAAGATCTATCAAATGACCACACACCCTATGGATGGTTTTAACTCAACAATATTTTATAAACAAAGCATGTGACACGATACTATAAAAAGTACCATTGTGTGCAACGTTGTATGCCAGGTACCTACCTACCCATACAATTTTAAAGCATGGTGACGACAATGCTTTGACACTTGTATAAATGTTAAGGTCAATTCAAAAGTCATTTGACTATTTTAAAATCTGCAGTTTTTATAAGAACAAAACCTGGTGATGCTGTCAGAGTCTTGCTCTAAAGTGACAACATTGCATTCCCATCACCCAACTCTGCTTCTGCGATGTCACCCTATCACATGGATGTCTAATGGAAGAATATTATGCAGCTTTGGTCCTCTGCCGTCACCCTCAGGTAACCCACCCACACTGGAGTTCATACATATGGGCAAGAAATTGCTGCAAAATAAGCAGCATCGGTAAAATACAACAAGGTATAAACAAGGCGAAAGCATCCTGACTGGGAATGTCGGGACAATCTGCATGGAGTTTGCATGTTCTGCTATGGGTTTCCTCCCATACTGTAAAGACATGCTTGTAGGTCAATTGGCCCTAGTGGGTGTATGCATGCGAGATCAGAACATTAGGCCGTACTCCTTGGGGAGAAGGGATCGATGTCAATGTACAGCATATGTGAAGCGCTGCCTAGATGGTCAAATGTATTTGAAATAATAGACTTTAATAGTGCCTGAGGATCCATTAGATTTGTGTATATACAATGTGGGATAGCAAGTGAGTTATATACACCCCTATAGAAAATCTTGATCTATAGGTTTTCTTAAACTGATATCAGTATGTTATATTATTGTTGTTTTTTTGTAAAAATACATTTGCACCATTTTAACAAAGTCAGTTAGCGGGTCCCTGGGCATCATTAAAGTCAATGCTTTCAAACACTTATTACCGTTTATAAAACATGGTGTCTGTCTGTACCCACCCACCTCAATATATAGGACAAGTAAAATGTCAGCAATAAATAAAACGCCATGCTTTCAAGGCAAAGAGGCTGCAGGAGATCAGCAGCAGTGATAAGCACCACAAGGATGAACAAGGTGAATGACATAAAAATCCATGCCGCCTTAACAGTAGATTATACATACACTGATCAGCCAGAACTATATGACCACTGACAGGTTACATGACTACCACTGATTATCTTGTTACAACGGCATCTGAAGTCAGTGGGATATATTCAGCAGAAGGTAGAATTTTGTTCTCCAGATCTCAATCCGATTAAGCATGTTGTCACTAAAGTTGATGTATTGAAAGCAGAGAAAACGGGCACTTAAGTTGTCGTATGGGATGTGTACCTACAGGACAGGTCAGGGTGCCCATGCTGACCCGTGTCCAGAGCCAAAAGCACCACAAAGGGCACATGAGCATCAGAACTGGATCACAGAGCAATGGAAGAAGGTGGTCTGGTCCTATAAATCACATTTCTTTTACATCATGAGGATGGTACATGTGCATTGCTTATCTTGGGAAGAGATGGCACCAGAATGCAGTATGGGAAGAAAGCAAGCTGGCAGGGACAATGTTCTGCTGGAAAACCTTGGGTACTGCCATTCATGTGGATGTTACTTGACATGTACCACCTACCTAAACATTGTTACCGACCAAGCAAATCCCTTCATGGAATCGGCATTCCCTGATGGCAGTGGCCTCTTTCAGCAGGATACAGCACCCTGCCACACTCCGAAAATGGTTTGACAACACAAGTTTAAGGCGTTGACTTGACCACTAAATTCTCCAGAACTCAATCAATTCAAGCATCTGTTGGATGCTCTAGAAAAACAAATCTGACCCACGGAGGCCCCACATTGCAACTTGTATGACAAAGGATCTGCTACCAACCGCGTGCAGCCAGATACCACAACCTACCTTCATAGGTATAGCGGAGTCCATGCCTTTATGGGTCAGGGTGGGTGGTCATAATGTTCTGGCAGATTGGTGTACGTAAACCTGTGTAAATGGTCAGCACTATAAACATACCTATTATAAAATGCCATGCTTTCATCTCTGTAAATCCCTGGTGCCCAGCCTGAGGCTCTGTAGCACTTTTTAGGCACCCACACGGCCCCTGCAGACACTAATCTGCGTTTCCCTATTGCCCTAGTATAGAAGCGATTTCTAGCAGTCTCATGTAACGTGTCTCCAGTCTATGACTGTCTCCTGAATCATGTCCCTAGTCTCCAGAAACTCCGATAACATGTCTGCAGTCCTGGAACATCTCATTTCTGCAATCTCTGACCATCTCCTCCATTATAGCCAGTCCCTGACCATCTCATTCCCATAGTCTGACTATATCCCTGGTGCCCAACTTGCAGCCCTTTGACATTTTTTGTACGGCCCTCTGGGCCCCTGCAGACACTAATCTTTCCAATTGCCCTGTTATAGCAGTGATTTCTAGCAGTCTCATGTAGTATTGCTCCTTAAGCAGCTACTCCTCCACCCTGGCCGCAGTCTCCGACTGTCTCCTCCCGCACCCTGGCCGCAGTCTCCGACTGTCTCCTCCCGCACCCTGGCCGCAGTCTCTGACTGTCTCCCCCCGCACCCTGGCCGCAGTCTCTGACCGCCTCCGTGTGTGTGTGCGCACACACACACACATTATATATATATATATATATATATATATATATATATATATATATATATATATATAATGTGTGGGACGTGTGTGTGTAGGTATGTATGGGACATGTGTATGTAGGTATGTATGGGACGTGTGTGTGTGTGTGTGTATGAATGTAGGTATGTATGGGATGTGTGTGTGTGTGTGTGTGTGAGATGTGTGTGTGCGTGTGTGAGATGTGTGTGTGTGTGCGTGTGTGAGATGTGTGTGTGTGTGCGTGTGTGAGATGTGTGTGTGTGTGCGTGTGTGAGATGTGTGTGTGTGTGTGTGCGTGTGTGAGGTGTGTGTGTGTGTGCGTGTGTGAGATGTGTGTGTGTGTGTGCGCGTGTGTGTGAGATGTGTGTGTGTGTGATGTGTGTGTGTGTGTGCGTGTGTGAGATGTGTGTGTGTGTGTGCGTGTGTGTGAGATGTGTGTGTGTGTGTGTGTGTGAGATGTGTGTGAGATGTGTGTGTGTGTGTGATGTGTGTGTGTGTGAGATGTGTGTGTGTGTGAGATGTGTGTGTGTGTGTGAGATGTGTGTGTGTGAGATGTGTGTGAGATGTGTGTGTGTGTGTGATGTGTGTGTGTGTGAGATGTGTGTGTGTGTGTGAGATGTGTGTGTGTGAGATGTGTGTGTGTGTGAGATGTGTGTGTGTGAGATGTGTGTGTGTATGTATGGGACGTGTGTGTGTGTGTGTGTGTGTGTGTATGTATGGGACGTGTGTGTGTGTGTATGTATGGGACGTGTGTGTGTGTGTGTGTGTGTGTGTGTGTATGTATGGGACGTGTGTGTGTGTATGTATGGGACGTGTGTGTGTGTGTGTGTGTGTGTGTGTGTATGTATGGGACATATATATATATATATATATATATATATATATATATATATATATATATATATATATATATATATATATATATATATATATAATAGATGTATGGGATATGTATGTATGGGATGATGTGCTGTCAGTGTGCTCTGCCCTCCTGTCACCTGCCCCCTCTCTCTCTCTCACTCTCCTCCATATATAGTCAGTCATGCTCTTCACACTCCGGCTACAAAGTTGCCTCCAGCCCGGCAGTGAACGGGTTCCCCCTTCCTTCCCTCCCCCCGCCCGGTCGGCACGGCTGACTTCCTGGCACAGACTCTCCCCCCTGACATGAGGCGACATGCCCGCTCCTCCTCACCTCGCTCTCCACTTTCTTCACCGGCACTTTCTGCCACGGGTCTGCCAGCTGCGCCAGCGGCATCTTCCCCGCCGAGCGAGCGGGTTCCCGTACGAGTCCCGGGGGAGAGGCGAAAAGAGCGAACTCCCTGCTCTGTCCGGCAGCTCTGCTGGCGGAGCCGCCGCCGCCGCTGCTGCTGCTGCTGCTGTCTGTCGTCCAATAGCTGGCGAATGCGTGCCGCTCCAGCGTACAGCTCCTCTCCCCACACACTAGTCACACTCTCTGCTCTCTACTTCCTCTCACAACATGGCGTCCCGAGCAGTACCTGCCGCTGGCTTCCCGACGTCACGTCTAGGGGGCGGTACACTTCTCCCGCCTACTGTCTGGGGCAACAGGTGACAGCGAGGGGAGCTAAGGGGCGCGGCCTAGACTTTGGACACGTGACAGCATACGTCAGATCGGCCATCTTGGTGGAGGCAGAACAAGAGTGACTTTTTTTTTTTTGCAGCGGACAAATCAAGTTTTTTCAATCGCCTCGCGTGACTTCACAAATTGTCCTGCATACCTTTACACATTGCTTTTGTCTGTGGATGGTTTTGAGCATAGTCCTTATGCTATTGCCCAATAAAGGAGATTAAGCTTACAGGAAGGGCATTCCAAGCATTGTAAGATGAATACAATGTGGATAGGAAGTTGTGAACATGCCCTTATTACAAGGACAAACATAAAAGGATTCAATATATTTATCGGCGTAGTTCACCTTTACCACAAAACTGCCTATGAAGATAAGGGGGGGCTTATAGATCAGTGGTTCTCAACCTTCTAGGGCCGTGACCCCTTGATAAAATTTCCCAAGTTGTGGGGACCCCTAACAGTAAAATTATTTTTGTAGCGTGGGTTGTCGGCACCCAAGGCATGACAAGTAATTTGCGCCTAAACCACAGACATTTAGCGCTCCCTTTAATGGCAACTATAATCACACTCACTGTGTCTCCGGCTTCACTGTGTCTTTGACTTTGTGGTGTCTCGCAGCAGTGACACCTATGCCGAAATCAGGAGATGGGGTCTCCTCCAGCCCCTCCCACTTCACATTCCTCCCCAGTCAGCTGACCGCTAGTCTCTGCCCCCAGCCATGCTGTGAACTGAATGGGCGCCTGTAAAGAGGCTGAGTGGGCGGCCGCGGGCTCCAGGAACAGCCCAGCTGGGCGGCTACAGGCTCCAGGCACAGCCGTGCTGGGAGAGTGGTGCGGGCTTCGGTAATAGGCCAGGATTCGGTGACCCCCTGGCAAATTATCATTTGACCCCCAGGTTGAGAACCACTGTTATAGATAATAAAAAACTGTGTAGCTTTGACCAAAGTTGAATAATGTCCTTGTTACATAGTTGCCAACATTGTAAAAAAAAAAATATAGGGACACTTTTTATGGCTGTAGGTGGAGTCTTATTATAATTAGGGGCGGGTCATGCTCTTGTAGGCGTGGCATAGTAAAAAAATAAAAATGTGGTGCTCCGTGGTGAAAAATGGGTGGTATTTACATTAAATGGTGGGTGTGGTTAGAGTCTGAGATGAATGAGAGATGGAGTAAGAAAGGGGGAAAGAGGGAGGGAGAGAAAAGGAAGGAAAGAGGGATGGAGGGACAGCAGGCCCAGATCCTACACCACAATAGAAACGTGTATTCCAGAGTTTAACAAATCAGCAGATAAAGATACTCTAAACACCTGGTGTTGGCGCTTCAATCATCCCGGCACCATGGTTGTTATGGTGTCAGGATGATTGAAGTGCATTATTACTATTATTACATTGTAATATAGAATGAAATCATTCAACTCACCATAATGCAGAATCAGTGGGACCCCTGTGCGTGTCGCCTGCCATCAGGTGCCCCCAGCAGAGTCCGTCCTTAAATCAGGTACCCCCAGCAGAGTCCGTCCTTAAATCAGGTACCCCCAGCAGAGTACGTCCTTACATCAGGTACCCCCAGCAGAGTACGTCCTTACATCAGGTGCACCCAGCAGAGTACGTCCTTGCATCAAGTACCCCCAGCAGAGTACTTCCTTACATCAGGTGCACCCAGCAGAGTCCGTCTTTGCATCAGGTGCCCCTAGCAGAGTCCATCCTTGCATCAGGTTCCCCCAGCAGAGTCCATCCTTGCATCAGGTGCACCCAGCAGAGTACGTCCTTGCATCAGGTTCCCCCAGCAGAGTCCATCCTTGCATCAGGTGCCCCCAGCAGAGTCCATCCTTGCATCAGGTTCCCCCAGCAGAGTCCGTCCTTACATCAGGTGCCCCAGCAGAGTCCATCCTTGTATCAGGTGCCCCCAGCAGAGCCCATCCTTACATTAGGTGCCCCAGCAGAGTCCGTCCTTGTATCAGGTGCCCCCAGCAGAGTCCATCCTTGCATCAGGTGCCCCCAGCAGAGTCCGTCCTTGCATCAGGTGCCCCCAGCAGAGTTCATTTTTGCAACAGGAGCACCCAATAGAGTCCATCCTTGCATCAGGTGAGTCCCTTCCCTTCCTACAATAGTACTTACCAGCCTGATTCCTACACTGACCACTACACTAACCTACATGATTTCTAGACTGACCATTACACTTACCTACCTGTCCACTACACTGACCTACCTGATTCCTATACTGACCAGTATATTGACCTACCTGTCCACTACACTACAATACCCACTATACTACACTGTCCACTACAACACCCATTACACTACACTACACTGATTACCACTACAGCACCCACTACACTACACTGTCCACTACACTGATTACTACAACACCCACTACAATACAACACCCGCTACACTACACTATACTGATTACTACATCACCCACTACACTACACTGATTACCACTACACTAAGCTGTCCACTACACTCATTACTACAACACCCACTACACTACAACACCCACTACAAAACACTGATTACTACAACACCCACTACACTATACTGATTACCACTACACCACGCTGTCCACTACACTCATTACTAAAACACCCACTACACTACACTGATTACTACACCAACTACCCTGCACTGATTACTACAACTTCCACTACACTACACTGATTACTACAACACTCACTACACTACGCTGATTACTACAACACCCACTACACTACAGCACACTAGGATGTAAACCCAGTCTGGAGGTCATGTGTAGCAGCCATGTCCAGAAGATCATGCAGGTTTTAGTACCTGCGGTGCGTGAAGACACAACGTCTCCCTGCAGGGATGTAGTCCCAAGGGAGTGGTCAAGCACGCTGACTAACCCCCAGCCAGAACGGCTTGGATGATGGGGGCAAGCTTACTGAGGAGGAACAGAAAGTGAGAGATTCAGACAAATAAAAAAAACATTTAGAATGGAAATCTAGGGAAAAGGTAAGTGAACCAACTATGCACTAGCTTAAAGGAACCTATTTAGAAAATAAAAAACAAACCTTTACAACCCCTTTAATAAATATGCATCAATAACATAATGAATAGCAGTGACAATAATTCATATTTAAAATATCCTTATGAAAAAAATCTGTGATAATTCATATATACATACACATAATAAACACACACATACAGTATATACACATATAAATTATAACAAAATAAATGTGCTATATTTTGATCGGGTTTGGACTCACATTATTATGATTTTAATATTATACAGCATAGCACCAACAGTTTGCATAGCACTTTACAAAATAAAGTAACACTGTACATTTACAATACAATAGGATTAAGAAGGCCCTGTTCCTGAGAGCTTACAATATAAAAGGTGGAAGGGTGGCGTGCAGAATGGATTAACACATGCGCATTGCCTGTTCTGCCTACAGCAGGATAATCATTCTGCCTGCAATATCATATTTGACCACAAGATGGATCTGGGGGCAAATGTACTGTTTTTGCAGAATCTAGAAACTGTTTAGCTTTAAAAAAATGTTCCCATCATTCTTCTGCCTAATGCCGCGTACAGACGGTCGTTTTTTGTGATAGAAAAAAACAACGTTTTATGTGATGAAAAAAAACAACGTTTTATGTGATGAAAAAAAACGACGTTTTTGAAACTTCATTTTTAAAAACGACGTAGCATACACACCATCGTTTTTTCAAAATGCTCTAGCAAAGCGCGGTTACTTTCAGCACGTACGACGGCACTCTGTTCCATTCAAGCTCGCTTCATAACTTGCTTCTGAGCATGCGCGGGTTTTAAACGTTTTGAAAAACGACACAAAAAATTCAAGCATGTTAGAATTCTTTTTTTGTCGTTTTTCAGAAGACATAAAACGACGTTTTCCCCACACGCGGTCATTTTAAATGACGTTTTTAAAAATGACGTTTTTTTTCATCACAAAATACGACCGTCTGTACACGGCATCAGGAAAAGACACAAGTGTATCCTGGGAACTCAGGCCCAGATTCACAAAGAGATACGACGGCGTATCTCCAGATACGCCGTCGTATCTCTGAACCTGATTCATAGAATCAGTTACGCATAGATTTCTATTAGATCCGACCGGCGTAAGTCTCTTACGCTGTCGGATCGTAACTGCATATTTATGCTGACCGCTAGGGGCGTGTACCCTGATTTACGCCTAGAAATATGTAAATCAGCTAGATACACAAATTCACGAACGTACGCCCGGCCGAAGCAGTACAGATACGCCGTTTACGTTAGGCTTTTCCTGGCGTAAAGTTACCCCTGCTATATCGTGGCGCACATGCGGCGTACCAATGTTAAGTATGGACATCGAATTATGAATATTTTACATCGTTTGCGTAAGTCGTGCGTGAATGGGGCTGGACGTAATTTATGTTCACATCAAAACCAATACGTCCTTGCGGCGTATTTGGAGCAATGCACACTGGGATATGTCCACGGACGGCGCATGCGCCGTTCGTGAAAAACGTCAATCACGTCGGGTCATGGATATTTTACATAAAACACGCCCCCCTGTTCCACATTTGAATTAGGCGGGCTTACGCCGGCCGAATTACGCTACGCCACCGCAACTTACGGAGCAAGTGCTTTGAGAATACTGCACTTGCCCGTCTAAGTTGCGGAGGCGTCCGCCTATAGATATGCCGCTGTCGAGAATCTGGCCCTCAGACTCCATCTTAGAGACTGAAAGAAGGAGCCAGCTATCAGAGCACATGTTGGCATAAAAACTTGCATCTGTTTCATCCCCTAAACGCAGCATCGCTGTGAGAAATACTTATCGCCATCTACAGCCTAGCTTATTCATTGTATTTTTTGTATATTTTATATACTGATTATATGTATCTTTATTTGAATGGAATGGATAGATATTGGGATTATAGCGGTTGTAAGGGGTTAAGGTTCTGAAACTAGGGTCCTTCCTTAACTGTTACATATGGTTGTAAGGGGTTAAGGGTTTCAGAGTGAATATTATTTCACTAATTTTAGTAGAATTCTAAAAGGCCTTGCACACATAGGGGCAGATCCACATACATTTGCGTGGGCGCAGCGTATGTGAGATACGCTACGCCGATGTAACTTACTTTGCAAATCTTTGAATCCTGAAAGAAATCGCGCCGCAAGTTACGGTGGCGTAGTGTATCTCTCGCGGCGTAAGGGCGTGGAATTCAAATGCGGCGAGTAGGGGGCGTGTTTCATTTAAATGAAGCGCGTCCCCGCGCCGAACGAACTGCGCATGCCCCGTCCGTCAAAACTCCCAGGGTGCATTGCTCCAAATGACGTCGCAAGAACGTCATTGTTTTCGTCGTGAACGTAAATGGCGTCCAGCCCCATTCACGGACGACTTACGCAAACGACGTAACATTTTCAAAATTATACGCGGGAAAGATGGCCATACTTAACATTGAGTATGCCACCAGATAGCAGCTTTAACTATACCCCGGAAAAAGCCGAACGGAAATGACGTCAAAGAATGCGACGGCCGCTCGTACGTTCGTGGATCGTCGGAAAAAGCGAATTTGTCGGATCTAACACAGATGCCGTCGTATCTTGTTTGGTGGATACCAAAACAAAGATACGACGCGCAAAATTTTAAATTACACGGCGTATCAACAGATACGCCGGCGTAATTTCTTTGAGGATCTGCCCCATAATCTCTTGTAAGTTTTTATCTCTGAATAAGAGATTGTGCATGCGGAACATTCCTTACTAATTATTAGAGATGTATCTTTCCTTGTTCTCACAGGTGTTGTTTTATATAGTCTATTACATGTGAGACATTCCTTATTAATTGCTAGAACTGTGTTATATATTTTTATCTATAACATCTCTATCTTGTACTAGGAATGCTCCCTCCCTTTTTCAGTTATATTAGGCAGCTGTTTTTTTACTTACTAAGCTTTTTTTAATGAATAAGAAGTCTGTTTTTAACTAGTTATCTTTACAAGAACACGTAGTTTGTATAAACCAATCCTATATTGCTAACATAATATTTCTTTGTTCACTATCCAAATTAATGTATTTTGGCCCCTCCCTTTTTGTAACGCATATATTATATTATCTTAGTATTATCAGTATCTTAGTATTATCAGTAAGGCCCCGTACACACGACCAAACATGTATGCTGAAACTGGTCCACGGACCAGTTTCAGCATACATGTTCGGTCGTGTGTAGGCGCGAGCGGGCCGAATTCCAGCAAACATTTGCCCGCCGGGCCTTTTCCCAGCAGACAAATGTTCCTGGACGTGTTTTAAAACCGTCCGCTGGAATCCTGCCCGCTCGGACATGTACGGTCGTCAGTACAGACCTACCGTACATGTCCGAGCGCCCGCCGTCCCTCGCATGCGTCAAATGACTTTGACGAATGCGTGGAAGCCTTTAAATGGCAGGCCCGCCCACGTCGCCGCGTCATCGCCGCGGCGACGACGCGGACACGCCCCGCGTATTGTTTACTAACCATCGTACAGAATTCCGCGCGTAAACAATACGCGGGGCGTGTCCGCGTCGTCGCCAGAGGGCTTATGTGCGGTGAAAACGGTCCGACGGAGACACAAGAGACAGGACTAAGGGAAGTTGGAAAAATGCGCACCGGGCAGGGGCGCGTCTAAGCAGCACCTTCACCCCCTGCGGGAGTCAGATCCGCAGGGTTCTGGGTGATGCCGTACCCTTAGGTGGATTGCAGATCTTAGGAGATTAGGTAGTTAGATCTATAGAAATAATAATAAGTGTAACTAGTATGGGTCATATATATAGACATGTATATATATATGAGATATATGTTGCCACAGTCACAGGAGTATATGGGACTATGGCATTACTGATGGGATATAACTTCCCCATCAGCACAACAATGTATAGAGAGATCCCTAAACAATTTAAGTAATATATAATATTCTAATTTAAGATGTATAAAAGATTGTATAGCATACCTACTCTTGTGATTTAACACCACTTAGATTCTTATTGGGCCATAGTAGTGGACACAGTGGGCCGGAGTCTCCCCCACTGTGTGACTATTTATTTGTCCTATTGACATGCCTAAGGCTACCATCCTTTAATAGGATACTGGTCTTAAGGGCACCTTATGAAGATACTTATCATTAAGGCGGTGGGGGGATGCCTCGGCCCTATCATGACGCCCCGGATTCGCCCAGCCCCAACTCAGGGAGAAAGGAACTGCTATATGGGTCGTTTATTCTGCATTATACTTGCAGTAATGTAAATTACTATCTATTATTTAGGTGTGGGACTACCCTTTCCATGCCATATCTGGCACTATGGCGCCTCCTTTTTCGTCATATCGCTCTGTGTCCACTACTATGGCCCAATAAGAATCTAAGTGGTGTTAAATCACAAGAGTAGGTATGCTATACAATCTTTTATACATATTAAATTAGAATATTATATATTACTTAAATTGTTTAGGGATCTCTCTATACATTTTTGTGCTAATGGGGAAGTTATATCCCATCAGTAATGCCATAGTCCCATATACTCCTGTGACTGTGGCAACATATATCTCATATATATATACATGTCTATATATATGACCCATACTAGTTACACTTATTATTATTTCTATAGATCTAACTACCTAATCTCCTAAGATCTGCAATCCACCTAAGGGTACGGCATCACCCAGAACCCTGCGGATCTGACCCCCGCAGGGGGTGAAGGTGCTGCTTAGACGCGCCCCTGCCCGGTGCGCATTTTTCCAACTTCCCTTAGTCCTGTCTCTTGTGTCTCAGCTGGCGTTGCTCGACATCCCACAGTTGTTGGTGAGCATATACATATATCATTTACGTTTTTTCTATATGAGTTTACTAACGAATTACATGAATATATACTGTATACCCTGTAAAAAAGTATATGTAACTAATTTATATTTGTTTACATATTATCAGATAAGAGTGTGTCATAGATGACTGCTGCGCCCAGAAGACGCTTTGTGCGAAACATGTCGGCGACCAGTTATTCCACTCATCTAATTATTGTCGCATCTTGTCTGTCACAGGGCAATCAATGATCTCAGTCATTGTATTTTTTATATATTTTTGTTTTCATGTATTTATAATAAATTTTGATATTTTTCTATATATCTTTCTATACCTTGTATCATTTGCTCACCTATTCATGACACGACACACCACGAAAAGTCCTATATTACTGATACGGTTTTATTACCTATTCAGTTTGTTTTCTGTTCTCATATCATGTTACAGGCATCACCCGCTTACACAAGCAATCACCAATGCATCCAACTGACTGTCAATATCAAGATATGGAGAAGGACTGCCGCATGACCACAGAAGGTGCATGATGACCAAGCTAGAAAATTAATAAAGTGCTTAATTGAATACTCAGGCACTCGACAATACTCAATACTCGACACAGTATATATATAGGTCCACCATAGGGCTTAAACAAGCTCCATATAATTACTTACATAGAATACTGTGCATAGAATAGTGAATAAAACCGAGGGCAATAACAATGGGACACCAGAATGGACTACAAACAAAAGAAAATTAAGGAACCTTTGGGTCAAAAGGTAGTACTTCGAAACTAAACATAGGCATGTGTCTGATACAAATCCACCAAACAATTTTCATCGTCATCAAGGCAGGAGCTGAATGATATAATCTGTAAGTATTTAACAATGCATAGCCTTAAAAATAGTTTTAAATACCATCAGGAAAACTATCAGGGTCACTGGAAATAATTCAAATCACCCAAGGTCCATAAGTATAAATCCAACAATAAATAACAAGTAATAGATGGTTATACCTCAGTAGGGCCGAAACAACTAATCGATTAATCGACAACTAATCGATTATGAAATTAATCGATTACCATTTTCATAATCGATTATTCGGCCAGTAACATAATGGGGTTAAAAAAAAAATTAGCCCTTTATAGTACAAAAATAGCAAATCTCTACGGTAAATATTACTTTCACTGTCCCACAGTAAAAAATTAACCCCTTACAGTAGCGATTATTTGCTCTTTTTGTACTAATTTTCGTTTTTTTAACCTCATTGTGTTACTAAACATCTCAGGCATGGGTCACACCTTTTTCAGCTGCTGTGTATTGGAAAGGGCAAGGACTTTTTTTTTAATGCAAAATGGTGCTATTTTGTTTTTGCTTTTTTGGTTCAATATACTTCAATGGAGAAGCTGCAGAAAAACATTTTTTGTGGCAATTTGTGTTTTATAATCTGCCCAACAACAAATTGGGCAAAAAAAAAAATGCAAATCGCAGTAATTTTTTTTTTTTTAAGGTTATTAACCGATTATTCGAGTAATCAAAACAATAATCGGGGAACTAATCGATTATGAAAATAATCGTAAGTTGCAGCCCTATACCGCAGTATTTAGCACAAAACATAACTGGTTCACTCACTGTGAAAAAGTATCCATGTTAGTGTGGCCCTCAAGGACTGCTCAATATCACATCCGCCCCTTGCTGTAAAGAGCAGTGTGGGTAACCAATCAAAAAAGCACTGGTCAATATCACATCCGCCCCTTGCTGTATAGAGCGCCGTATATTACCAAGCATCGGCGACGTTTATAATCAGGCATCGGTAGCAAGAGCGTCTACAGCTGTTTCCGTCGCCTTGGATTGCGCCTGCGCACTGCGGAGGGAACCATCCCGAAGGAGTGAAGGAGACACGTGAAATGTAAGTGTAGAGAGACTGAGAAGTGAAGACATCACATCGGGAGACAAGGGAAGAGACACAGAAGGAAAACAGGTAATCAAGAAACGGCAGACCATGGAGTAATGGAGGACACAGGGAAGTGTAAATAGATAAAGCTGAATGGTGGCAAAAAGGAGATAAGAAAGGAGGAAGAAGAGGGGAAGGGGGGAAGAAGAACAGATAGAAAAAAAGGGCATATATAAAGAGAAAAAAAGAAACAGAAAAAGGAGAGGAGAGGAAAATAAGAGAAAATAAAAAAGGATAAAGATGATAGAGAAATGAAAAAAGGAAGAAATTAGTGGGAAAAGGAGGATAAGGTGCAACTGAGAAAAATGTATGAAAGTAAACTTAAAAAAACAAGTAAAGAAAATTACCTAAGTAAGAAATAAATAAAGTGTGAAAAATGTATATAAAAATAATAAAACAAATATAAATATAAATAAAAAAAAGAAGAAATAAAAAATAAAGGTTAAAAGAAAAAGAACACTAAGAATAAAAAAACGGAAAAAAAGTAAAATGGGAAATAGGAAAACCTAAAGTATTAAAAGTTAAAAAACGAAGAGAACAAAGCACTGTAATGGGGGGCTGTGATTGGTAGGGCACTGTGATATAAAGGGTACTGCACTGTAAAGGGGAACTATAATCATTACAGTTTCCTTTACAGTGCAGTCCCCTTTATATCACAGTGCCCCTACCAATCACAGACCCCCATTACACTACAGTGCGGAGGACCGATTCCGTGATTATCCCGTCACCACCCATCCTCGCAAACCGGCGGTTGCTGGAAAATTGGCTGTTCAGTCTAAATTGCCCGGCCTATTTTTTGTCCCAGTCCGGGCCTGAGGCAGGAAACTGAATCTCCTGCCACGCGGTAAGGTAGAGGGAGGGTTGTAAAAAAAAACATGGGGGGGGGGCTTTGGGGGGGCCTCCATGTCCATTTTGCTTGGGGCCCCCAAATTCCTTCAAACGGCCCTGACCGGCTTCATATACCTTCCACAAGGCCGGGGTCTGATGTCACCAGCCGTGTGCGGACAAAAGATGCTACCGTGCATGCGCCAAGGTCCAGGTACCCCGGTCAACTTCAATACCTAAGAGGCTAGGCGGACAAGCTGAGTGGGACCATAGTGCCGAGATGGAAGATAGGCCAAGGGGAAGAGCGTCCCCCACCAAGCACGGACGGGACTGGGGGGGCATCCGGGGATCAGATGGAGAGATCCACGCATCATAGGAACACTGGATAGAGAGACCAAACAGAGAAATGCAGTGCAACACAGGCAGGGCACTGCCAGGCTAAAAAGGGCCCGCAAATGGCCTGGGCGTTTGTGCAGTCCGGCATGGCTAAGTCAAACGCAGACAGACAGGGAGAACAAAAGGAAGAAAGCTTGGAAAACAGAAATTACTGTGCCCCCAATTAGACAATAGCTATTGGGGTGCAGAACAGGATGAATATAACATGTACATATTTGAATACATGTTTCCAATAAAGCATAATTACAAATACAAACAACTCAAATTTATTTTTTATAGTAATTCATTCTCCTACCTGCTTACAAGGTAAATTGTAGAAGGAGCTGACTATGTGTGGGAATTGAGGAAGGGCCAGGACAAGGCTCAAAATAATGGTTTAAAGAAACATTTGATTAAAGTCTCATTCAAGCCCGGGTACGTAGTGGCTTTAAAATTGTAGATCCAACGAGCTTCTAATTGCAGTAAAAAAATTCTACACTGCCACCCCTTACATATGTTGGAACATGTTCAAGGGCCGCAAATGTTATGATACTGATGTCACATTACTGGTATAAACCTATGTGTCGACTGATAGCTGATTCCTAATGTGTTTGTAAAACGGACGTTTTGTTTTTCCTATATAAAAACCTCCACAGAGGTAGGTAGCAAGATAGCTATAGTGAACCTATGTCACATCAAGTACATTTGACCATTGGGAAGAATGATGTCTGAACCATTCAGAATTAATTGGTAGACATTACAGTTTCCACAGGCATAAGTACCCGTCTTTGTAGAGTTCTTGGCACTCTTTGTGGTATAGTGACTTCTCACAAGCTGGTCCTTTAGTGAGGGTGCCCATTTATAGGTGATTTCAGGATAATGCTTTATAAATTTACTGATCGTGGGGTCTGCTGAAAGAAGTGGCCACAATTTTCCAATAATACCTCTTATTTGATTGTGCTGTTTGGAGAATTGTGTGATAATTCTAACTGGTTCTGAGGGATTTTTAGGTTTAGTGGAAAAGATAAGGGAATTTCTGTCTTGCTTTTTACCTTTGTTAAATGCCTTTTTAAGGCAAGAGTCTCTTTCTCGCAGTCTTAAATAAAGCTCATGGGCTGCTTGAATAAAGTCAGAATCCTTGCTACAATCCCTTTTCAGACAGATATATTGACTATAAAGTATTCTCCATAATAGGGGCTGAGGATGAGCTGTAGTAACAAGTGAAATTGTGTTTCCCGCTGAGGGTTTTCTATATAAAGAAGAGCCCACTCACCCATCAGGTTTAATGAACATTTCTACATCCAAAAAGTTGATTTTCTGCTTGTCACAGTCCATAGTAAATTTGAGATTGAAATCATTGCATGAAATTATTTACCGCCATCTGCAGCCTAGCTTATTCATTGTATTTTTTGTATATTTTATATACTGATTATAGGTATCTTTATTTGTTTTCTCTTAATAGTTTCACCCCACCCTGTTTTGTTAATAAAGCTTAAAGATTACACTCAGTCTGCTTTATTGCATAATAGGAGGTTTAAGCTGCATGTTTAGTTACACATAGGGAAACATGTAGCGAGGACAGAACATAGCCTATTTGTACACAGATACTAGGGCCAATCAACCTACCAGCATATCTTTAGCGTGTGAACCCAGAGTGTAACCCAGGAAAACATCGGGAGAACATGCAAACTTCATGCAAATAGTGTCCTGGCCAAGATTCAAACTAATGACCCCAGTGCTGCAAGGCATAAGTGCTAATAGTGCATTATAACTCTGTGGTCTCCCTACAAATGAGGGACATCTCCAGATTTTAGGTGAGTATAGTGACCTTTGCTGCTTTTAATTTTTTTAAGCAGTCCACCAAACTATTGTCTTTGGAATTAACACAGTATTTTGTCAATGAACGTAGCCGTAGCAGAGCAACATTATTAGAATGGATGAGACAAAATACTACGCGCCTTTGGTTAATAAGTTGCAAGCTGTACATTAATTATGTAATGTCATACTGGTGTTATGCTAATATAGTTACTGATTATTACAGATAACTCATCAACATCACTTTTTCCCTACTTGCTAGTTCTTGGTTCATTGCATTTGCTTCTGGAGAAAATGGGAAAATACAAGTACTCCCTAATGTGTCTAATCAGAGCCTAAACTGTAAGAGGGCAGCAGATGACAAAAACTGCTTTTTGCTGTAGCGATATACACTCATTGCATTTCTAAGATCCTTATATATATTATAGAATATACAGAAAGATTTTAGAACTCAGGTCTAACTGAGTGGGGGGCTAACTGAATGGCAATAAAAAGGGAGCAGGCAACCACATGCTCACATCAAAAAATAAAAATAAATAAATAAAATCATTATAAAAAGGGAGCAGGCGAAGAAAATCAAATTCTGAGGATTTCTAGATTTTTTGGGATTTATGTAATGAATAATGAACAGTACAACAATACACTAATAATCCCAAAGTATGTACAGTTCAGTAACACATCAGTCAGTAGGAAGAACTTCCATGTGCAGTGTGCTCCTGGATTGCTTCTTAAAATAGATTCACTCAATGGCCATCCTGATAGACTGCTGTGCTGGCATTTGTCAGGATCAGGAATGCACCAATCCAATAACAGGCTGGAAACAGGGTCCTCCCAATGGAGAAATGTAATATTTCCTTATAATTATTGGCTCATCAATACATAAGATTGCATTCTAAGCCTGGTTACCTTAGATGACTTCATACTATAGAAATGTCATTACGAACTGACCAAATGACCAAGACCCTTCAGGAATGTGTGTTATCTTTCGTAAAAGGTAATACAGTAATACCTCGGTTTGCAAGCAACACGGTTAACCAGCGTTTCGCAATATGAGCTATTACTTTAAAAGAATCCTGACTCGGTTTGATATGCAAGTGCTTTGGATTGCAAGCATTCTCCTGGAACGGATTATGCTCGTAATCCAAGTTTCCACTGTACTACTTTTCCAAGGGTTACAATTGGTCACTTCTGTCCATTAGCCCTGTACTGCCAAAACTTGAAATAGTTAGTCTCCCAACAGAACTGCGACAAGCACATGTCCCCATCATGTGACAAACCATTGTAATAAAAGGGACAGGGACTCTTTGGAAAAGCATCTATATTCTACCTGCAGCTAAGTTTCTTTATATATTCTTTTGATATTATTACATTTGCACTTCTTTCTCTATATCTGTCATTACTCAATTAAATGTTATATATTGGCAAGTGTTTATGTGATCACTCTTTGCACATCTGTAAAGGAAACCCCAAAACTTAAATTATCATGTTCTTCTCATAAAATCCCCCCCCCGTTACCTAATTTCCATGGCTTCATCCATACACTGTCCCTATTTGTTAGGAATCTTTCCCTGCACTTAACCTATCTGTCAGGACCTGGACTTGAACCTGGGACCTTAGCTGTGTCTGGCAATGAACCTTCTGACTGAGATGCTGGACAGCACCTTGTCAGATCCTTTAGACAACCCTGCTTTGATTTCAGCTGAACCTTGAACTTTTTGCTCCTCCCACGAACTTCCTGATATAAACCATGTCTCTGCACTTCTTCCTTGCCAGAATATTGTGCTATCTCCAGCCTCTATCACGCTCCTGTCTTCCCTGCTGCCATCCATATTTTCTACTGCTCATTATTGACCCATGGCTTGTTCCTCGACTACGCTTCTGCCTGATCCCATCCTGCAACTACTCGCTGCGCCGGTTCATGGCTTAATTGGCACACCGGATGAATCCTTAATTAGGCGCATGAACCAGCGCAGCACAGGGCCCAATGCAATTAATATGTAAAGCCGCTGAACTCCCTTTAGAAGTATATGGGAGAAATCAAAAGTGTTCATTTTAAAGGTTAATATGCAAGTTTTTGTCCTAAAAAGTGTTTGGGGACCTGAGTCCTGCCCTAGGGGACATGTATCAATGCTTATTTTAAAACGGAAGTTTTTTCAGTGAATTTAATAATGCTTAAAGTGCAACAATAAAGTGCAACAATAAAAGTGAAACATTCCTTTTAATTTCGTACCTGGGGGGGGTGTAAAGTAAGCATGTGAAATAACGCATGTTTCCCGTGGTTAGAACTGTCTCTGCACAAAATGACATTCTGAAGGAAAAAGTCATTTAAAAAATCACTCGCGGCTATAATGAATTGTCGGCAATTCTGGGCAAATTCATTCATGAAAAAAAAAACAAAAACGTGGGGTCCCCCCAAATTCAATTACCAGGCCCTTCAGGTCTGGTATTGATATTAAGGGGAACCCCGCCACCAAATGAAAAAAAAATGATGTGGGGTCCATTTACTAAAGGCAAATCCACTTTGCACTACAAGTGGACAAGCAAGGAAGAAAAGAACAAAACAAAAAAAAAAACTTTGCTTCTACATGATTGGATGTTAAAATCATCAGTGATTCCCCTCAGATTTTCAGAGACTACGCTTGTACTGCAGAGTGGCTTTGCCTTTACTAAACCCAAAACTAACTAATCATTTGGGGTGTACACAGTAGTGCTGGAGTGCAATTTGCTTAATGGGGACACTAGTTAGATTGACCTGTGTGTCCCCAAGAAAAGACATTGGTAGGGTTTTAACCTCACTTCCTGTTCAGCTGTGTGACAGGAAGTGAAGCCAATTTTAAGAAAAGGGACACAAAGCCCAACCCAAAAACACAAGCAGGGGTTCTAACACTCACTTGGCTTCCCTCAAACACCCACAATTAGAATAGGATTGCCTTGCGCTAGATTTAAAGGAGTTGTAAAGGAAAACATTTTTTTGCCTAAAATTAATGTCTGCAAGGTAGACAGACAGAATAGTGTAATGATTCTGTTAAAAAACTAGTAAATACCTATTAAATTCCTTCATCTATCTCACCTCTGGCGTTCTAGTTTCTGTTCTCTCATTTACTTCCTGGTTTGCATCGCTCATTCATGTAAAAACAACATTTCCCAGTATGCATTGCGGCACGCCCAGTAATTCACACCTCCTTGAAGTCTCTAACACGTAGAGAGCGTCCTGCCACACAGATGTAGTTCCCAGGAGGGGGCGAGCATGTTACTGACCACCGCAGTAAAGCCTCCCTTCACGTTGGTCAGTAAAATCAGACAAGCAGGAAGTGAACAAAACAGAGAAGAAATAGAGCAACTTCTGAGCAAAAACGAACAATGAGGAAGTGAAGAGGAATGTCTGCAGGTAAAGGATGCTTATTATGAAAAAAAAAGTTTTCCTTTACAACCCCTTTAAGCACAGTGCTGTTAATCAGCACTTCCAGCCTGCCCCCCCCCCCCAACAGGCCATGTTCGCAGGTTTTCCTTCATCTTGCACATGTGCTTTAAAAAGACAGTCTGAACAGCAATTCTTGATAAGATAAATCCACAAAACATGTCCTGTCGGGGGTACTTGAGGACTGAGGCTGAGAACCACTGCAGTAAAAAGGAAAAAAATACTTACCGCGCTGTATTTTTCCTTTCCTGGTGACTACATGGCAGCAAATAATCCATGAAGGCACCAGGAAAGGAGCTTTGAGACAAAATCCCACCTGTTTTGTTTTGCCAATCAGCCTATTTCAGCTGCAGCTGTCAAAATCTGTAGCATGAAAAAGTAACAAAAAACAAACTTCAAAATTTGAAAGTAGTTTTATTGGTCAACAAAACAAGGAAAGCAAAAACAAACAAAAAATCAAAACAAAAATAAATATAAAAAATAAACATAGGTTAATTTGAGACAGTAAACAGAATATGGTTTATGCTTTGGAAATTAACAGGATAAATAGACCCACATTCATCTAATAAGGATTGAAACATTAATTAGTGACAAGATCTTGAGAAAGATTTAGCAAAATAATGCAGCACAGACAATTACATCAAAGTGAACACCCTAAAAACAACATACATTGACAACCTCACAAATATTTCAGACGAAGATAGCCCCCACCCAAAATAAATAAACCAGTCAAAAAAACCTTGATCAAAAACATATCTGTTTTGCAAAGACATAAATTTGATAAGGACACACAAATATAATCTTGCCAGCAGGCCCCACACACAATCTGGCCTCTTTTCAGGGCAGGTAACAACTGCTCTATGCAAGCTTTATATAACATAGGCTTGTGTGCTAATGAGGCAGTTGAAAACACATGCACAGCCCATGAAACACACAAAACCCAAGTTTACCCAATGTAGAGACTGAACTTTAAAGTGGGTACACCTGTTAAGGATGTCCTTAAATTACTAACCCAAAAAACACGCTCTATGAGCATGGCCAGAAAAATCCAATTGCTGTTCACACACAAAAAGCAACAACAAAAAATCTAAGTTCCTAGGCATGCTCAGATCACCAGAAATGCAGCTAGCAGAAAAATAAGCAACGCCCTGTCCAAAATGAATCACATCATCCAGCATGCTACAAAATTAGAGATGGGACAAACACCCCCTGGTCCGGGTGGTCAAACAAAAAACCTAACATGGGCAAAAGTTATACCATAAATACCATTGCAGTCTATGGGAAATGACTTGTTCATTTTGCTAGACCCCACTTGGCTGGCTTATCTTCTAGTAATTGGCCTTGAAATGGGTATGGGGCCCCAGGTCCCACCTAAGGGACATACAGTACCTGCCGCCGTTATTGTACTTTCAGCGTGATCTCATCACTCTGGTTCTCGGGCGACAGGGTACTGTAAATCTTGCCTTGGCTGCCGCAATAGGAAAAACACAGGAGAGCGCGGCCTCCATAATGGAGGGGGGGTGGGGAACATGAGACGTATGGGCACAGGCAGCACTGGGCAGAAAGGCAGAGGCTCAGAAGCAGAGCTGGCTGGCTGTAGTGGAGGCGGAGCGGTACATCAGAGGCAGACTGGTGGTGGATGATAACGATGTGACCGCAGGTACACAGACAGGTCACACTCACTGCCAGTGGCACTGTGATGATCATGCAGGGGATGTTTTCTTTCCTTCCTCCATTCCTCCACCGCTGCTGTGCCACTGTACAGAGGGACTCTAGAGTGGAGCGGCTGCCTGTTGAGTTAGTTTCTGAGAGGGAGTAGGATCACCGGTGGCCGGGCGCCCTGGGTGGTAGTGCCACCGCCTCTCTCCAGTGCATCCTAGACTGCTGCCTAGTGGTAGCGCCGGCCCTGACGCCAAGGCAAATTTTAACCACTTCCGTACCGTAGGATGTCATATGACATCCTGGACTTCAGTGGGGGATATCTGAATGATGGGTGCAGCTACAGGCATCATTCAAATATCCTTTTTTACAGGTGGCGATTGTTCGCACCATAAGAACGATCATAGCGGCAGTTCCGCCAATTGATCGTTCTTACAGGTGGCGGGAGGTGACATCCGGTGCTTCTCTGGGCTCTCCCGTGCCATCGGAGGCCCAGAGAACGAATCGTCCGCCGCCGAATGAGGAGCATACAGATTTAAAAACATAAACAAAGCTGCACACGCGGCTGAAAGCATGAGATCAGTGTTTTTTTTTTGTTCCCCCTCTCATGCTTTCCAGCCTGGAGGACAGATGTGGGGTCTTATTGACCCCGCCTCTCTCCATAAAGAGGACCTGTCACACACTATTCCTATTACAAGGGATGTTTAGGTTCCTTGTAATAGGAATAAAAGTGATAAAAAAAAAAGAAAAAAAAAAGTGCAAAAATAAAAAAATATTACGTAAGAAAAAAAGAAAAAAAAAATTAAAACGCCCCTGTCCCTAGTAGCTTGCACTCAGAAGCGAACACGCATGTAAGTCCCGCCCACATATGTTAACGCTGTTCACACCACACGCGTGCGTTAGAGCGAGAGCAATCATTTTAGCACTAGACCTCTTCTGTAACTCTAAACTGGTAACCTGTAAAAAAAAACAAGCGTTGCCTATGGAGTTTTTTAAGTCCCGAAGTTTGGCGCCATTCCATGAGTGTGTGCAATATTAAAGCATGACAAGTTAGGTATCTATTTACTCAGTGTAACATCCTCTTTCACATTATCACACAAAATTGGGCTACCTTTACTGTTTTGTTATTTTTTTACCACTTCAGCCCAGAACAATATTGCTGGTCAATGACAGGGCCACTTTTTGCGATTCGGCACTACGTCGTTTTAACTGACAATTGCGCGGTCATGCGACGTGGCTCCCAAACAATATTGGCGTCCTTTCTTTCCCACAAATAGAGCTTTCTTTTGGTGGTATTTGATCACCTCTGCGGTTTTTATTTTTTGCGCTATAAATAAAAATATAGTGCCAATTTTGAAAAAAAAATGAATATTTTT
Organism: Rana temporaria; assembly: GCF_905171775.1. Lineage (NCBI taxonomy): Eukaryota > Metazoa > Chordata > Amphibia > Anura > Ranidae > Rana > Rana temporaria. Next base: position 423,954,190 of record NC_053490.1, read on the forward strand.
TACTTTTTGCTTTAATAAATATCCCCAAAAATATATAAAAATTAAAACATTTTCCTCAGTTTAGGCCGATACATATCCTTCTACATATTTTTGGTAAAAAAAATATCGCAATAAGCGTTTATTGATTGGTTTGCGCAAAAGTTATAGCGTCTACAATATAGGGGATAGTTTTATGGCATTTTTATTAATATTTTTATTTTATTAGTAATGGCGGCGATCAGCGATTTCTATCGGTACTGCGACCTTATGGCGGACACTTTTGACAAATTTTTGGGACCATTGGCATTTTTATAGTGATCAGTGCTATAAAAATGCATTAATTACTATAAAAATGCCACTGGCAGGGAAGGGGTTAATTATGAAAATGAAAAAGGACACGAAGGGGGTAGGGAAAGTGCTGCAGGGGTTAATTATGTTCCCTGTGTGTGTTCTAACTGAAGTGGGGGGGTAGGACTGACTTGGGGAAATGACTGATCGCTGTTCATACATTGTATGAACGGACAATCAGGCATTTCTCCCCCTGACAGGACCGGGAGCTGTGTGTTTACACACACAGCTCCCGGTTCTCGCTCTGTAACGAGCGATCGCGGGTGCCCAGCGGTGATCACGCCCACCGAGCACCCGCGTCGAGACCAGGGGCGGGCGGGGGACGCTGACCATGAAGGGGAACTCCGCACCAAATTTGAAAAAAAAAAAAGGTGTGGGTTCCCCGTCAGGAGCATATCAGGCCCTTAGGTTTGGTATGGATTGTAAGGGGGAACACCTACGCCAAAAAATGGCGTGGGGGTTCCCCTCCAGATCCATACCAAATCCTTATCCGAGCACGCCGCCTGGCCGGACAGGAATGGGGGTGGGGACTTGCGAGCGGCCTCTCCCTCCTGAGCCGTACCAGACCGCATGCCCTCAACATGGGGGAGTGTGTGCTTTGGGGCAGGGGGGGCACTGGGCCCCCCACCCCAAAGCACTCTTGTCCCCATGTCGATGGGGACAAGGGCCTCTTCCCGACAACCCTGGCCGTTGGGGTCTGTGGGGGGCTTATCAGAATCTGGGAGCCCCCTTTAATAAGGTGGCCCCCAGAAACCGGCCCCCCACCCTATGTGAATGTGTATGGGGTACATCGTACCCCTACCCATTCACCTGGGGAAAAAAGTTAACAAAACACACTACACAGTTATAATATATTTTGCCGGTGTAGTGAAGCGGCATGCGTAAGTGCCCGAAATTCCCGCTTGCGCATGCGCAGTACACAAATAAACCTCCCGCAGGTTTAAATGTACTTTCCGGCGCAGCGGCTCGTTTTCACAAAAATCACTTTCACTTTCAATTCGGCCCGTAAATGTTAAACAAACACATGTCACTACACTTTCCCACATCACCTCACACCCCCCCTAATAAACTCTCTCACAAACACTTTTTAATTACATTTCTAAATACCTTGCGCCAGGTCCATAGAGGCGCACCATGCGCCCCCTCCTGGGCAATCAGCATTATAGTAAATAAGGAATTGTGCTGCTTTGGCAGCGCATTCCTCTAGTAAATTCCAAAACGGCTGTTGCTCCAGCCTTTGCTCCATGAATCATGGAGCAAAGGCTTGGTAAATCAGCCCCTATCTCTCCCTAGCCAGTGTGTGCCCTGTCCCTATCAAGTTATTTTCCACACTGGAGGCACACAAAGCTGACACAGCAGGGATTACATATATTGTCTCTCTGGTTCTGAAATGGTTTTCCAAATCAAGGTAGCTCCAATCAGACACTGCCTCCCCCAAAATGGCTGCTGGGAGCCCAGTACAGTGGACAATTTAGTCCTCCGCAAGGTTCCCGTAGCACCAGGGGAAAGCACCGATATCATGATTGCTTTCTTTACCTCTGGCACTATTCAGGAAGTTAGTGGGTGATCTGATCATCGCTGATTCACTCCTTGGGCTGCCACCCAAAAAAGGGTATTCACACCCCCCCCCCCCAAAAAAATTGCAATTGTGTAGCAGGCTGGAAAGGGGAGGGGGGTGCAAAGAGAATGATGTTGAATGTCATTTGCGGGTGAAGATCCTCTTTGATGTCTATAGTATACCCTTACAAGTAAATAGTTCAATAATAAATGCAAATATGCACCCACTAGAAACACAATGTAGTTCTGCTTTTATGCCTAGTACACACAATCATTTTTCCCGTCTGGAAAACTGCCGTGTTTTCCTTTGGCCAGGAAAACCGGACGTGTGTATGCATTTTTTTTTCCCTGCAGTTTTCCTATGGGAAACACTGCAAGGGAGCATACACACGACCGGTTTTCCTGACCAAAGTTCTCCTGGCAGTTTTCCTGTCGGGAAAACCGGCCATGTGTACAGGGAAAAAGGGACCGAGCCGGTTCCCGATTTTCACGGCGGTCTTTTGACCGTCTGGAAAACCGATCTTGTGTACTAGGCATACGAATAGTGAAAGTGGCATTCTCTGTTTTATAAATCTACCCTTATAGCTTAAAATTTGTTTCTGATGTAATAGCAACACCACTTTATAAAATATATTTTTGACATTCAGTGTTTGGAAATTATGACAGAGAACAGAATTTCAGTGTAGGATTTGTTATTCATATGTGGGCTAGATTTATGTTTGCATGCAGTTCTACATGAAAGCTTAAATTCAGAAAAGTTTATTGCCTTTTAATTGTAGTTTGGTCCAGAGAAATGATAACCTCGGGATCTGTGTGCTGGCAGTATAAAATGACATACATTTATGGAAGAAATTCTTTCCTGTTTTTAGCGTCAAATATTGTCTTTCTGCCAGCTTGTTCTCTCTGTGATTTAGAATTTTCCTTTGAGCACTGGAACTTTTTCATCTGTTAACTTTGATTTTCACTGTTCAAAGTGTTTCAGTGGATCCTTTGTTTATTTGGTGTTAATGAAAATTCACCCTTGTGTTCTGAATACGCAATGGGACGTTGTACACTGTATAAGATACCTGGCATTTGATGTGATACACATAAAGCTCCAGGGAATTTTATCATCTTGCTGTGATTTATTTTAGTTGGCCATCATTTTCAGTAAATTTAGTCCACTGCATTTTTTGAAGATCTTTTTGCCAGTGAAATAATTAGTGTGCTTAATTTAAAGCATATCTAAACCCAGAAGCAAAACATGATATATTTCAGCTTATCAATCATTGAATGTGGTGGTTGCATTCATTTTCTTTTTCTTTTTAGGCTTTTCTTTCTTTTATTTTCACCTGCTTATCATGAAAAATAATTTTGGTAATCCTAAAAACAACACAGACTGTGCCTTGATGTATACACTCTTATCTCTATCTTATCTATGGAAGGAACCATGGTTGTCACGCAAGCTGGACTTCAAACATGCCTGCCTTTGTTTATCTCCATTACATGGTGGGTTGATGGGATGAGTAGTTTACACAATAAGTAAAAGGTTCCTTACCTTTTCTACTTTTTCTTTTCCGCTTACTCAAAGTGACAAGGACACTGCATTTCTGGCAAAATCAACGGGTATTTTTTATAGCTACTAAAGTTAATATGGTGTAAAAAAAGTCCTGTGCTTATCCCACCACCTATTAATGAAAGTAAATCAATCAATAATGTAATTAATCAAAGAAAATTGTGGCTATAAACTATTAGAAAAGCTGCAAACCAAAATTAGTCCGAATACAAGACTCACATTACCAATAAATTAAAGCGGAGCTCCACCCAAAAGGGGAAATTCTGCTTTCAGCATTCCTCCCCCCCTCCTATGCCACATTTGGCATGTCATTTTTTTGACACGTACCTGGTGGCCTCCATACCTCCCAACTTTTGAAAATCGGAACGGGGAATCCTATTAATACAAGTATGTAGGCATAGGACAGACCCCCTGACACTCCCCTTAAAAAAGAATTATATAAAATAAAATGATTAGTTAAACCCACATGTGCGTTTTTTTTTTTTTTTTACAAACTACTATTTCTTTATACTGGCTTTTGAGATTTACAAATGCAGCAATGTAGAAACTGGATGAAAGGTTTAGTACTGGAAAACACTTTTTGAAAGATACAAATTTTATTTTATATACAACTACCGTATTTATCGGCATATAACACACCTTCATTTTAAGAGTGTAGTTTAGGGAAAAACCTTAAATTTTAAATAAAGAAGTTTGAAGCAAAATAAGGGTCAGTGCCCATCAATGCAGCCTGATCAATGCCCAACTGCAGCTTTGCCATTGCCCATCCATACAGCCTGATCAATGCCTATCTGCAGCCTCACAATTGCCCTTCAATTCAGCCTGATCAATGCCTATCTGCAGCCTCTCCATTGCCCATCAATGCAGCCTAATCAATGCCCATCTGCAGCCACACAATTGCGCATCAGTTCAGCTTAATTAATGACTGTTTTTCTAGCCTCATAATTGCCCATCATTGCCGCTTGATCAATGCTCACCTGCAGCCTCACCATTGGCATGAATGCAGCCTGATCAATACCCATCTCACCTCAGATTAATGCTGACTCAGAGGGGACAGGGCGGGGGCGGGATGAGCGGCGTCAGATTTCATACAGCGAGAATCTCCTGTTTAATCGGAGGCCTCTTTAATACAGTCCTGGACGGGCTTCTATGATAGACAGAACACTGTTCCAATTCCTGCTCAGGAGACAGGACTTCCTATTACAGAGGCTGCTGAGTAAACAGGAGATTCTCGCTGTATGTAATCTCACGGCGCTTGTCCCACCCCTTCCCCGTTCTCTCCGAGGCAGCCCAAATTGCAGTATCGGCGTATAACACGCACAAACTATTTGCAACCGATTTGCAGGGGGAAAAAGTAAGTGTTATACGCCAATAAATACAGTATATAGATCAGACCAAAATGAAGGACAATTGAGGAGGAACTGTGTTCCAAATCAAGCACAGCTGCACAAAATCAGGGACAGTCCCTCAAAATCAGGGACAGTCCCTCGAAATCAGGGACAGTTTGGAGCTGTAGCCTCTGGAAGCTTTGTGTTGAAATTCCCTCTTGGGTGCTTTGGCTGCTCTGGCTACAATGTTTGCCACCATGGAGTTTATTTCATAGAATCAAGCAATATACATATTATTCCATAACAGCGGTAGCATATGTTTTACCAGCCCCTGATTTGTTTACTGTAATTATTTACAAACTCTGAGTTGAGATCAATCAAAAGTGACACATTCAGAATATGCACAATATGTTTTTCAGCTAATAATATCCTTACAAATATGTGTATGCTGTAACAGAGCACTTGTTTAAATCCTCGGGAAAGGGAGTCCTATGATCCAACAGTACTTGACATTTCACAAATGGGTGATACTTACAGCGTTTTGTTCATTATTATAACCTCATGTTTTCCCTAACATTCTTAGTACTTCTCTATGTATTCCCCCTTTGTATATACCGTATGTTGAACACAAAGGTTTCTCAGCACTCTTCCTTGTTAGCTAGTAAAATAGACATAATGAAAACTTGTTTTTATTATTTCAATAAGAATAGAAGCTTCCAGCTTGCATACATTGAGTTCTAACTGCTAAATATACACTATACTGTATATAACCCATAAATAAATTAAAACTGGAAGCTGAGCTTCAGATTTGGTCTTTATTGCATACTAGCTGAATACCCGGCGTTGCCCGGTCTTCCTATCTTAACCTTTTGGGGAGGAAAATCATAGTAATATAAATATACCCATCTTTTATATAAGGGTGTAGGTAAGGGTTAATTTAACTGTCATATATTTTTATTTGGCATATAAGTAATATGTGTACCAGGTATTATTGAAATATCTGCAGGCGTACAGAAGTTATGTGGGAACATACATTTCCCATTGATTTGCATGGGACTTTAAACAAAAACCCCGACCCTCACAAATAAGGGTAGTTAAGGGATAAATTAACTATCCTATAGTTTAAGTGGACATATAAGTAACATGTGACCAAGTGTTATCGAAATATGTACAGCCGTTTGGAAGTTATGAAGTAACATGTATTTCCCATAGAGTTGAATGGGACTTTAAAGAAAAACTCCGACCATGGCAAATGGGGGTGGGTAAGGGTTAAACCACCTATCCTATGTTTGTTGCTGACATATAAGTAACATGTGTGCCAAGTTTCATGTTAATATCTTTAGCCGTTTGGATGTGATGCTGGAACATACATACACACGTTGAGTTTTATATATATAGATACTGTCCTCCCTCATACACGTTAGCTCGGTGTGTAATCTGACATGTAGCTAAACCATTCTGTCTTGAAGAAGAGAAAACTGAACTGCTTTAACTTTCTCTTTTATTGATAGCAGATTGACAGGAAAGGTGAAACTACAGAATAAAACAGTAGCATTTAGAACATAAAATGCATGGTACATGGCCTAAGACACAAAATTATCTGCTATACATGCAGTACATGAGGTAATACAAATGGCAGTAACGAGCTATGAAACAAGTAACATATAGGCTATGATAAATGTCACAAGATGGTGACTGCTTGCTGTACAGCACAAGACTAGCAAGGACCAGGAACTACCCAGAAAGCACTGGGACTCCCATAATGCACAGAGAAAACAGGCTGAATGAAATACATAAACTGGTCAGTAGATGGTGCTGTTACCACACAATGTAATGCACATGAATTACAAGACAGGTAAAAAAATGCAATGTGAACTGATAAACACACAAACAACTGGACCTATATCTAGGGACAGAACATTGCATACTTGCATTGGTCCAGCTTAGAGAATGTACACATATTTCACACTTGAGGGTCCTCTGGGGACGCTAACAGCTACTGTAGTAGCGCTACTACAGCGATAGCTGCAATTTTCCGGGTCCTTTGCTGAGCTGCTTCACCTCTGTACAGTGATCACAGGGGGTCACTGGCTTGGCGCTGCCGTCCTTTACAGAGCACCTTGCTTTTTTATTCTATTTTTAATTCATGCAAAGCGTTTAATTGGACAAGGTGGAGATTGTGACTTTACCACTCCCCCCCAATCAGAGAATGCTGGGAGAATTTATACCAAAATTGCCCTGTAAATCAATTTTATGGCCTAATTCACGCAGATACCGGGCCGCGTTGCCACCTTGCATCCCTTCAGCTACTGAGCAGTGAAGCAATCAGGGAAAGCAAGCCGAGTGCCGAGCTGAAGCCAAAGATTTTCCTGAAGACCCTTAAATGCCAGGCAACAACTAACAGTGCAGATCACCGGGACCACACAGAGGCATACAGAATTTCATTGGAGGGACAGTGCTGATCCCCAGCGACACGCAAGGAGTGGGGGGGGGAGGGGGTTACTGCTATCCCCTGCTTATACACTGCACAGAAAAAAAGGGCATCTGGTTGCAGGCGATGGTGGCAAGTGATATGCTCCATCTGGTGGCAGGCGATGGTGGCAAGTGATATGCTCCATCTGGTGGCACGTGACAGTGGCAAGTGACATGTTGCATCTGGTGGCAGTCACGGTGGTAAGTGATATGCTGCATCTGGTGGCAGGTGACGGTGGCAAGTGACATACTGCAGCTGGTGGTAGGCGATGGTGACAAGCTGCATCTGGTGGCTGGCAATGGTGGCAAATGATATGCTGCATCTGGTGGCATATAGCAGTGGCAAGTAACACACTGCATCTGGTGGTAGGCGATGGTGACACGCTGCATCTGGTGGCTGGCTACAGTGACAAGTTCAGGGCTCCCACTGATGGGTGCTGAACTCGCCAGTCCTGAAACTCTAGAAATAATGCGCTTGAATCATTGAAGACCAGCCATTCTCCAACGGTCCGTGCCAAAATTTTCTTCCATTAAACCGGTCCCCAGTGTCAAAAAGATTGGGAACCGCTGCTCTATATAACATCATATGATATAGCACAGAATGACTGACCACTAAAGAGCACACTTCCTGAGCTAAAAGCCATATGCTACACCCCATTCACAGGACTGTTGGACATACTCAGCAACGGCACTTAGCCTAAAGGACGTCCTTCTATGCCTCCCCCCAACCACACACTGTTAATCTCAACTTGATTTCTGTAATAACACAGCATTAAAGTGATTGTAAAGGTGTTTTTGTTTGTTTCTGGGTGCTCCTGGCTCCTCCTATTCATCGGATGCCCCTGCGGAGAGACACGTTCCATGGGAGCACCTGTGCGGGCGCACTCACGAGTCCTGCTGCTGCGTCCATTGACACATACTGCAGGACTCTGCCCCGTCCCTCGGCTCCCGTGACACTGGATTTGAGTGACAGCAGTGAGAGCCAATGGCTCCTGCTGCTATCAGTCTATCCAATGAGGACCTGAGACAGCGGCTGGAGCCACTGGGCTTGTGCTTGTCGCTGGAACAATCAGGTTCAGGTAAGAAAAAAGGGGGCTCTGGGGGGCAGCTGCAGCGCTGAAGGTTTTTTACCTTAATGCATAGAATGCATTAAGGTGAAAAACATTGAGGGTTTACAACTTCTTTAATCATCTTATTATAATATATGTGCCCATAATACATTCAGTCAACAGAGCAGCATGTAGTCCAAATAGTCTATAATGTTGTTGGATCAGCTAAGATAAGGCGGCACTGATGGGTTGCACTGATAGGCGGCACTGATGAGCTGCACTGATGGGCACTGATAAGTGGCACTGATAGGCAGCACTGATGAACTGCACTGATGGGCACTGATAGGCGGCACTTATGGGCACTGATGAGGCAACACTGATAAGTGGCACTGATAGGACACTGCTAGGTGACACTGGCATTGATAGGTGGCACTGATTAGCTGCACTAATGGGCACTGATGAGCTGCAATGATGGGCACTGATAAGTGGCACTGATAGGCAGCACTGATGAGCTGCACTAATAGGCAGCACTGATGGGCACTGATAGGCGGTACTTATGGGCACTGATAAGCTGCACCGATTGGCACGGATATGTGGCACTTATGGGCCCTGATGAGGCAGCGCTAATATGTGGCACTGATGGGCTGCACTAATAGGTGGCACTGGCACTGATGAGCTGCACCACTGATAGGTGGCACTAATGAGCTGCACTGATAGGTGGCACTGGCACTGATAGGTGGCAATGATGAGCTGTACTAATGGGCAATGATAGTTGGCACTCATAGCACCGATAGCCCCCCTGCGCTCCCCAAGTGTTAACCCACTTCAGCCAGTGTACTGAGCTGCACAAAAGGTTAGCAAATTATTATCTGTCCGACTTTCCCAGCGCCATACAGAGCTTACTTGCAGTTGTATAGTGCTTCCTCCTCCTTGCACACAGCGGCGCCACCAGGGGTCAAGTCCTGGGGAAAAAAGCTCATATGCATAATTACTAAACCGCATGTTTTTTTTTTTCGATCCACTATACCCTAGTAATCCTTTATGTTACTAGGGTACATAAAGCAAGTTCTTTCTAAATCCCGCGATAACTCACGGCAGACCTCCGCAATGTCTCCTGGGAACAATGACAAAAGCTCCCAGGAGACATTGCGGCATTGAGGAAGTGACGGAATACCTGCACACTACCCGATGAATCTATATACAGGAAGCGGCCAGTAACATAAAGGATTACTAAGGTTCGCCTGCCCCTGACAGTGACTCAAGCTGGGCATCGCCGCTTAGTGAAGGATTGGCTCGGGCGGCTCGGCGGCTCTCGGCTGCTCTAGTCTTGCAAAGGGAACTGAGTTCCTGCTGTGAAAAAAGTGCAGGAACTCTGTTCCCACGCGTTCCCACAGGACTTGAGCCCTGGGCGCCACCCACACTCCTTTCTCATCGAGCCTCTCAAGTCGGCCTCTGGATGACGTCATGCCGGCCGGGATGTCAAGCTCCACCCGACAGGGAAGTGTGCTGGACTCCAAGGGGAGGAGTGTGCTCAGCAAGAGGACGTTCTGCAAGGCAATGTATGTAGCGGCCAGACTGTGGCCATTGGGAGTAGAAATTGTCCTGGTGTCAGTAGGAGTAAACAATGCATCGTTGGTGTCAGGGGAAGGAATAGTGCCCCATTGATGGTGTCAGGGGAAGGAATAGTGCCACATTGTTGATGTCAGTAACAGGAATTGTGCCCTATTGTTGCTGTCAGTGGGAGGAATAGTGTCCAAAGGGCCAGCAAAAGGCAAGCAAAGGGCCACAGTTCTAAGCCACATTAGGCCCACTTTGCTGATATAGATATACAGTATATATATATGATGCAAGCATAATATATTGTTAAAAACTTTGTAATTGATCACATTTTTGTAGTTGGATACAGCATTTTCTTTTTTCTGTGCAGGTTTACAGCCTTTTGTCACATGTTTCTATATGTATGCTTTAATATGAAGATGAAATTAACTAAAAAAAAACGTGTTAGAACCATGAAATACACCAATTTGACTTGCCTTAACAGGTCATTTATTTAAGATAAAGGGCTAGATTCATGTACCTGCGCTTCTTCTTACGGCGGCGCAGCGTATCGTATTTACGCTACGCTGCCGTAACTTACAGGAGCAAGTGCAGTATTCACAAAGTACTTTCTCCGTAAGTTGTGGCGGCGTAGAGTAAATGGGGCCGGCGTAAGCCAGCGTAATTCAAATGTGGAAGGGGGGGCGTGTTTTATGCTAATCTGTGATGACCTGACGTGATTGACGTGTTTTACGAACGGCGCATGCGCCGTCCGTGTACATATCCCAGTCTGCATTGCTCCCAAGTACGCAACGACGTATTGGTTTCGACGTGAACGTAAATTACGTCCAGCCCTATTCACGAACGACTTACGCAAACGACGTAAAAAATTCAAATTTCGAAGCGGGAACGACGTCCATACTTAACATTGGCTGCACCTCCTAATAGCAGGAGCATCTGGAGATACGCCGCCGTAAACGTTACATGAATCTACCCCAAAGACACCAGAAATTGTAGAGAATTCACCTGTTGGTCGGACAGGTGCAGCACATAAATGTCAGAGTGGAAATTAGAGACAGAACTGTACCTTCTTTTCTTTTCAGAGTGTATGATTAGTTTAACAAAACGATTGCATGTGTTTTCATATTTGCTATACTGTTCTTTTTTACCACGGTTCTCTTTTAAACCTTTTGTGATGAGTCTTCAGATTACCTCCAGCTGTCCTTATGAAATCTCCTGCCAGTTCCTGTAAAATAAAACAGCTTCTACAGCATCTTCTGTTTAGCAAACTAGTTTAAAGCTAGCGTGTGGCTTTTCCTAAATGAAGGATTTTACTAGAGCTGAATTATTTCTTTTGTATGCTATTTTTTTTTTTTTTTGAACATAGGCGTTTGAAAGAAAGCACATTCTCTCGATATTTGCTAATTAAAGAGCAGAGGAAAACTCGGGAAAGTCAGAAACAGCTGATGCCACAGCTAGCTGCAAGTTGGTAAGATTTTATTTTTTGCCTAATTGCCCATAATGCCTTGCTAAAATATGTTGGAAACCGTATGGCATGATATGGGATCAGCTGTATTCAATTGAGTGCGAATAAAATAGATTCTAAACATACAACATTTTTAGCTTGAGGCATATTCTTTCTGCTGGGGTCAGAAATCCTCTCTAATACATTGCTTAACCTTTAAACTTAATAAAAAAAAAATGTATGTGCTGGTGTTAATATACTTTTTATTAGACATGTGCACTGCCAAAAAATGTGTTTGTTTTCGTTTTATTTTTATTTTTTTATTTTCTCGGGTTATGATCTTTGTTATGATGCGCCCCCACCCCAAAGCACCCCAAAGCACCCACCCATGTGGCCTGGTATGGTTCAGGAGGGGGGGCGCTCGCTCATCCCTCCCTTTCCTGACCTGCGTGCTCGGATAAGGTTCCGGTATGGATTTTGGGGGGCCATATTCCATTTTTTTGGCGTGGGCATAGGCGTGCGCACAGGGTGTGCCAGGTGTGCCTGGGAACTCCCTAATCACCCTGTGATGGACAGGTTCCCTCCTGCTGCTTGCCTACAGAGAAATGGAGACTGGGGAATCCCTGTTCTCAGTACCTTTGTTTGTCACAAAAGTAGGACATCTCTACTAATATTTCACCAAAGCCCCCGAATGGGGCTCTTAATTTTTTTTTGTAAAAAAACAAAAATAAAAAATGATTGTAAAAAATATAAAAAATTTAAAAACGTCATTGTTGAAAAATATATAAAAAAATAAGCTACTGACACCAATCTTCCAGTGCTCTGCCGACACTATCCATTGCCCTACTGCCATATATATATATATATATATATATATATATATTGTGACAGGAAGTCAGGTAAATCTGTGGGTGGTGTCACAGTCTGGACATACATTTCTGCCTTGTTAGACAATACACCAATCATTATTGGGCGTCGGCTGCCAGAGATAGCCAGGAAGGCTAAGGGCCGTTGGAAGACTCCAGCTGTTCAGAGTGAGGCAATTAAAGGCCTCTATAAAGTAGCCCAGAGGATAACCACTAATGAGCTGCATGCTGAGGCTTTCTGTGTGAAAAAGCCCAGTGCTGAAGGTCTCCTGGAGAGGTGAGGAGACCATTGACTTTTCTGTGTGATAAAATGTCCAAAGTCTATTGTGTTGTGCTGTATGACCAGCACTGTCTACTCAGCAGTAGGCTGTGTTAGACTTCATAGATAGGTTCCTGTGTGGAAGGTAGACGCCCAGAGTGGCTAGGATTTACTTTATGTTTGATTTTGTTTATGCTGTTTGGATGCTTGCAATTGTTTTCCAGCAAGATGGAAAAATAAACCAGAAACTTTGTTTTCAACCGTCTTTGACTGCCAGTCTGTATTAATTCAGTGTGTGGTGAACCCATCCAAGGGGTCACACACCCCGCTACCGAGCTAACCCCTCACAATATATATATATATATATATACACACATTTGTACTTTGGGGTGCACACCCTAATGCAATTGGCTGCACACACCTATGGGCGTGGGGTTTCACCTCAAAGTCCATACCAGACTGAAGGGTCTGGTATAGTCTTGAGGGGGGACCCCACGCCATATTTTTGTACATTTTGGCAAGAGGTTCCCTCCTCAAGATTCATACCAGACCCAAAGGGCCTAGTATTGTCGGATTCATTGTGGTTGCTTGGAAGTCACACATGAAGTCATAGGGCAAGGTCAGAGCGGAAGTCGTCCGACTTCCATGTTGGAAAAGTGTGGTTAGGTTTCCACTATTACAACCCAAAATTCAAAAGAATAACTAACTAATATTAAACAACTATTACATTTTAGGTATTGGAATTTCCTTTCAAATTTGGCTGTTAGTAAATGTAACAAATACGTTAGTAATGAATTATCCGAAATAACGAATGCCGCATCTAAACAAATGAAACGTAACTAATTAATAATAATAAATAACAATATTAATAATAAAACATTTTTATTATTATTATTATTATTATTATTGTTATTTATTATTATTAACTAGTTACCTTCCATTTGTTTAGATACGGCATTCGTTATTTCGGATAATTCGTAACTTTGGAGAAATTAGTATTCGTTACGTTCACTGACAGACAAATTTGAAAGGAAATTCCAATACCTATAATTTAATACTAATAGTTAAGTTATTATTAGTTAGCTATTTTTTCAGATTTTGGAATTTTCGGGTTTTCGGATTTTCAAATTTTGAATTTTCAAATTTCCAAATTAACGAATTTAAAACTAATGTGGAACGAATCGAATTGCACATGTCTACTTTTTATCCAAAGAGCAAAATATCCATTAATTGCACTTTTAACTATTAACTTTTTGCAAAGCAGCACCAATTGTGTTCCGTACTCCTGAATAAATATCTAGAACAGTAGTCCGTAAGGTACACCTTTCCTGAGATAGATGTGCAGGCTGCCATTGCTGGCCAACATCTAAAAAATGCTAGTTGCTTGGCTAATATTTCAAATAAAGCTGCTGCAGCAGCTTTATTTTACATTTAATATGTATACAATTATATTTATTGGGCTTGGACTTTTGTACTTTTTGTGTGGAACTTTCTAACATTAATGCCTGGCTATTATGCAGACCATTTGGTTTTCATACTTGATGATCACTGACCAAATACAAGTATGCAGATCAGTAAAGCGAGAAGTCATTATCTTCTTGTATAGTTTGGGTTATTTACTCAAAGGAGTGTATTTATATCAAACTTGAATAGCAATTCGGCCAGTAAAAGTGCATCTACGTCCGTTCTGTGCATATATGGCAAAAAGTGAATTTTATTAGGCTACCATATTTACTGTGCTGTTCAAATGTAATAGTTAATCAGTCGTGCCCACTATGCAGCACTGTGTACCTTTTTAAATAAATTGATTACATGTATTATTCACAAATAAATAAACCACCATTTCATACATAATAAATAAATACAATTCAATACCAGTGCATTAAATAAATAGATCAGATTTCCAAAATGCTCTTGTGCTGTGTCTTCTTGTGCAAAGAGCCACACTTTAACCACTTAAGCCCCGGACCATTTTGCTGGTCAAAGACCAGGCCACTTTTTGCGATTCGGCACTGCGTCGCTTAAACTGACATTTGCATGGTCGTGCAACATGGCTCCCAAACAAAATTTACGTCCTTTTTGCCCTACAAATAGAGCTTTCTTTTGGTAGTATTTGATCAGCTCTGCGGTTTTTATTTTTTGCTATATAAACAAAAATAGAGCGTACATTTTTTAAAAAAAATGCAATATTTTTTACTTTTTACTATAATAAATATCTCCCAAAAATATATAAAAAAAATATTTTTTCCTCAGTTTAGGCCGATACGTATTCTTCTACATATTTTTGGTAGAAAAAAATCACAATAAGCGTATATTGATTGGTTTGCACAAAAGTTATAGCGTCTACAAAATAGGGGATAGATTTATAGCATGTTTATTATTATTATTATTCTTTTTTTTTACTAGTATTGGTGGCGATCTGCGATTTTTATCGGGACTGCGACATTATTGCGGAAACATCGGACAATTTTGACACATTTTTGGGACCACTGGCATTTATACAGCGATCAGTGCTTTAAAAATGCATTGATTACTGTAAAAATGTCACTGGCAGGGAAGGGGTTAACACTAGTGGGCGATCAAGGGGTTAATTGTGTTCCCTAATGTGTAGGGGAATGGGACTGACCTAGAGAAAATTACAGATCATGGTTCCTAGCTATTAGGAACTCACAATCTATCTTTCCTCAGCTCACAGAACAGGGATGTGTGTATTTACACACACCTGTCCCTGTTCTGCATCTCGTGCCTCCGATCGCTCGCGGAAAGCGGTCATCGCGAACGAGCATTGGCACCCACCCCAATGCAGCGCACGCGCGCCTCTGTCACTGCGCGCCTGCTAGCTCGCTTAAAGCAAACCGACGTACAGCCATTGCAGTTCACGCAGCGGAGCCAACCTGCCGCAGTATAACTGCGGTGGGTGGTCTTTAACCACTAGCCGACCGCGCACCGTCATTATACGGCGGCAGGTCGGCCCCCCCCGCTTGCCCCCGGCTCCCGTGCGTGTGCCCGGCGGGCGCGATCATCGCCGGGCACACGCGATCGCTCGTTACAGAGCGGGGACCGGGAGCTGTGTGTGTAAACACACAGCTCTCGGTCCTGTCAGCGGGGGAAATGATGATCTTCTATTCATACAATGTCTGAAGAGAGGATCAGTGTTTCCCCTAGTGAGGCCACCCCCCCCCCCCACAGTAAGATAACACACAGGGACATACTTAACCCCTTCCCCGCCCCCTAGTGTTAACCCCTTCACTGCCAGTGGCATTTTTATAGTAATCCAATGCATTTTTATAGCACTGATCGCTATAAAAATGCCAATGGTCCCAAAAATGTGTCAAAAGTGTCCGAAGTGTCCGCCATAATGTCGCAGTACCGAAAAAAAATCGCTGATCGCCGCCATTACTAGTAAAAAAGATATATTAATAAAAATGCCATAAAAATACCTCCTATTTTGTAAACGCTATAACTTTTGCGCAAACCAATCAATAAACGCTTATTGCGATTTTTTTTTTAACAAAAAATATGTAGAAGAATACATATCAGCCTAAACTAAGGAAAAAAAATCTTTTTTTTATATATTTTTGGGGGATATTTATTATAGCAAAAAGTAAAAAATATTAATTTTTTTCAAAATTGTCGCTCTATTTTTGTTTATAGCGCAAAAAATGGGAAAAAAAGGACGCCAATTTTGTTTGGGAGCCACGTCGCACGACCGCGCAATTGTCAGTTAAAGCGTCGCAGTCCCGAATCGCAAAAAGTGCTCTGGTCTTTGACCAGCAATATGGTCCGGGGGTTAAGTGGTTAAGCGGTTAAATACAAAGGCTAGGCCCAAATTTATTATAGGCTGGGGCTTGGCTATAAAAATGTAAATACAGCAGATGACACAGCAGTGTAGAATTTGCCGGGGTGAGGCTTTAATACAAAAATTAAAACACTTCAAGGCTATGACAGTGTACAAATGGCCAGTAGCAGGACAGTTTTAACCAGGAATAATTAGACCAAAATTGACTAGAGACAAAGGCAGGTGTTTTACTACAAGAATTAAAGTGGTTCTAAAGGCAGCAGTTTTTTTTATCTTAATGCATTAGGATAAAAAACCTTCAGTGTGCAGCAGTCCCCCTCAATGCTTACCTGAGCCCATAGGCGTGCGCAGCCTATTGCATGTGTGACATATTTACCGGCCTCTTCCCCACTATCCATCCAAAACAAATAGAGCTTTCTTTTGGTGGTATTTGATTATCTCTGCGGTTTTTATTTTTTGCATTGTAAACAAAAAAAGAGCGACAATTTTGAAAAAAATATATATATTTTTTACGTTCTGCTCTAAAACACATTCAATAACATTTAAAAAAAAATTGCATTTCTCCATCAGTTTAGGCCAATGTCTTCTGCATATACATTTTTGTGGTAAAAAGAATCCCACTAAGCGTATATTGTTTGGTTTGCGCAAAAGTTTTAGGGGCAGATCCTTGTACAGCGGCGCATCTAAGATACACTACGCCGCCGTAACTTCCTTTTTTTTTTCAAATCCTGAACGAATCCGCGCCGTAAGTTACAGCGGCGTAGTGTATCTTTGCCGGCGTAATGGCGCCTAATTCAAATGTATGTAATGGGGGCGTGTTTTATGTAAATACGCCGTGACCTGAGGTAAACAACGTTTTTTTTTAACTGCGTATGCGCCGTCCGTGGGGGTATCCCAGTGCGCATGCTCGAAATGAACCCGGAACAAGCCAATGCTTCCGACGGTGACATCATTCTACGCAAATCCCTATTCGTGAAAGACTTACGCAAACGACTTCAAAATTTTAAAATTCTACGCGGGAACGACGGCCATACTTAACTTTGAGTACGCCTCATAACAGCAGCTTTAACTGAACCTTCGCTGACACCCGTAATCGTCCGCCTCCGCAAAGATCCGATTTTTCAGACGGAAGAAAATCCTATTTTTCTTCCGTCTGCCGGATCGGATCGGATGAACACGGACATACGGTCCGTGTTCATCCGATTCCCCATAGGGGAGAGCGGAGGAAAGACAGGGCGGTCCCTGCACAGTGTGCGGGAACCGCCCTGTCAGCTGCCAGCTCAGCGTGGATTTTACGGAGGATCCCCGCTGAGCTTTTGCGGACACACGGAGCGGATCATTACTGATCCGCCCGTGTGAAAGGGCCCTTAGTGCTGGCAGCTTTATACAATTAGTTTTTTTTGCAGTGTTTATTTTAGTAATAAAAACTGACAAGGGTTCTAATCCCTCTCCACTCTATCCAAAACTAAGAAAAAAGTTTTGCTTTTAGTTACACTGTATACTTTAATAGCCATGTGTAATACATAAGGGTCATCTACCATGTTCCATACACCATCTTCTAATAGAAACTGGGCTCTGTGCACACCTCACAACTTTTTTAGATGGGAACAAGGGACATCTATTAGCAAAAGTATGCAGGCATTGGACACACCCCCTGCCATACCCCCTTAAAGGAGAATTATACAAAAAAAGTTTTAGTTAAACCCACATGTGCTTTTTATTACCACTTCTATTCCTTTATACTGGCTTTTGAAATGTACAAATGCAACAATTTAGAAACTGGATAAAAGGTTTAGAATTGTACAACACTTTTTGATACATAAATAGTGCATTTCATATACAAGTATATGCATCAGACCAAAATGAGGGACAAATGAGGAGGAATGAGGGACAGAGGGAGTTTGTTCCAAATCAGGGACAGTCCCTCAAAATTAGAGACAGTTGGGAGCTATGGTCTGTGTGTTAAAAGTTCTGTCAAATAATTAATCAAAGGATCGCTGTAGATGCACATTATAACTTGCTCATATTTGGTTGTCAAATGTCATGTGAAATGTGCTTTGCTAAAGGGTCCCCCAGCTTCTCCCATCTGTGGTTTTGCATTGATGCACATGCTCTTTGACACTGAGGGCCCATTAAGACTTTGTCCACTTGTAACTGCATGTTACAGCAATGCACGACAACACACCTGCTGTGTGGTGCATCGTAGTGCCATTCACTCTATTCATTAAAGGATATGTAAAGGTTCATTTAAAAAAACAAAAAACAAACAAACATGTCATACGTACCTATTCTGTGCAGTTGGTTTCACACACAGTGGCCCCAATCCTTCCCTTCTGGGGTCCCTCAATGGCGCTCCTCCTCTTCTCTAGTGCCTCTTGGAGAGTCGCTATCTGTTGGGGCACTCATGTGGGGTGCACTCCAGTGTCCTGTTGCTGCGTCTATTGACACAGGTAGCAGAACTTGGCCCCGCCCCCGAGGCTCTCACGTCATTGGATTTTACTGACAGCAGCGGGAGCCAATAGCTGCACTGCTATCAATCTATCCAATCAGGACCCGAGACACCTGCTGGAGCTGGTGTGCTCCAGCGGGTTCAGGTAAGTAAAGGGGGGGGGGCTCTGGGGGGCTGCTGCATCACAGGAGGTTTTTCACCTTAAAGCTTAAACCCTTGAGGGTTTACAACCCTTTTAAGAATTGCAATGCAAAGCATTGTATAGTAAAGCGTAACACCTCAAGCATAGCAGTGCACCGCAATTGTTGTAGTGTGCCGCTTTGTTAATAAAAAGGGTCATGAATTTTTTTGACCCATTGGGGTGTGTTGGCAGCCTATTCATAATAAACAGTTTTCCCTAGCGCAAATGCGTATGCATTAATGCACTGCAATGGACCACTTAAAGGGGTTGTAAAGGTAAACGTTTTTTCACCTTTTTTTTTTTTTTTGCTTTATAGCTCCTTGGAAAATCTTTTTTGTAAGAAATGGGGATGGAATGGTTAAGGCTGTATGGCACAAAATGAAAATGTATGCTTGGAAGTTTCAATAACATTCTATCTTGAATGCCTTTATTTTCTCGTCCACTTCCTGTGCATAAAATACAAATGAGTGGGCAATACACTGACTAAATGAAAAGTGCATTTTGATGTCATGTCCTTTATTATAAAATATGAGTCAGTGTACTTTGTAAATGCTCTTCAATCAGCTTTTCACCCACATGGTATTTTTTAGCAAATTACAGGAATGTGTCTGCTTGTTAATTAATTAGCCTACAGGAAAAAACTAAATTGTTGATGTCTTCATATGATGAGAATGGTAAATAACATACAGTACATGTATTTATTATGATCATTAGCATTTCAGTTGTTTACATGTTTCCTGTTACCCACCAGTGGTTTGTTGGGGTTTTTGTTTGCTTTTTTATCCTTAATAACTCCAGCTTTCTTACATATGTTTAACCACTTGCCTACTGTGCACATACACCACCTTCCTGCCCAGACTAAATTTTAGCTTCCGGCACTGCGTTACTTTAACTGACAATTGCGCAGTTGTGCGACATGGCTTCCAAACAAAATTGACGTCCTTTTTTCCCCACAAATAGAGCTTTCTTTTGGTGGTATTTGATCGCCTGTGCGGATTTTAGTTTTTGCGCTATAAACAAAAAAAGAGCGACGATTTTGAAAAAAAAAAAAACTCAATATTTTTTACTTTTTGCTATAATAAATATCCCATTTTTAAAAAATAAATATTTTTTTTTTATCTCCGTTTAGGCCGATACGTATTCTTCTACACATTTTTGTTAAAAAAAAATTGCATTAACCGTATGACTGGTTTGTTATATTGCCTACAAAATAGGGGGACATAATTATGATTTTTTAAAAATGTATTTTGTACTAGGAATGGCGGCGATCTGCGATTTTTTTTTTTGGGACTGCGACATTATAGCGGACACATCGGAAATTTTTTGACACATTTTTGGGACCATTCACATTTATACAGTGAACAATGCTATAAATATGCATTGATTACTGTATAAATGTGACTGGCAGGGAAGGGGTTAACCACTAGGGGGCGGGGAAGGGGTTAAATGTGTAGCCTGATCAGTGCTCTAACTGTGGGGGGAGGGGGGTGACTGGGGGAGGTGACCGATCTGTCTCCCTATGTACAAGAGACACAGATCGGTCTCCTCTCTCCCTGACAGGACGTGAAGCTCTGTGTTTACACACAGTGCTCTATGTCCCCGCTCAGTTACCGGGCAATCGCGGGTGCCCGGTGGCCGCCGGGCACGCGCACAGTGTTCCCAGTAACGCGCCGGCGGCGCGCGCGCCCCCTAGCAGCTTCTAATGACAGGACGTCATATGACATCCTGTCAGAACAACAGGGGATACCGCCCGCCGTCATTTGACGGCGTGCGGTACTAAGGAGGTTAAACAGTAACACTGGGTTAATGATATGCTTCCTGTAGAACACAGTTTTTAAATGATTGAACCACCTTTTATCAACCACCTCCCACCCCACGTATAGGGAAATGAGGGCTGCGGGGTGGTTCTATCATTCTGGGACAATGTCATATGAAGTTGTCCCACTCCCGCCGCCCTTTGCGTGTCCGCGGGGGAGTGCGGCAATCAGTGGCGTGCTTTGTCCCTGGGACACGGTGCATCCCAGATCTTGGTAAAGAGCTGATGACGCGGCTCACCCATGTGATCAGCTGTGTCCAATCACAGCTGATCACATGTAAACAAGGAAATGCTGGTTATCAGCTTTCCTCTCCTCACACTGACAGTGTGTGACGTGAGGAGAGCTGATCAATGGCATTTCCTCACAGGGGAGACCTGCACAGATAATGAGGGAACTGATTATCAGTGCAGCCCCAACAGTGCCTATCATTGATGCCAATCAGTGCCCATCAGTGATGCCAATCAGTGCTGCCTTTTAGTGCCCATCAGTGCCTGCTCATCAGTGCTGCCCATCAGGTGGCACTGTTGGGCACTGATAGGTGTCACTATCAGTGCTCATCAGTGCTGCAGATCAGTGCTGCTTATCAGTAGACATGTGCAATTTGTTTCCTTCTGAATTAGTTTTTTAATGAATTTTGACAAATTTGTTAATTCGAAAACATCTGAATTAATGAAAAGCTATATTCGTAAATTCGAGTATTCAAAAATTCGTAAATTTGTAAATTCGAAAAACCCGGAAATTAAAAAAATCGGAAATAATAACTCACTCTTAAATTCAAGGTATTGTAATTCTCTTTCAAATTTGGCTGTTAGTGAATAGAACGAATACAAATTTATCCGAAGTTATGAATTATCCGAAATAACGAATGCCTAAACGAATGGAACGTAATGAATTAATAATAATGAATAACAATAATAATAATAATAATAATAAAAATGTATTATTATTTAATAATAATCAGTTCTGTTCCATTTGCTTAGATGCGGCATTCGTTATTTCAGATAATTGGTAACTTCGGATAAATTTGTATTTGTTACATTCACTAACAACCAAATTTGAAAGGAAATTATAATACCTTTAATTTAATAGTTAATCATTGTTAGTTAGTTAGTTAGTTAGTTATTCTTTAGAATGTTTGTTCTTTCTTTCGTTATGTTCTTCCTTTTTTTCAAATTTATGAATTTTTGAATTTACGAAATTACGAATTTTGGAAATCACGAATTGCAAACATGACGAATGACCCAAAAAAACAAAAAAACAAATGTAACAAAACATTTATTTTTTTTGGCAGTGCACATGTCTACCTATCAGTGCCCTTCAGTGCCATCTCATCAGTTCCCATCAGTGCCCATCAGCGCAGGCTCATTAGTGCACATCAGTGAAGGAGAAAAATGACTTATTTGGTAGTGCAAATACTCCAATACCTGAAACCGATACTTTTAGGCTTAGTTATTTCAGCTGATACTTGAAATGTAAAAAAAAAAAAAAGCCAGCAATTATCGTTTGCTCCTCAGGGGGGCCTTTGCGTCCTTAACAACCGATCACTCATTCAGCTGCCAGTGAGGTTCCCCTGTTGGCAGCTGAAGTGTAAACAAAGTCCTGGCAATTGAAGCTGTGAAAAAAAGCAAATATAAAAAGAAACAATGGCCCATATTCTCTCTAAAAATCCGCGGGCTGCGCTTAAGGCACTTACACTCCGCTGTCCCAACTTACAGGAGCAAGTGTTGTATTCCCCAAACACTTGCTCCGTAAGTTGGGACGGCGGAGTGTAAATGCCCCGGCGTAGCCTGGCGGATCTCCAAGGGGGCGGCTTCTATTCAAATTAAGCGCGCCCCCGATTCTAATGAACTGCGCATGCGCCGGGCTTCAAAAAGCCCAGTGCGCATGCTCCAATTCTCGGCGGAAAACGTCAATGACGCTGACGTGTGCGTCATTGACGTAAAGTCGTATTCAAGAACGACTTACGTAAACGACGTACCCGACGAAAAAACACGACGCGGACCCGACGCCATCCGTAACATGGCCTACGTGGGACTTGCGGAAACTTACCCCTCATATAGCAGGGGTAAGTTTCCGCTTACGCAAACGACGTAAGCGACGGTTACGCGACGCGAACTCGTTCGGGAATCGGCGTAGAAGGCTCATTTGCATAAGCAAATGAGTCCTTCACGTAAATGCCATCTAGCGGCGGCCGGCGTCATTACATTTAAGATCCGCCAGTGTAAGTGACTTACAGATGGCGGATCTTAAGTGTATCTATGCGAAAATGATTCTAAGAATCAGTCGCATAGATACACTGGCCAAAAAAGGGAGTTACGATGGAGGATCCTGAGATACTCCGTCGTACCTCACTGAGAATATGGGCCACTACTGTTTCTTTCTGTATCTTTCTGTTTATTCATCAACAGATCAAAGGGATGAACTTTGATCTGCTGATAATGTCAGTTTTAAGCAATCTGTCAAGTAAAACAATTTTTCGTTTTTTTATATTAAATGTTCCCCTGTTTAACCCCTTATTAACCCTTAATTTACTCTAATCAGCTTTAAAGCGTTTGTTACCTCAACACGTCATCATCCTGATATGTGCTTGTTTTACCATGTACTTGTATGATAAAGTATCCTGTTCTCTTTGTATTGCTTTCTTTATGTGAAATCCCTGGTGTTCCTGCCAGTCCCCTTGCTTTCCTATCAAACACTAACCACACTAAGCAGGAGAGCACAGCGTGATCAGTTCTATAGCTATACTGTAAACTCAGGCCCAGGTTCACGTAGAGCGGCGCATCTTTATACTGGCGTAGCGCATCTCATATGCGCTACGCCAACGTAAATCAGTGAGGCAAGAACAGTATTCACAAAGCACTCGCTCCCAACGTTGCGCCGGCGTAACGAAAATTGGCGGGCGTAAGCCCGCCAAATTCAAAGTAGGAAGGAAGTGGGCGTGATCCATTTAAATGAACCATGAACCCATGCAAATGAATGGCCGAACAGTCCCCCCCAAACCGAGTATACCCCATCTGCTGAGGGAAGAGCAGTCAGGAGATGCCTCGTGGTAGGCATCTTTGCACGTTAAACACACACATTCATTATGGCACAAGGAGAATGCACGCATGCACACCACTGTGGTCCCTAGCTCACACACACACCACATCCACATCACATTGTATTAGCCCAAGTCCACCATGCAGGACTTGGGAGCAGCAACGCCGCGCCATGGCCCCAATGGTGTCGCTGACCATTCATATCACATTCACACGGTCGTGGGCATAACTTCTCCCCGACGACCCAGGGTGACACACCTTGCTGGCAGGTATGTCACCCCCTACATTCACACACCAGTCACACTGTAGCCTGCCCTACTGACCGTGTGCATACATAAATTAAAAAAAACTCCTCACCAGAGCATAAATTAAAAAAAAACTCCTCACCGGAGCATAAATAATAAAAAAAAACTCCTCACCGGAGCATAAATAAAAAAAAACGCTCCTCACTGGAACATAAATAAAATAAAAAACTCCTCACCGGAGCATAAATAAAAAAAAAGAGCCAACAAAATCCAAAAAAGGCACTCAATTGCTCTGTCGTGGGCTCTGCCTGGTGCCACGTCTCTGGCTCCTCACTTGCCTGGGGGGAACTTCAGGTGGGGGTGGGGCATCAGCAGGAGACTCATCCTCAAGTCTGCCACTCCTGGCAGGTTCTGGCTGCCTGCCCTCCAACGCCAGGTCTCTGCCTGCATCCGCAGCTGGCGGGTTGTGGTCTGCTGATGCTGGCACCTCCTGTGCCTCCCCTCCGCCGTATTGGCCTTTACAGCCACTGTGAGGCTCTTGACCTCTGTAACGAGGCATGACGTCGTTGCCTGCAGCTCCCCAACACAGGTCACAACAGCTGCACAGTTGGCACTTATATCCTGCAGACAGTCGGGTATTTGTGCCAAGGAGGCCAGGCTTTCTGCGAGACGCCGCATGTCCCGGGCAACAGCACCCACATGGTGGGTCTGGTGGGCCTGATCCCTCGCAAGAGTTTCCTGTATGGCTTCAGGAACACCCCTGGTTTTTCGGGTGGCCTTCCTGGGGGCAGGAGAGGCTTGGGGCTGTGTATATGGGTAGGCCCATGAGGAGCTTCCCCTGATGGTGGAGGAGGGTAAGGGTCTTTCCCTGATGGGGGAGGAGGGTGAGGGGGGTCCCCTGATGGGGGAGGAGGGTTGGGAGGGTCCCCTGATGGGGGAGGAGGGTTGGGAGGGTCCAGGGATGATGGGATTTTCCTCCACGAGGTAGAACACGTCCTCCAGGTCCCCATGCTCCTTCACTACTTCCTCCAGAGGAGAGGTGTGGGCACTCTCATCCCTGGATGGCGTGGGTCGCCCAGCAGCCGACGACGGCCCAGCTCCCTCTAGCACATCTGTGGATGACACAAAGCATTCACATGTTGGTGGACCCACACACTTGTCACATATTCCCTTCCACCCCTCACATGCTACACACCGTTTAGGAGTTTTTTTTCCTCCTCTCCTTGCCTCCATTACCAGCAGCCGCCATCGCACAGCAAAATTACCTTGCGCCGGACGGGCGCATGTCTGGGCGTATTTATGCGTTCGGCGTAAGACAGTGGGCCGGCGTATTCCAGGAAGTTGAGCCGACGTAGTTTTGGAGAGAGACGATTTGCGCTTTTCAGTCTGTTACAGCGTGACGAATGTGCTATCTCCATTACGAACGCTACTTTTACCGAAGGTGGGCTCCACGACATTTTTCTCGACGAAAAACATACACACGACCATTTTTCTTGGCAAAAAAGCTCTGCAAGCATTTTTCTTGAAAACGGTCGTGTGTACGAGGCATTAGTAATTACCACAGCCGTTTAGTCTGAGGGAAATCCTGAAAACATGACCTGTTGGGGGCGCCTTGAGGACTGGAGTTGAGAAACACTGGTTTACATTATTTAAAATGATCCTGTGGGTGCACCTTGGGCCAGCCATACACAGTTCGAATTTTGGCCGGTTCAGCAGGGCTGAGATTTAAACCATTAATAGGCAAGCTAAATGTACAGCACCAAGTTGATCGATTCCTAGTGATAATTACTGTCTTCTCCCTGCGTGGACACCTGCTCCAGGAGAAGACAATTGCTTGACAGGGAGGAAATCCCCATGTCAACACTGTCTGGTCACAGGAAAGAAATTCACACAGTCTCTGGCCTGCCTTACTCTGCCTTAGTCCCCTTTTTTATCCGCTCAGCGGAGTTCACCAGCTCAGCGGGGATCGCTCCGTTGATCTCCGCTGAGCTGTGGATGACAGGTCCGTCTCTGCTCACTGAGCAGGGAGGGACCTGTCAGAGCCCCCCGCTCTTCTATGGGGAGATTGGATGAAAACGGACAGCATGTCCGTTTTCATCAGATCTCATCCGATCCATCAGACAGATGGCTGAACGTATCGCCATACATATTTTTTTTTTTAGCGGATCGGATGTAGACTGGTGTCAGCGGACACATCTCCGCCGACATCCGCCTGCCTATAGGAGTCAATAGGTATCCCGCTCGGATCCACCTGAAAAACAGACAGGCTGATCCGAGTGGGCTTATCATGTGAAAGGGGCCTTACTTTACAGGATCATTGCACACTCTGAGTGAAGATATAAGCAGCCACATGGTGATACCTGCTCTAGGGACATGGACTACTTTACAGTGAAACTTTAGCCCACAGGCTTATTTTAAAACTAATTTTAGGGAGAACCTTCTGAGGTCAGCATAGTGTCAATAGCGGTTTGGTGAATGCACTCATTGCCTAAATTTGTTTTTGAAAAACAATACTTTCAATAATAGCTACCAGAGACCTGAAGGTACAATAAAATTAATATTGAAAATTCTGTATGTCTTATTATTAGATCTATTTTCTTTCCAAAAATCTGCTGTGTGTGGTCTCTTGGCATCAGTTCCTTTTTGTTTTTCTTTGTTTTACACCATTTAAACAATTGAATTAGGTAGTTTAAATTCAATTTCTTTACTGAAATCCTTAGAGGCAAAATGTGTGGAACCTATTGATTTCCTTTCTAAATTACCCAGTTTTTTTTAAAGGTTGAAGCAAAGGTAAGAAGACATTGATTTTAAACGAAACTCCAATGCTGTCAGTGAACACATTAGCCCAACTGTTCAGTCCAATTGTTTAACAATGACAGATGTGTTATGTGCCACACATAAGCAGAGAACATCATGCAAAATTTGTGTTTTTTGGCATTAGCATGTGATTTCCCAGTTAGGTGAATATAACAAACAGTTATATCAATGAACTGCAAGCATCTGGCATCACTAGCAATTAGGCTGATTGCTCATATATATATATGGGAAATTTGGCACTACAAAGTACCGCTGCACAGGTGACAGGGGCTGGCTGCACTCTTTATTTGTACTCTTTATTTGACACTGGGGCAGGCTAACATTGCAGTCTGTTAGCGTACATGCAGTCTACAAGGTGGCTGTACACTCACAGGCTGCAGCAATGGTTGGCATGCAGCTGATCTGTGTGAGAGCAGAGAGAACCGATTTTTTTCTTTTAGTTTCCATTGAGTACTATGTGGTTGGACACAGCAATCACATGGTAAAAGACAATGTGATCACCCAGACACAATGTGATCCGCTGTGTCTGGGACACACACTGTGAGCTGTGCAGGAGTGGGCTGAGGTACAGATGATTTCATCTGCATTGGCGCTGCTTCCCTTCCACTGTTTATAGGCTGTGGGCGGTCAGGAAGTGGTTAAACACAGAACCAGTCTGGACAAGAGTCCATGTCTTAAAAATGTAGCACTACCACCGAAGGAGCTGCTGGTTTGTTTTGGATGGCACGTTACCTCTGTATCTACGCCGTCTAGGGTACTTGATGAGAGTTGTAGCAAATGGAATGTCCACACAACAGGTGTCTTTTCTATGCTTTTATTACCCAGCCGGGTAAAAACGGTTAAACAGTAGAGAGGTGAAGGGATAGCAAATAGGAGACAGTAGATCCAGGTATAACTGAACACGGGAAAAAGTCCTGCTCCCACTGACATTACTTTTGCCACTCCAGCCGGAGTGGGTATAGCGCACCTGGACAGGCCTCTCCCAAAAGCCCGACAGTCAGAATGTCACTTGAACTTAGGATTAAGTCTCTGCCACAGAACCTCCCATAAGATTGGAGACAATTATGGTCCGGAATCCTTTCTTAGTAGATTCAGCACCCGGATCTCCTTCAGGTAGTTTTGTACAGTCAGTAGCTAACAGGCAACCAACTTCCAGCCTGTCAGAACTCAGGTGGTCCCCGATGAATGGACAGGCCCCTCCTGGGACACCAGCCTTGTGCTAGGTATCTCCCAGACAGACTCCTTACCGGTCGGCTTCCTCCAATTGGACGGACAGCTTGGGACCCCTTCCAGATTGGGGACCCAGTCGACTACTGGGTCCACACAGTGGGTCAATCGCTCCAGGCCAATGTGGTCTAAGAACTAAGAACACCGCTTCCCCCCCCCCCCCGGCCAGGAGGGCCAGATGCGGGGGGTGTCGTGGAATGGCTACCCCAATGGTGGGCGCCACACAAGAAAGAACCTCGAGGTAATGGCGTTTGCCCCCTTTATACCCCTCCCCAGCATGCACAGCGAGGCAGCCAACCCCCGACCGGCTGCTAAGGAGTGGCACTCAGAGCACTTGACCACACTACTGCCACCTGCCGTCTGGGTTGGCAAGCCCATATCACAGGTTGCCGACCCGCCATCCCAGAGCATTAGAGTGGATGGGGCTGGGGCTTGAGGAAACAAGCGGTTGCGGAGGGAGCAAGAGCCATATAAGCCGATGCTTCCTCTAACAGCCAGCATCACAGTTTAGCATTGAGCATTTTATATATTAAACAATGGGCATATATGAGCACTTAAAAAAAGGGTTATTAGGCTTGTGATGGTCTCTGCCACCTTGGGACTCAGTGGACAGATGAATGTGAAAGGAATGCTGATTAATGAGATCTGGAAAGCCCGGGTTTTTCACCCAATAGTTTATTGTGCTTATTAACACACCTTTGTCTCCTAGCAAACGATTGTTTATACTTGTGTGTATTGTAAGTTGTGATTGAGGAGACGGCAACTCTATCTCTGAGTTACCAAGTCTGGGTAAATGATTAGATAACTAGCTCATGTTTATTAGGTTTCTGGTTACAGGTGTATTGTTAGAGTAATTTGAGCAGGAGAGGGGAACCTCCTCTTCTACTGTATATAAGACTGTATTCTTGTTTTAGTAAACAGGTCATAGTCAGCGACCAAACA
The DNA here is from genome assembly GCF_905171775.1 of Rana temporaria. NCBI lineage: Eukaryota > Metazoa > Chordata > Amphibia > Anura > Ranidae > Rana > Rana temporaria. Next base: position 423,983,119 of record NC_053490.1, read on the forward strand.
AGTATTGTCTTGTTTTGTGTTGTGAGTGGTTGGAATATCTGATATCTATATTCAGACTGGGAGGAAGCGGTATATGACGAAAGCACTCATGTGGAGTGTGGGACGTTTCATTCCAAGGCTGCTTTCACACTGATCCGCGGGCAGGGCCGTTTGAAGGAATTTGGGGGCCCCAAGGAAAGGTGCCAAATGTGGCACCAGAGGGGGAGAGTAAGCAGACAAGTGGAAGTTCCACTTTTGGATGGAACTCTGCTTTAAAGCGGGGGTTCACCCCAAAACAATATTTTAACATTAGATTCAGGCGAGTTGTTAAAAGCACAATCGGGTGTTTTTTTTTTAAATCGTTGCCGTACATACCGTTTTATACATATATGTTCTCTGCGGCTTCCGGGTATAATCTGCGGGACTGGGCGTTCCTAATTGATTGACAGGCTTCCGACCGTCGCATACAGCGCGTCACGAGTTGCCGAAAGAAGCCGGACTGCGAGTCGGCTCTATAAGGTGCCTGCGCATCGACGTTCGGCTTCTTTCGGCAACTCGTGCCGCGCTGTATGCGACAGTCGGAAGCCTGTCAATCAATTAGGAACGCCCACGTGATGTGGCTGCAACATTTTTGGTAAAACCAAAAGTACCCACAGCCATGGAAAATGGAAAGCAGCAATTTTTTAATATTTGTAAAATTAAGTTATGCTATGCGAATGGGAACATGTAACAAATATAAAGTAGGTGTTATCCTAATTTGTTTGAAAAAGTAGAAATATTCTTTAGAGTAGGAGCACCAGTATTTCAAGGGGATCTAACATTCGGGCAAAAAATGATAAAAAAAGGTATTACATTTTTTGCTAACGTTTACAAGCTTTTAAATTGTATATTATTCATGTTATTGTATTAATACAATGTGTATCTGAGATACTCAATTTGCAAAGTATGCTGGGCTTTTTTTTAAAAGCACTGGGCCAGATCCACATACATTTCGATCGGCGCAGCGTATCAGAGATACACTACGCCGCCGTTCCTTACCTGGCGTATATTCGAATCCTCAGCGAGTTTGCGCCGTAAGTTACGGCGGCGTAGTGTATTTCTGGCGGCGGATTTCAAATTGGGCGGGTTGGGGGCGGGTTTCATTTAAATGAAGCGCGTCCCCGCGCCGAATGAACTGCGCATGCGTCGTCCCGAAATTTCCCGCCGTCGCTAGGACGTCATTTTTTTAACTTAGACATGAGTTACGTCCATCCCTATTCACGGACGACTTACGCAAAAAATAAAAAAATAAAAAATTTTGACGCGGGAACGACAGCCATACTTAACATGGCAAGTCTATCTATACACCGCAAAATACCAGCTTTAACTATACGCCGGAAAAATCCGACTACAGACGACGTTAGAAAATGCGACGGCCGCGCGTACGTTCATGGATCGTCGTAAATCGCTAATTTGCATACCCGACGCGGAAAACGGCGCGAACTCCACCCAGCGGGCGCCTAAGTATTGCATCTAAGATCCGAAGGCGTACAAAGCCATACGCCTGTCGGATCTTACCCAGATGCCGTCGTATCTTGGTTTGAGGATTCAAACTAAAGATACGACGCGGGAAATTTGAAAGTACGCCGGCGTATCAGTAGATACGCCGGCGTACTCGCTTTGTGGATCTGCCCCACTGTCTGTATGATTTTGACAAAGGACTGACAAACTATGATGTCCCTATCTGTGTTAGCAGAGATTGAAGGGAATGTGACCTTTCTCCGAGTCATTCATTGGCTTTAGAACCAAATCTGTTCTAAACAGCAAAGCATAGATTTTGCATACAGTGCACCACCTGGTGGTTGCAACTGGTAAATATTACTAATTCATATGTAAGATTTAATACTCACGCAATTTAAAATATTTGTTGACATTTTTTAATAGTACTGAACATACCAAAAACATACAGTATATTCCCTCTAGGATGTTAATGTTCACAGCATTTAGGTATAAAATTCATTTTGATTCATTTATGAGAATAATACTGTTTAAGGGGACACTTTAAAAGGTTTTTCTTTTCATAAATGCAGTCTAGCACTTAGTGATTTCAAATGACTTTTCTGATAAAAGAACACATACAGAATGGTAAACTCATGAAAAGCGCATGATAGCACGTTTACTCAGCAGTAAGGTTACCGCTAACAACTGCTAGAACATGGAACAAAAAATGTTAATATAATCAGTGAAATGTAAAATACCAGAAGAATAAAGTTTTGCAAATGAGAACGTGATAAATAGTTTTCGTAGTTTTAATGTAATCTGTGCTATATTTAGTGCAAAGAACTTCACAATTCAGCCAACTCCAAACGTCAACATCAATAAACCTTTGACTTACAGTACGCCCACATTGTGAGTGGGTATAATAAAGTGTTTAATCACTGCAAGCAGCAAAGAAAGTAGTCTGGCATTTGTAGAGGTAAAACGATGTACAGTGTTTAAATCTAAGATTTAGTTATGCACTCACTGGCACTTAAAGTGTTTGCTACCCCAACATTTTATATTCCTGGTATGTGTCTGCTGTAAAATGTGAAAAAGTATCCTGTTCTCTTTTTATTGCTTCCTTTGTGCGAAATCCCCGGTGTTCCTGTCAGTGCTTCTACTTTCCTATTAAAAACTGACCACACTAACCAGGAGAGCACATCGCGGTCAGTTCCCTAGCTATGCTGGGAACTCAGTTTGCTCTCCTTCAATGATCAGACTTGTCCTGACACACCCCAGCTGCATAGCCATTCACTGGCAAGCTCAGTGTGTTGCTGTTTTTCCTCGCCCAGCTTGTATGCAGTTTAGAACAGAGTGATCCCATTTGATCACTTAAAGTGGAGTTCCACCCATTTTTTATGTTTGTCTGTGCTGCATGCCCTAATCTCATAGTGTTCAGAATGGACAATTTTTATTTATTTTGTTGCTTGTAAATACCTTTATTTTGTAGTCCTTCATTACTTCCTCCTCCTTATTAGCCTAGGCTATTAAGTCACAAGGCTATTCGCAAGGGTTTCTGGGATAGGCATCATGTATCCCAGTAGTCCTTGCAAATAGCCTATTTGCATAGAGAAGGGGCGGCAACTTCCTCTGACACTCCCGTTGCTATGGAAACCTGACTGAAACCTATTACATCGCTTGTGCAGCACTGAGCATGTGCGAGATCTGCAAGGCTGAAATCCAGAAAGTCATACAGTCTAGCTTCATGATGCCCACACTTAAGATGGCCACGGTCTATTTCTAGATTATAAACTAACTTAATGCTCTAACAACCTAACAAAACGGACCTTAGTTTACAGACTAACTACTACATTAAGCTTGTGTATTACAGGGGTATTTATATTTAAAAAGTGAAATTGTGGGTGGAACTCTCCTTTAATAAAAAGGGGAAAAAATTATGTTTTTTTCTTTTTTATATCTTTACAAAAATGTTTTGCTTTTCATTTCTATTTTGAACTGAATGGGCTGTTTTACGAGGTGATCATTTGCAATCACTTTTTGTAGAAGATTTTCAGTTGGTGTGGCTTTGAACTTCTTTAACCGGTTAACGCCCGCCGCATGTATATGTACGTCCACAGAATGAAAATGCTTGAAAAAGGAGCGCGCTCTGTCATACACAAGCGCCGGCTCTGAAACGTTGTCGCATCTCAGTGACGTCACCGCGGCCTACGTTTTCTCCTAATCCCATCCACAACGCTGCAGTATACCAGCTGGATTTCACTGCAGGATCGATCGACCGGACAACGGATAGAGACACAGGCAATCTCCACCATCGAGCGCGGAAAGACATCACCTAAGGGACTCCAAAAACATGCCGTTTTCCTACTACTTTAATGTAAGTGGATGCTGCACCTTTGTATGAATAAAGCTTTTATGTTTCTAATCTGGAGGCGCCTTCTCTTTCTCTCTCTCTTTGTCAGATGTCCCAAGGTTGTGATCCCACAGCAGACTGCCTTCTGTCACACCACCTGGAAGCAAGGGAATCACTTCCTGCTCTTCCAGACAGCCTTCCTTGCAGCCTTCACTGCAGCCTTCTCTGCTTGGCTGGAGGTGGTGCCACTGGAGTAGTACTCGTGCCAGGAGGAGGGGAAGAGAGTGTAGGAGGTGGAGGTGAAGGAGGAGGATCAGAAGGAGAAGAAGGAGAAGAAGGAGGAGGAGAAGGAGAAACAGGAGGAGGAGGAGGAGGAGAAACAAGAGGAGGAGGAGGAGGAGAAGAAGAAGTATGAGAAGTATTAGGAGAAGGAGGAGGAGGAGAAGAAGGAGGAGGAGGAGCTTGATAATTAGCTGGTGGGGGAGGATGGCCATGGGAACAAATCACTGTGTCCTCAGTGAGTAGGCCCCTTACCCCCTTATTGAGCAGACTTATGAGCAGGGGCTCAAATTGGAGGCGCTGCTCCTAGCTCATTTGGCCCATTTTGGCCATCACAAGGCTTCCATAACTCTCCTCGGTGGTGGTAGGCTGCTGGAGGGCGGCCTGTGCCTCACGAATCAGGCCCAGTGCTGCTTCACTCATATCCCTCCTGGCCCTACTAGTTTTGGAGGCGGATGGGAGGCACCTAGCACCTTGTGCTGCTACTGGGCCCTGCCACCTCCTGAAAGACACTAGGCCCTGCCACCTCCTCTGTACCACTCACCCTGGCCTCCTCCTACCTGGCACTTTCCTGACCCTCCTCCTGGCTGATGTCCTCCTGTGTATAAAAAAGGGACAGTTTGAATGTTGTGTTTAAAATTCACACACAATTTCCAGCTCATGACTGATTCAGAATGTTTTATAAGAATTTGAAAAGCCAATCATTCTGACCCCAGCAGTTTGCATTATTTTCTCCCAAACTTTTGTAGCCACTACTGACTAATGATATGGAAAACACATTTAGCTAAAACATTCTTTTTTTTTTTAACATATGAACAACTATTTTTCAGCATTTAAACCCCACAAATTAGCACATTTAAAGTACTATACCGGGCTCCAGGCAGGCAAATTCGGCTCTTTCTCAAGGATGGAAGGCTCCTCTTGATCCTGAGAGGGCTCACCTTCAGAAGGAGGATCAGGTTGGCTGCAGGGAAGGCTGGAGGGAAGGCTGGGGGGAAGGCTGGACCTTGATCTTCTCTGTCTGGGGGGAAGGCTGGAAAGTGACTCCCTTACTTCCAGGTGGTCATTCAGAAAGGACAGTCTGCTGTAGTACCACAGCGATGGGACATATACCTGCCCTGCTCCTGCTCCAGACCTCATAGAATCCAGGACCTTGTTGCGTTCCTTCCTGTATGAGCCTCTCAATTTCCCAATTCTAGTCTCTAGCTGCTTAGCTGTAACCTGGGGCCCCACCTGTCTTTGCACAAATGGCAGCAGGCTATCGAGTGCTGTCTTTCGTTGTTCTGTTTCTGGACCTAGGGTCTTTTGTGGCCCAAAGAACAGGCAGCTCTCTCCATTTCTCGATGAAGACTGCAAGGAAATCCCTTTTATTGAAATTATTCATGTTTTCTGCAAGACAAAAACAAAGAAAATAACAATATTGTCAATCACAGTCTAGAAACTCGAGTAATCTTTATCCCCATATAGCCCTTAAATGTCTTTGCAGTATAGGCCAAGTTCAAAGTATACCTACACACTCGTCATTCAAGCGTCTTCCTCCGCACCCCGAACGTACGTACGACACGTGTGTTACAGCTTTATATACACTCCGCACACGTCGGCCGCCCATGATTAAGAACTCAATGTTTCCCCGCCCCTTCTCTTTCGTCGGGCAAACGGCAAGGAGGAATTAGCTGACCAGGTGTTGGATACTCGGTCAAGTTCATCAGGAAACGAAGACCAGGTGTGTGTAATGAGGTGGTGTGAAACATTATAAAAGCACTACGATCAAGTTTTGTCAGGAATTCAAACAACGATATTCATCATGCAAAAAACGACACGTTTCATCCTAAAAAACGACATTGCCCACACACCATAGTTTTAGCAAAATGCTCTAGCAAAGCGCGGTTACATACAGCACGTACAACGGCACTATAAAGGGCCATTTCCATGCCAGATCTTGGCTGACTAATATCTAAGTTCTGTTTATTGTAAGCTTTCTGCTAGGTTAACACCATATTTAGCCCACAAACTCAAACATTAAAAATGTAGTTACGTACCGTCGTATGACACGGTCGTTTGTTCCGCCTTCTACAGACTGTGAATGCCGCCTTCACTCACGTGGTATCTCTATACACGCGCATGCGTGACGCTCCACATGTTTCCACACCCCTGATGTTCTGTCTAGTCCTTTCCCCGTCCCCTTCTCTCTCATTTGATCATCATGGAGAACATGGCATCATCACCCCATCATCACATCATCAGGCCAGGCTTCCGCTGACACCTCCAGATCCACCAGGAGAAGGAGATATAAGGCGTCAAACATGACCTTTCGTGAGATGGTTGAAATGGTCACCATCTTGAAGGATCAAGATTATGATGGGAAGCATGGCCCATACCGATTTCCCAACAAAGTCAAGGCAGAGATAATGGAGAAGGTAGTGGAGGGGTCTCCAGAGGAAATTTGGGGTCCGAAGAACCAAAGAACAAATCCGCAAAAGATGGTCGGACCTCAAATTGTGTGAGCCAGACCAAATGAGGAGGATCAGAAGAGAGATTAGAAGAAGTAATTTTTATGTGTAATCCTTTTTTGTCTTTGCTATTTGCGCCATGTGCTTTTTCTTTCAGGTTGTACTGTATGTATTTCATGTTTGTGGGCCCAATAATTTGTCGTAAAAGTCATTGTTCATTCAGAACGATGACTCATACGACCAAATATTGTGCCCACAAACATGAAAGTTGTGACATCTTTTTTTTTTTTTATGTGAGATCAATTGTGGAATTAATGTAGATGTGTTCTTAAAGCGGGGGTTCACCCTTAGAGGGCACTTTTTCCCCTTAGATTCCTGCTCGTTTTCTCTAGGGGAATCGGCTATTTGTTTTAAAATATGTGCAGTACTTACCCGTTTACGAGATGCATCCTCTCCGTCGCTTCCGGGTATGGGCTGCGGGAATGGGTGTTCCTTCTTGATTGACAGTCTTCCGAGAGGCTTCCGACGGTCGCATCCATCGCGTCACGATTTTCCGAAAGAAGCCGAACGTCGGTGCGCAGGCGCAGTATAGAGCCGCACCGACGTTCGGCTTCTTTCGGCTACGAGTGACGCGATGGATGCGACTGTCGGAAGCCTCTCGGAAGACTGTCAATCAAGAAGGAACGCCCGCTCCGGAAGACCCATACCCGGAAGCGACGGAAGAAGATGCAGCTCGAAAATGGGTAAGTACTGCTCATATTTTAATACAAATAGCCGATTCCCCTAGATCGAACGAGCAGGAATCTAAGGGGAGAAAAAAAAAATTAATAAATGGGTGAACTCCCGCTTTAACTAGATTTTAATACTCAAAAATAAGACAATATACAGTAAAAGGAGAGTCTGCTCAGCAGTTGGTGACACATGTGTACTCAGTAGCACATTTGTTGGCCACAAGAACTAACTATTTAGGGGTTCACACAGAGGTGAGGTGATCCAGTGGATACTTGGTTTGCTTCCATGTAGAAAACTAAACCAAAAGGTACAACGATTTTAATCATCTTTGGGAATGCCTACAATCCTGTGTCCTGCTTAGAGGGGTTGTAAAAACCAACAATAGTCCCACAAATTATTAAAAGAATGATTCATATTCCTCTTTCAGGCCTAAAATCTTTTTAAATCATGTTTACCTTTTCTTCATTCTCGTAGGGCGTCATGAAGCAGAGCAGCAAAACAGGCAAGCCACACCCCCGCAGGATGAAGATGAGCCTGCCACCACATCCGGTAAAGTATCATATACCACAGCTTCAGGTAATCTAGATGTAGGCCTGCATAATTTTAATAAATGGTTTTGTCCCACATTTCAGGAGCAGTTGGTGGATTTGATAGTAACAGGGCCCAGCTGATGATTTCGGATGTGTTGGCGTCCAGGGCAGAGATTGAAGATATTAATATAGCTAGCAGAGAAATCATACAGAGAACCAGAAGGGTGGAAATGAAGTTAAAAAATATTATTGATGTTCTGGGGAGGGTTTGATTTTATTTTTGAATGAAAAAAATAAATAAAACAGATTGTATTTTTGAATGAAAAACAAACAAAAAAATAATTAAACCAGATTGTATTTGTGTATTAAAAAACCCCCAAAAAAAAAATGGTGTACTTTAAAAAAAAACAAAAAAACACCAGATTATATGTGAAAATGTAGAAATACCCAAATAAAAAATAACCTGATTGTATATATGTTACAAAATAAAAAAAATTGGATACTCAAAAAAGTGTGCAGTGTTTTTCTAAAAGAACCTATAACTTTACATGTGTTTACTTTTGTTGTTACCTGGGAAATGGTTGATAGTTGACAATGAAAATACATATGACACTACATGTAGTACACTAGGAAAAATGAGGAGGCAGCTAAAATAAACACAAGCGAGACATTTAAATTTTTTGGTACACAGATTTTTACTTTGTTTTTTTTAAAAAACTAAGTCAAATTGGCTTGTGAGGGAATGGCCCCCCTACCCATAAAGTAGTCTACATATAGATCCCGGACTGCACGGGCACTTTGGGGGGGGGCAAGCCAGTACGGGCAGGTTCCAGGCCCAGCAAGGATAGATCCAGATTGTGAAGTCAAGCCTCGGGCCCAACCGTGGCCATATAGTTCGGAGATTGTCCCCCAAATATAATGTAGTTCCATTTGTTCTCCGCCATATGGATGGATGTCAAAAACAGGCGGAACCGGCTGGCCATTATCCCAAAGGCGTTCACCACCCTTCGTGCTCTGGCCAGCCGGTAATTGAACACCCTCCTCTCTGGGGTGAGGGTGCGCTGGGAGAATGGCCTCATTAGATGGGGTCCCAGGCCAAAGGCTTTATCAGCCAAAAAGACGAAGGAGTGTCCTTCCTCATTCTCAGCATCCGGTGGCAATGCTAGATCTTTCGTCTTGGAGTCGGTCCGCAAATTCCGTCTGCCTGAAGGCTCCCCCATCCGACATCCATCTGTTCTTACCCACATCAACATACAGAAATTCATACTGTGCTGACACCACCGCCATCAGCACAATACTGTTGAACCCCTTATAGTTGAAGAACTGGGAACCAGAACGGGGTGGTGGCACGATGCGGACGTGCTTTCCGTCGATGGCTCCCCCGCAGTTGGGGAAGTTCCACCGCGTCGCAAACGCCGATGCCACAGTCTGCCATTCCTGTGGTGTGGACGGAAGCTGTGGAATCCAAAATAAAATAAAAAATTAATTCTCCAATTAACATTGCAAGCAGGTTATACAAAGACATAATAATCATTCTAACCTTTATTTAAAAGAGCATTTTACAGCAAAAATATGAGGCACAATTAGCACATTCATCACCCCCTCTGATGGACCATTGACCAAATGTTGGGGTGGGGGGGGGGGGGGGGGCTAGATGAGTTTGGGAGTTCAAGAAAAAAAAAATATTGTTGAACCTAGACTTTAATACACATTTCGGAGGGGGGCTAGATGAGTTTGGGAGTTCAAGAATTTTTTTTTTTTTGTTGAACCCAGACTTTACTACACATTTTGGAGGGGGGGAAACATTACAATGGATATAACACAAAACATTGGGAAGTGACTAGGCTAGCTGTGTTTGGGCCCAGGATAGCATGCTGGGGAGGGAAGTGAAGGGAAATATGCATGTAGGCCTAAAAAGGGACATCAATAAGAGCTTAGAGCATGCATGGGGGCAAAGGGGACATTCACAGCACATTACAATCATGGCAATTAGGGAGGAAGGAAATAATTAAAATACATTGGCATACATTAAATACATTACATGTGATATTAAAGGAGAAAACTTACCCTCATATAGTCATCCTGCAGGACCTGGATAATGGCAGAGCACGTATCAGGAATGATGAGGCCCAGAGCCTGGGGGGGAGATGCCCGTCGTGAACTTCAAGTCCTGAAGGCTTCTCCCAGTTGCCAGATACCGTAAGGTGGCAACTAGCCTCTGCTCAGCGCTGATGGCTTCCCACATAACAGTGTCCTGCCTGGTGATATATGGTGACACCAAAGCCAACAGGTGCTGAAAGACGGTATCAGACATCCTCAGAAAATTCCTGTAGTCATCAGGATTATTTTCCTGGATCTCCCGCAGCAGAGGCATATGAGAGAATTGGTTCCTACGGAGCAACCAATTCTTGGTCTATGAACTCCTCCTCACCCTGTTCATGGACTCGTCTAGGTCAAAAGCAATCAGACCTACACCAAGCTTTTGCATAGCATGAAGTTGCCTACGACGAGAAGTCGCCTGCAACATGGCTAGAAACGACCGTCAAATCAGAACGCACTAAACAGACCGCACTGAAGAACAGCAAGTCCTATGAAGAACGACCTGAAAATCAGAAACGAACGGACAGAAACGCAATGTAAAACAACTACGACCTGAATGCAAGTCCTGATAGACAAGATACGAACCCACAAGCACAAACTGAATGGCAGAAATCAATCTGAAAGCACGAAGACTGAAAAGCGCGAATCGTCACTCACCAAACTTTTACTAACACGCGGAAACACGAGATTAGCAAAAGCAGCCCCAAGGGTGGTGCCAAAGAATTCAAACCTCCCCTTTATAGTGCCGTCGTACGTGGTGAGCGTCACTGCGCTTGAGAAAAAAAATTGTTGTCTGTTACGTGTGTACGCAAAGCAAGCCTGTCGAGTTCCTCGACAAGCCTAACAAGGAACTCGACGAGGAACTCGATGTGTTTCGCCCATCGAGTTTCTCGGTCGTGTGTACGAGGCCTCAAAGTTTTGATACCCTGGGACACTTCTTCACTAGACACCGGTTCTTCCATAATTTCCATTTGCGCCTTGGATAATGTAGGAAGGGAAAACTGAGAGAAAAGGCTGTTTGCTTTAGATTGATCCAACTTATTATTAGATAAGTATAGACTTTATAACTGTTTTAAATTTTTGGAAGATTTTCACAGGGTTCTTGAAAGCTTAAGGTGACAGGTTCAATGTTCGGGCTAGAAGCGTATTTGGTTTGTTTGCATTTACAAAATAATTATGTTTCGATTTTTTAAATATTCTATCCGCTGACTTAGTGAGGAATAGATCAAATTCCAGCTTGGCTTTGTCTAGTCGTAATCTGGATGATGAAGAGGGATTTTGCTGGAAAGCCATATGACAGGAGTTAAAATTTGTCTCTATTACATAAATTAGCTTGGCGTAAACATATACCCCGGAGAACAGGTTTTTGGGCTTCCAATAATGTAGTTGAAGAAATATCCGGAGTGGAATTGAATTTCAGATACTCCTGTAGTGCAGTTTCAATATTCTGTTTATATATTAGGTTTTTGAGCAAAAAGTCTTTAAGCAGCCTTGTGGTGTCACGCGCTTTCGGTATTGTAGATGCTATGGTATTGACGACTGCACTATGGTCAGACCATGGGATGGGTAAAATTTTGAAGTTTAATATTTCCGGCATCATACCTATGGGCATAAAAATGTGGTCTATTCTTGAGAATGACCGACAGGGATAGAAATAGTGAGTATATTGCCTTTTAGTTGGATTCACTTCGCGCCCGGAGTCCACCAAGTTGTACTTTGCGATTAGTTTTGAAAAGCATTGTTTATCAGCCTTTTGGGATTGCGGGATTGGCGACTTGTCTAGAAATGGGAAGATGGTCTAATTGGAATCTCCACCCAATACTACAGTTCCTATTTTATGCGAATCGGTGACCTGTAGCAGGTGAGATAGAAAAGAGTTAGGTTTTTTATTTGGAGCATAATATGACACAACGGTGATATCAGAGTCCAATAAATGCCCTCTTAGAATCAAGTATCTGCCTTCTGAATCCTTGATCTCTTTAGTAATTGAAAATGGGGTACTACTGTGAAATGCTATAAGCACACCTCTTTTCTTTGTGGAGGCCGAGGCTGTATAAACTTGCGGGTAAGACCTTCTAAAGAATTTGGGAGTGGATAATGGTGTGAAATGTGTTTCTTGGAACCAAAGGTACGAAAGGAATGGAATAACAAAGAAAGAGACCACTTTCGAGACACAAGGAGAAATTGGAAGTGAGGGTGAAAAAGAAAAAAAAAAAAAGAAGAGGACTCAGGGAAAAAGTACAATTTAGATATATTCCAAAAAAAAAAAGCAGAATAAGTATAAGTTCATGACATTTCCGTTGAGGAGAGAGAGAAAAAGTCTCCCTCCAAGGGCACATGTGCTACTGTCGACCGTCTACTAAGTCGCAGGCGGACGAGGGTAGCAAAGAGAGGCGCAAAGACCAGTCCCACGGAACTCGGGGGGCCAACCAATTAAATTACATTCTTACAAACATTGAGTAAAATTTAAAACATAAGTAATAGACCAGATAGTAATGAACGCTTACTAACTGGGGGTTAGTGGAGTACATACCATACTCATGAAGCAGAAAATTGGGAAAAGGCTAGCCTGGAGGATTAGAGATGTCCAATAGTCATCCTCTAAGTTTAGTAATAACCTATTACAACTGAAATTTAAAGTTAGACCCGACCAAAACCTGGAAATAAGATATTGGTTATTAACAGTATACTAATTACTATATATTCTATATTGCAAAGAATAACGGGTTAGGCCTGGTAAAAGGAAAAGAGGAAAAAAAAAGGAAAACTTGAAAAAGTCACTGCAACAATAACTTTTGCGTTACTGAGATGAAAAAGTCACCAGGCAGTCATATGGGGGCCAAAACAAGACCAACAGGGTCAAGCAGATTCCCAGAGAAAGGTAGTAAAGGGAATAAGCACAGTTTGTGCATAGAGTCACAGGGATCAGGAACAGGTGACAACTTGCGAAGTCTTTTGTTGGGACTATGGTTCCCATTTTCTCTGGAGGCAGAAGAGGAATTATTTTTGGCGGGATGCGAGGAGTATTTTCGGCGAGCGTCAGACGTCATGGACGGCGTTCATCAGCCCTACATTCTGCAGAGTAGTTTGCAGATCCATTGTGCTACGGCAAGTATATTTGTGATTTTGGTAGGAGAATCTCACAGAGAAGGGGAAGCCCCACTGGTAAATGATGGTGTTGCGTTGCAATATTTGGAGGAGTGGTTTCAGAGCCCTTCTTTTGTTGATAGTTAGCTGCGACAAATCGGCGAAAAGTTGGTAACTATACCCTTGAAATTCACAGGGATCAGGACCAAAGAACTACTACTTTTATGCCTTGCTGCATTCAGTAGTAGTTCTTTGGTCCGGCAGTAATGATATTTTGCGATAATATCGCGTGGCGGGCCATCTGTTTTTTTAGGAGCGAGGGCTCTGTGCACCATATCCATTTCAAGTCACTCCACCGGTATTCCCGGTTGCAGTTCCTGAAAAAGAGCAGTCATTGTGGCCTGTAAATCAATCACTGTTTCGGGGATTCCTCTAATGCGAATATTTGACCTTCTCGCGCGATTTTTTCGTAATCTTGTTTGTAGAGTCAAATTTTCCTCTTTAAGGTTATCGATTTCTGAAGAGAAATCGGCTGTACATTTTTCCAAATCGTCAGTCCTTAATTCTAGTGCTGATGTTCGCTGCCCTAGTTCCCTAATCTCCTTAGTGAGGCTTGTAGTGATATAGTCTGAGGTAGCCTTTAATGATTTTTGTAGCAGCAGCTCTATTTGTTCCAATGTTACTTGTGGTGACAAGTCCTTCTGTAATGTTTTATTACAATTCTCCATTGTATTCCCTGAGAAGTATTTATTCTGGCTTTGTTCCTTTAATGGGGCCTGAGCTTCACTGTGTGACACAACAGGAGGAGCTGTCTGCTGTTTCAGCTCCCTCCCTATTACATCTGCATAAGACGGCTTCAGCGCCATGACAGGAGCACTGTGGCACTATGAGGCTGTGATGCGGTTCCCTCACGCTGATTTTCGGCACAAAATATGCTCCAAAACCCCCCGAAAAGGGTACCCTTGTGAGGTAGGTGGCTGCGGGTCCCTTTGGGTAACTTTTTGGGTAGATTTGGGGATTACCTCTGCCGTTATTAGGCTCCTCCGGTCCGTGGTGTATGGAGCTCTAGGCAGGCATTACCTCACCGCCGAGCTCCGCAGGCGTCTCCCTATATAGGTTTTCTATGTTTTCTCACGATTACCTTACCTACTTACACCTGCCTGCTTCATTCAAAGCCCCAACCATTAGTCCTCCTGTTTGTTTCAATTAGATAGGGATGGAGGCAATTGACCTTAACCGCCTCATTTAAAGTCCCAACTTTTTCTTTTAAAAAGTATATGATACATACTTAGGTTTTACACAGTGTCACATTTTATATACACAAATATTTTTTGTTACAGTTTTTTTTTTAATTGAGTGTGGAGTAAAGGATATCTAAGCAACAAATGTATGTAGAAATTACCCAACATACTATCTATTTCTATTATACAGGTGTACTGTGGCACTAATGTACATTAGGTCTGTCTTCTAAGGAATATGAGATACCTAAGAAATGTAACCTACCTGACCAAAGGTTTGCCTCTAATTTCATGTTGACCCTCTATTCCATGTTGTACCATAATACTTATTTTACCATAATCCCCTGTCATCGGTTATTTTTGCCTTTAACTTAAAATGTTTTTGTATCTCAAGCCCAAATATCCCGATCTACTACATTGTTTTTTTTATTTTACTTAATAAAGATTTATTGAGAGACATAAGGCACTATGGTAGCCAAAATGATCACTTGGTAACATTTACATAATTGCATTATAAACAGCAGACATTAATAATGATAACATGCAATCCTATTCTTCAACAACTGCTAAACACAAGATTATACAGTAATACAAGGACTTTGTATTTACTATCAAGGCCATCTTTTCCAACAATTAAGAAAAACCTCAAATAAAGACAAAAAAAAGGGGGAAAGCATTTGACAAAAGAGGTCAACCTGACATGACTTCCGAGAAGTACTGTTATAGCATAGCGTCCGCCAGGGAAAGTCGCACAAAAATGTATTTTGATTAGGGAATAACAGTGCCTATGATCTCATAAAAGGCAAAAGTCAGGGAGAATCAGAAAACTCCACCCATGGGGCCCATACTTTTCATTAGCAGTTGTTAGCAACTCCTCCATACGCAGAGTATAATTCACTTCCGCAACCCATTGTCGTATTGTAGGTATTACTAGAGATTTCCAATATCTGGGAATTTGAAGCTCTTCCTACCATCAACAAGAATCTACCCCAGGGCTCGAGTCCTGCGGGAACGCATGGGAACGACGTCCCTCCACTTTTTTCACTGCGGGAACGTCGTTCCCGTTGCAGGACTCGAGCCGCCCGTGCCGATCTTTTTTCTCCTGGGCAGAGGTGTTTGCAAGGCGGGAGCGGGGGAGGGGGCGCTCCGCCCCCGGGTGACACACGGCACAGTGCTGGATTGAGCGAGGCGCCGCAGCTCTCTCCTCCTCCTTCCCCTGTGCACTCCAGTAAGGGAGCTTTGAAGGGAGGAGGAGAGAGCTCAGTGCTCGGCGCCCGCAAGTCTTCCGGGAACTCCAATCCCCTATTATTGTGACAGGCAGGCGGGGAGAGGTGCCGGCTGCCTATCACAATTACCCTTGCACAGCCGTCACTGCCGACAGAGTCTATGCTCCTCCTCTACACTGTCAGTACATCCACAACAGGAGGAGGAGCCTAGGAGGAGGGACATCCATGTGGAGAAAGCCGCGCTATTCTAAAGGTCTGTAAATGTGGGGAGGGGAGAGATATTATACACTATATTGTCACAATGGGCAGATATGCAGGGGGGGGGGTACATTAGAGGTATTACACAGGGGGGTTACATTAGAGGTATTACACAGGGGGGTTACATTAGGGGGGATTACACAGGGGGGTACATTAGGGGGGATTACACAGGGGGGTTACATTAGAGGTATTACACAGGGGGTTACATTAGAGGTATTACACAGGGGGGTTACATTAGGGGGGATTACACAGGGGGGTACATTAGGGGGGATTACACAGGGGGGTTACATTAGAGGTATTACACAGGGGGGTTACATTAGAGGTATTACACAGGGGGGTTACATTAGAGGTATTACACAGGTGGGGTTACATTAGGGGGGATTCCACGGGGGGTTACATTAGAGGGATTACACAGGGGGGGTTACATTAGGGGGATTACACAGGGGGGGTTACATTAGGGGGACTACACAGGGGGATTACACAGGGGGGGGGGTTACATTAGAGGTATTACACAGGTGGGGTTACATTAGGGGGATTACACAGGGGGGTTACATTAGAGGGATTACACAGGGGGGGTTACATTAGGGGGACTACACAGGGGGGTTACATTAGGGGGACTACACAGGGGGGTTACATTAGGGGGATTACACAGGGGGAGTTACATTAGGGGGATTACACAGGGGAAATGACATCAAGGGGGATTACACAGGGGGAGTTACATCAGGGGGGGGTTACATTAGGGGGATTACATCAGGGGGGGTTACATCTGGGGGATTTGAGGGTATTTACACAGGGAATGAATACACTGTAGGGATTTACAACGGAAGGAATTTACACTATGGGAGATAAAACTTGGGGAATTTACTGTGGGGGGGGGGGGGATTTACACTGGACTGCTCAGTCTAAAACTCATGGGTCTATTTTTTGTCCCAGTCCAGGCCTGGGTGACACTATTAAGAAGAATGTGATATCCGACAGTGATGGTGTCACCCCCAATCCGTGACAGTGCATGGATTGGTGCCCTGGCATAAACCACAACATTTACAGGGGCCGGTTTGGGGTGTACTGCCACCCTGAAACTAGCCTGCCCAGCGCCCTGCAGAGCACTGTGGCAGGCTAGACAGAAGAGAGCCCAATGCACTAGCCTGCCCAGTGTCTACTGCTCTGTTATGTTCCTGCTATCACTCCGCAGTGGCAGGACAGAGCATTGCGGCAGGCTAGGGGGGAGAGCTATGCTAATTCTCAGTGACCAGGGGGGGAGGGGTGGGGGGGTGACACCATATTTTTTTTTGTAAACTGGCACTTTACAATAAATGTTGCACTGTATTTTCTGTGAAATATATATGCATATGAGCGTATCATTTTTTTTTTTGGTGGGGGAGTGGATCTTGGGTGGGAGTTCCCACACTTTTTTCCCCAGGACTTGACCCCTGATCTACCCTAAATATTCTCTTTAATAGATTTAATAGATTCAGGGATCATGAAAAGAAGGGCCACCTTTGGGGTGTCCGGCCATGCCTTACCCGTAATCAAGTCACTAAGCTGAAAAATGGTCGAAAAAGGTTTTATTACTGGAGATGGAGATGAGTACCACTCGGCTCACCACATCTCCAACATTGATCTGGAATAGCCGGATTAATGATGTTTAATAAGGCTAGACATCAAGACTATCTGGTTAGTATTTTAGAATTTTGTTTCTGCAATTGTAAAGCTAAGGTTAATTTAAATGTAAGAAGAAAGGCTTTGTCCCAGTCCTCAAGAGCTGTATTATTGCCTAATTCTTGCTCCCAGTCTCAGGCCTCGTACACACGACCGAGTTTCTCGGCAAAAACCAGCAAGAAACTCGACGAGCCAAAAAGAGAGCATGTTCTCTATTTCCTTGACGGGAATGGAGAAAATTGGCTTGTCGAGTTTCTCGACAGCCTAACAAGGAACTCGACGAGGAAAACTATGTGTTTCGCCCGTCGAGTTCCTCGGTCGTGTGTATGAGGCTTCAGGTATAGAACAGGCAATCAGGGAATGCAGAAGACAGGAGGATACCATATAATTTAGAGAGAGCATTTAGACATTTTGAATCAGAGAGACACATCTACTACATTAGGTCAGGCAACTTGAGAAAAAAAGTTAGCAATATTTTTCAAAATTAGAGAAAACAAATTCCTTTAAAGTACAATATAGTGTTTTCCATCATCAATAAATATGCCTTACCTGATCCTCTACAAATAGTATCAGAAGAGAAAGCATATAATAGCTTTTTAGTGCAATGCATCAAAGAGGCTTTTTGTAGTGAAAGTTCCCATCTAGATTTTTTCCATAAAGATTACAGACAGTCATTAGAGAGTGTTCTTCAAAAAACACTGGAAAATTCTGGAACAGCACTTTAGCTACCCATTAACCACAGGAAAAGGAAATTGTTCAAGGGAGGACAATAAAAATGAATATTATATGCATAGAGGGCTCTGGATTTAGTGTGACTGAACAGTAAAAAATACAGACAGGAAAATAATTTAATGCTGGAGCTCTAATATTAGTCACTAATTAGATAATTTGATGTACCTTATTCATACATTGCAGATATATCATTCTAAATCCAATACATCTGTAAGGTAATTATTACAAATCAGAGTTATGGTATCGGTTCTGCGTGTATTTAATGAAGTACTAAGTACCTTTCATATTTGGTTTAATATATTGTACACTGTACTAATGATTATAATGTATGAATCACTCGATGATGCTATATGCTAATTTTTTTTCTACCTGTATACTAACAAATATGTTTGATTATATATTAATTGCAAATGTAATCTTACTGAATTAGCCAAAAGTAATTTTGCAGCTTTATATTTTGCCAGGAATGGCCTACAACTTCACAGCCTCATTATGAAGGAATGATCCTGGAAAAATATCTATTCTTCTACATCAGGGGTGCCCAACCATTTGAAGAGAAAAGGGCAACTTAAGCGACTTGGTAACTGGTCAGGGCCACAATGAGCGCAGCGGGTGGATGACAGCCCATTCTATTCTATAGAACCCACTTTTTAGCGGATTGGATTGGAGGTAGGCGTTTGTAAACAGACACAAGTCCATTTATTTCTGCCACTTCTTAGAGGTGAATGGAGGGCCCGATTGAGTTGGACTGACTGTGTGAAAGGAGCCTAAGGCCCCGTACACAAGGTCGGACAAAACCGATGAGAATGGTCCGACAGACCGTTTTCATCGGTTCACCTATGAAGTGGCCGTACGGCCTGATATGTATACACACCGTCAGTCCAAAATCCGATCAGGTCAGAATGCGGTGACGTCAAACACACGACATGCTGAATAAAACGAACTTCAATGCTTCCAAGCATGCGTCGACTTGATTCTGAGCATGCGCGGGTTTTGAACCGATGTTTTTCTGTACTAACCATCGGTTTGGTCCGATGGGGCATCGGTCCATTGGTTCGGTTTTGAAGCATGTTTTAAAAATTTGGACCGAAGGAAAACAGACCGATAGCCTATACACACGGTCGGTTTGGTCCGATGAAAATGAACTTCGGTTCATTCTCATCGGACCAAACCGACCGTGTGTACGGGGCCTAAGGCTGCTTTCACTCTGATGCACTATTGTTTACTCGCACCACGAATGCAGCACAGTTCACCTGTGGCTTTCCTGCAGGTTAGCTGCACTTTGCCATAGACTTCTATTAAATTCTGTAGGTGTGGTGAACTTTCAGAAAGCACACCAAACTCACAGGTAATAGAAGTCTATGGCTCAGTGCAGGTAACCCACAGGTGCACTGCTCTGCAGCCGCGGATCAGTTTAAAAGAAGCCCATTAACCACTGCAGAACAGATATGCCCATATATACACTTTGGGCCAGATTCCCATAGAATCTGCGGTGGCGTAGCGTAAGCCATTTACACCACGCCGCCGCAATTTACTAGAGCAAGTGCCGTATTCTCAAAGCACTTGCTCCGTAATTTGCGGCGGCGTAGTGTAAATGGCCCGGCCGCATAATTCAAAGGGGGCGGCTTGTATTTAAATTAAGGGCGCCCCGCGTCGATCGAACTGTGCATGCGCCGGCCGTAAAAATAGCCCAGTGCGCATGCTGCAGCTCACGACGGAAAACGTCAATGAAGCGTCATTTACGTAAAGCCCTATCCGCGAACGACTTAGTAAAACTACGTAAACGACGGAAAAAGACGACACTGTCCCGACGCCATACTTAACATGGCATACGACGGACCTTCGTAAACTTACCCCTCATATAGCAGGGGTAAGTTTACGCTTACGGAAACTACGTAAACGACGACGAGGCGGCGCAAAAACGTTCGGGAATCGGCATATCAGGCTCATTTGCATAGACAAATAGCGGCCAGCATGGAATTACATCTAAGCTCCGACGGTGTAAGTGACTTACGCCAGTCGGATCTACGCCGTATCTATGCGTAAATTATTTTAAGAATCACTCGCATAGAAACCCGGGCTCAGAAACAGAGATACGACGGTGTATCTGGAGATACACCGTCATATCTCTTTTGAGAATCTGGCCCTTTGATTTTAGCAAAAAACGTACCTTTAATAACAGTATTCTATTCCATCCCAGAGCAGTTGGGCACCTCTGTTCTACATGATCCCCCTGAAGGTCCCCACACTTTTTCTTGTGTTGCTCCAAGTAAAATAATTTTCAAATATGTCAAAAAAGGGTTACAAAGTATAAGTAACACCTACCTGCTAGAAAATACCCCCCTGAGGCAAGATCAAGGTGGTATATTAGCTTTCACCATTAGAAGTTCAGTGCTGATTATATTTGGTGCACAGCTGTTGGCACAGGGATCAAGGCCTTACTCAAAATTTGACCATAGATGAAGCAAAATTTGACCAGTTCAGCAAGGAGCAGTTCAATTTCAATCAGTGTGTGGCCATTCCTATTGAACTTCCATCAAGATCGACTTCCATCAAATGGAAAAGTTGTAACAAAAATTGTTGATCAGTGGCTGTAGCCGTTGATCCATGTATTCTCACAGTACTGGGTCCCCCTATCAGAATACAATGTTGGTTGGGGGGTATTCCTACATCTACCTCATTTGTGTGGAAGAAGGAATTTGTTTGTCTGTGCTGAATGAAAAAAAAAAAAAATAATTCTGGCCAACTATAGTCCTCCACTCACATTTAAAAAGCAACTCCAGAATTCCCCCTTGCACCCTCCTACAGCAGTTACTACCTTTCTAAAATTGAGGCATGCATACCCTAATTTTCCCAGCCAATGGTTCACTACCAGTGAAGTGTTACTCACTGCTGTAAACAACAATGCTCACACTGATGTGTGGGAGCCAAACTATACAGCACTCCACTGCACTCCACTCCACTGTCCCATGGGTGTCATTGAAAGCCTGGGCTCAATGGAAGCAGATGGATGATGTGGGGCATCATTCATCATGGAAGTGGGATAGGAATCAGTGATTGAGGAGGAAAGAGGGAACTGTTGTAGATTAAAGAGGTTGTACAATACTCTTTTAATTTTAAATATATATGGAGAAAGACCACCTGTTTGCATACCACAGGGATCTTCAAACAACGGCCCTCCAGTTGTTCAGGAACTACAATTCCCATCATGCCTAATCATGTCTGTGAATGTCAGAGGTTTACAATGCCTCATGGGATGTGTAGTTCCGCAACAGCTGGAGGGCCGTAGTTTGAGGATCCCTTGCATATCACCTTCTTCTACACTGTGATCCCCTATCAAAGGATGCTAGTGACAATGTTTACAAATTAAGCCTCGTACACACGACCGCTTTTCTCTGCAAAAAACAGCAAGAAATCTGCTGGCAGAGCTTTCTTGCCGGGAAAACCATTCGTGTGTACGAGGCTTTCAGATTTCTCATCGGGAAATCTGACCAGAATCTCGACGAGAAAAATAGAGAACCTGCGCTCTATTTTCTCGTTGAGATTTTTGTCGGCCTGTTTCCCGACGATAAACCCGAGAGTGTGTATACTTACCTGTCGCCGTGGAAACCTGCGCATGCTCAAAATGACTTTGACGCATGCGCGGTAGCTTCCACGGCATAGGTAGGGTGAAGCAAGATGGCAGCGATGGCATCGAATGTGACAAGCGCATGCTTGTCGTACGCGATGACATCACTGCGTTCTTGCCTTTCAAGGGAACCACAGTTCCTTTGAAAGGTCAGTGTGTACACTCGGGCGGCAAGAGATTCTTGCCAAGAACGTTATTTTCCTGACGAGATTCTTGCCCGTGTGTACAAGGCCTTAGAGGTAGGTAGAGAGAGCACCAAAGCAGTAAAAACCACATTCAAAGAAAACCCTGGAAACAGCTGATGTTTGTCTTGGAACATTATCTTGGTGAGACAAGATTCTCGGTACATTTTCTATCAGCTATATAGTTCAAGGGTTTTCCCCGATTTAATATAAATGCCATGAATTGTTTAGGATTATCCTAATATTACAGCTTTAGTAACTCTAATGGAGATTGAAAATAGGTTGTCTATTCAGATTGTATACTGTAGTGTATGGCCAGCTTTAGCTGCAACAACAAGCAAATGTTAGGGAATCTCAGGGGCATTTTAGACCCCGAAGGGGGGGGACTCTGGGTCACATATAAGTATTTGAATGCTAATTTTTAGCTTTTGCAATACAAAGTCAGCATAAACGAAATAATTCAAAAATACTGTATACAGTACTGTGCAAAAGTTTTAGGTGGGTGTGAGGAAATGCTGTAAAGTAAGAATGCTTTCATATATATATATTTTAATTGTTTATTTTGATCAATTTACAAAATGCAAATTAGGCGAACAGAAGAAAAATCTAATTTGGTGTGACTATCCTTTGACTTCAAACCAGCATTAATTCTGAGGCCTCGTACACACGACCGAGAAACTCGTTGTAAAAGAAACATTGTTTTCCTCGACGAGTTCCTTGTCAGGCTTGTCGAGAATCTTGTCAAGCTTTCTTTACGTACACACTGTCAAGACAAAATCTTGTCGTTCTCAAACGCGGTGACGTACAACACTTACAACTAGGGTTGTCCCGATACCACTTTTTTAGGACCGAGTACAAGTACCGATACTTTTTTTCAAGTAGTCGCCGATACCGAATACCGATACTTTTTTTAAATGTGTCCCCAAATGCAGCCATGTCCCCCCCATATGCAGCCATGTCCCCCACATATGCAGCCATGTCCCTCTAGCCATGTCCCTCACATATGCAGCAATGTCCCTCTAGCCATGTCCCTCACATATGCAGCCATGTCCCTCACATATGCAGCAATGTCCCTCACATATGCAGCAATGTCCCTCTAGCCATGTCCCTCACATATGCAGCAATGTCCCTCTAGCCATGTCCCTCGATGCGGTGGCACGATGCGGCAGGAGCGGCGGGGGGGGGAAAGGGGGGGGAAGTATTCTATTTAGGTATCGGGGGTATTTGCACGAGTACGAGTACTCCCGCAAATACTCGGTATCGGTCCCGATACCGATACTGGTATCGGTATCTGGACAACCCTACTTACAACGGCACTATAAAGGGGAAGTTTGATTCCACTGGTGCCACCCTTGGGGCTGCTTTTGCTAATCTCATGTTACTGCGTTTTAAGTAAAAGTTTGGTAAGAGATGATTCGCGCTTTTCAGTCTGTTACAGCGTGACGAATGTGCTATCTTCATTACGTGCGCTCCCGTCTCATACTTTATTCTGAGCATTGCGTGGGTTTCTAAGCATACACACGAACGTGTTTCTTGTTGTAAACCAGCCCAACGAGAAACACGACAAGGAAATTGAGAATCCCGACGAGAAAAAAGAAAACTTGTTCTCTTTTTTTCTTGTCGAGAACCACGACAGTTTTCTCGACGAAAAACATACACACGACCGTTTTCCTCGGCAAAAAAGCTCTGCCACCAAGTTTCTTGATGGATATTGTTGAGGAAAACGGTTGTGTGTACGAGGCCTTACACGTGCACAAAAGACAGTTTCATGTCACGGGGCAAGACGTGGGCAAAGCAACAAGACACAAGGTAGTTATACTGCATTAGCAAGGTCTCTCCTAGGCAAAGATTTCAAAGGACAATGGGGTTTTATGATGAGCTGTTCAAGATCTTTAGATTCATTTTTGTTAATTGATAAAAAATAAACCTGCCTAAAACTTTTTCACAGTAGTGTATGTAAATCCATCTATCTCTCTTTCTCTCTGAAAGACGCTTGTATATTATCATGAATTTAGCAGGACGTAACTAATTTATTTTAGATAAGAATGTGATTTCATAGAGAGTTTCAATTTTAGTATGACTTCTTGTAGTAATTCAATTGAAAACACAGCATCCAGCTTCTCCCAGCTTCTCGCTTGCCTTAAATGGTTGTTAAAACCTGGCCATTTTTCCCTAAACATACGAATGACCATGTATGACCAGGTACTGTATAATTGTATTCAGACAAGCTTATAATAATACGTTACATGAATTTCATGAATTATTCATATATGGTTATATAAATGCACATGACATCTAAAGCTGAAGTAGCAGGTGCATGCATAATGTGGGATTAGAAATCTACTTTTGTGTATGTATTTATTTATAGCAGAACAGTAAATTTATGCAAAGTTTTCCAATCTTTGAAACAAAAGGAACACAAAAAAAATAAGAAACTTGGCCTTAAAGGTGTTCGCCGTGACTGCAGGTAAGCTTTTTGAATGATTACTTTACAGTACTAAAGAGTGCCAGCAATTCTTGGAATAATTTTAAAGAGGATAAAAATTGTTCAGGCTAATATGCAATATTTAAAATGTACTATTCTTCATATTGCAAGTATCTGTACTTGCCCCCTGCACCACTTAGGCTGAACTAACACTATTGCAATGGCCCAAATGAATAGACTGCCTTAACAGAACACATGTTAATGCGCAGCATAACGTGTGTTAGGCACAATGCATGTAATTGGAACCTTAAAGTAGAATTCCAGGTTTAATTTCACTTTAACTGCTTCCCAACTGCCCCATAGCGGATTTACTGCTACAGGGTGGCTGCGCTGTGCAGAATCACACACACACACACACACACATATATATATATTTAGCGCCCTGCTACTTTTATACCTAAAATCAGGAGTAAAGATATTGGGACAACCGCACACCAAAAATAACCTTAGAATGTAGCTTTTATTGGTGCAAACGAATGAAAGCACTACAAAACACTTTCCTCCTGATTTTTGCCTTGTGCATTGCCAGCACCCACGTGCTCTGAGGAGGACATTGATTGCTCATTGCACTCACCTGGAGCGGCGGTCTTCCTTTCTCTACTTTTATAGCTGGTGCTGCCTTAAATTTAGGGGGTAGTCAGAGATTTAGTTACCTCTGACAATGTTATTTTGGCCAAATTTTGGGCCACTGTTCCAGCCATGGCTGACTGTGAGTGACCAATATTGCTGCCTGGGGTGCCTGTACCACCCCAGGCCGAGAGTGGCAGCCGTCAGGTCAGGGCGTATTGGGTGCTTTTCCTCAGCAGCCAATCAGTGGGGGTTGGTCGCCCGCTGTGCATGCTGGGGGAGAGTACTTAAGGGACAGACGTCATTAGTTCTGGGTCGAAGTCTTGTTTAGGCTGTCCCTGGCTGTCGTCCCACCACCCCCTGTGTGTGGCCCTAATGGCCGGGGGTGTGTGTTCATGTGTTGCAGGCTCCAGGACCACGTTGGTCTGGAGTTGTGATTTACCGTGTAGGCCTGGTAGTCAGACTGGGTCTACAGTTGCAGAGTGGTCCTGCGCTGTCTGTCCTGAGGGAGGAAGCCGTCCGATGAAGAACCTGTCTGGGGGAGTACCGAGCATGAGGCTGGTATCTCAGGAGAGGCCTTAGACTTCATTAAGGGACGCACCATTACTGAGAGGCTGGATGATGATCGACTGTCAGTCCTGAATTGACTAAAGTTTTTTTCAAGGGAGATCCGGGTGCTTAATCCTGTGTTGGAAAGGATTCTGGACCAAGAATATCTCCACCTTTGGGAAGGTCTGTGGCAGAGACTTTGCTAAAGTTACGTGTGACATACTATCACCTTTATCATTTTACCATGTTGGGTAATAAAGCACAGAAAAAGACATCTAAAAGTGTGGACATTGCAGTTTCTTCTCAGCTCTCATCGTGTACCCTAGACGGCAGAAGAATAGAGGTAACGTGCCACCCAAAACTAACCAGCAGCTCCTTCGGGGGTAGTGCTACATATATATATGTGATTCTGCACCTTCAGGTTTTGGGCACAAATGCGCGCCGCTGTCGACTCGTTCCCGCATTAATTTTCACAGCGCGTCTTGATCTCTGCCGGCACCCACTGATCGTTCTGTAGACTGACAGAATGCCAGTCTGCCTATTTAAACAAGGCAGACTGTCATTCTGTGAGTACAGAAGACATGGATCTTGTGTTTCTGTAAAGCAGAAACACTGATCCATGTCTTCCAGGAGAAAAAGCATCCCCCCCACTACACTGTAACATTAGCTAGGCACAGAGTTAACCCTTTGATCACCCTTGATGTTAACTCCTTTTCCTGCCAGTGTCAATGCAGATTTTTAGCACTGATCACTGTAATAATGTCACTGGTCCCCAAAAAATTGGCAGTTAGGCGTGCAATTTGTCCGCCGCAATATCGTAGTCCAGCTATAAGTCGCTGATCACCACCATTACTAGTAAAAAAAAAAATCTATATACGCTTATTGGGATTTTGTTTACCAAAAATATGTAGCAGAATACATATTGGCCTAAATTGATAAAGAAATTCGATTTTATTTAAAAAAAAATTATTGAATGTGTTTTAGAACAGAAAGTAAAAAATATTGGGCTAGATTCACATACCTTTAGGCGGGCGTAGCGTATCTCCAATACGCTACGCCGCCGTAACTTTGAGAGGCGAGTATGGTATTCAAAGATTTTGCGCCCGAAGTTACGGCGGCGTAGCGTATTAGGGCCGGCGTAAGCCCGCCTAATTCAAATGTTGAAGCTGTGGACGTGTTTTATGCATATTAAGTGTGACCCCACGTAAATGACGTTTCTAACGAACGGCGCATGCGCCGGCCATGAACGTACCCTATTTTGCATGCTCCTAATTATGCCGTAAATAGTCAATGCTTTCGAAGTGAACGTAACTTACGCAAAGCCCTATTTGCGAACGCCTTATGCAAACGACGTAAACGACGAAAAATTCGACTCTGGCCCGACGTCCATACTTAACATTGGCTACGCCTCATATAGCAGGGGTAACTTTACGCCGAAAAAAGCCTTACGTAAACGTCGTAAAAAAATGCGCCTGGCGGACTTTCGTTTCTGAATCGGCGTATCTACTTAATTTACATATTCTACGCGTAAATCTCCGGAAGCGCCACCTAGCGGCCAGCGTAAATATGCAACTAAGATACGACGACGTAAGAGCCAAATTTTGGCGTATCTTACTTTCTGAATACAGAAAGAAGATACGCCAGCGCATCCTAGAGTTTACGTGGCATATCAATAGATACGCCAACGTAAACTCTTTCTGAATCCGGGCCATTGTGTTTTTTGTTTTCAAATTCTCAGTCGTTCTTTGTTTCTAGCGCAAAAAATAAAAAACACAGAGGTGTTCAAATACCACCAAAATAAAGCTCTATTTGTGGGGAAAAAAAGGACATACAGTGCCTTAAAAAAGTATTCACACCCCTTGTATTTTATCAGGATTTTATGTGATAGACCAACACAAAGCTGCACGTAATTGTAAAGTAGAAGGAAAATTATAAATGTTTTTTTCCATTTTTTTATGGCTGCTGTGTGTCCGGAATGGTCTGTAGTAGCATTAGCTACATGAAGGAACCGACACTGTGTTGCAGCAGCAGTACAGGTGACTTTCTGTCTTCTGCCTTAATTAAAGCGAGTGGGACTGCCTCTAATTGGCGAGGTGAGGCAGTTAGATCATGTCATGAATTCCACTATGGTCAATTAGATAAAACCTTGTATTTATTGATAAAAATACAAGGCTTTTTCTGCATGTCAAAGAAGTATGCAGACTCCCTTTAACACACCAGTGCATTTTCCCACTTCTGGAACTCATGTACAGCCTCTGGGCCACTGTCATGTACCTGGTGGGAGGCCAAAGTACTGAGAAGGCTTCCTTTGTGGCTGAGTGCAGGGTACCCCTGAAGGTGGCAACAGGGAGTGCTATGTCCAATGAAGCAGGGGTTGAGTGATGGGGAGATGTCTGCTGGATGGTGGCTGGACAAGCAGGATGCACTGCTGGGCAGGAGTCCCTCAGACATAGCAGATGTGACTTGGCAGAAGGGAGAGCCAGATGCAGGGTCAAGAGCCAGGCTAGTGTCATACATAGAATGTTAGCCAGGAATAAGGCAGCAAGCCAAGTCAGGAGTAAGCCAAAGTCAACCATTGGTAATCAGGCAGTAGCCGAGTCCAAGAGCAAGCCAAAGGTCATACATGGATCAGCAGGCAAAAGCAGGGTCAATGGAGCAAGCCCAGGGTCAAGGCAAGGAATGGACACAAGATCGGTCAAGGGCAAGCCGAGTCGGTAACATGAAAATCCAATAATATCAAGAAGGAGATGTACCAGATGAGACTTGGCAGAAGGGAGAGCGAGAAGCAGGGTCAGGAGCCAGGCCAGTAGTCATACACGGAATGTTAGCCAGGCATAAATCAGCAAGCAGAGTCAGGAGTAAGCTGAGGTCAACCATTGGTAATCAGGCAGCAGCTGAGCTCAAGAGCAAGCCAAAGGTCATACATGGATCAGCAGGCAGAATCGGGGTCAATGGAGCCAGTCGAGGGTCAAAGCCAGGAATGGAGACAAGACAGGTCAAAAACAAGCCAGGTCAGTAACAGGAAATCCAATAAGTTTAAGAACAAAAAAAAACACGGGTGAGCTGAAGATCATTCAGAAATTAATGGCTTATGCTGCTGGCTTTAAATAGGCCACTGGGTGCAAGAATCCTACTGCCATTTGTACTGTGCGTGCATAAGCATTTGCATTAGTGCTGTTACTGATTAAAAATGTTGTGTTCGATTAATCTATTTTTTTTAAATCGATTAATCTACTAATTTCGATTAATTATAACGCACATACATTTTTCGGATCACCACCATATATAGTTCCCACTGTAATATCCACAGACATCTCCCCACTGTAATATAAACAGACATCTCCCCCAGTGTAATATCCACAGACATCTCTCCCACTGTCATATCCATAGACATCTTCCCCACTGTAATATCCACAATCACCCCCAATGTAATATCCACAATCTCCCCCACTGTAATATCCACAATCACCCTGACTGTAATATCCACAATCTCCCCTACTGTAATATCCACAGACATCTCCCCACTGTAATATCCACAGACATCTCCCCACTGTAATATCCACAGACATCTCCCCCACTGTAATATACACAGACATCTCCCCACTGTAATATCCACAGACATCTCCCCAATGTAATCCACAGACATCTCTCCACTGTAATATTGTCCACATCTCCCCCACTGTACAGGAAGATTAGTGCTTGCTCAGTCTTACCAGAGAAGCCGGCCAAACACGAGCAGTTGAGGCCGGGTGATGATGTCAGCGCGCCGCTCTAGACTCACCTAGGCCGCCACCGGGTGGACCAAGATGGCCGCCGCTCCGGGAGCTAGGCCGAATCCGCGACCTTTCCTATGGCCGAGGAAGCAGCGGAGGTCCGCGGATCATGTGGTGTGCCGTTCCACATATGGTGACCCGTTCGGATCAGGGATCATTTATGATCCGTTGCATCACTAGTACCGATCAAAAGAATTTTGATCAATCAAAAAAATTGACGATTAATCAAGGAATTTATCTTTAATTTCCACATCCCTAATTTGCATTGGTGAATTTCTATGTGCCAACTAACGATTCTGCTGTACATTAGCAGATGTGCCAGTCCTTCTGCAAACCGTTCTTGACAGCCACGCAATCTGTGACCGACATGTCAACTGAACACAGAGGATCACAAATTGGTGTACTGGCCTGCTGTAAACGGTCCTGGTATTATGGTATCCCTGTGACCAACCACAGTGATCACATGTCCAGTAGGTAATAATCAGGAAAGAAGAAAATTGCGCTAATCAAATACAAATTAAGTGAATAAGTGGGAAGGCTGCAATAGCGTGAACTAACACAAAACAATAGAAAAAAGAAAGAAAAAATTGCGCCAACCAGTAATATAATAGTATAAACAGTGAAGTCCTTTGTGTTTTCTACAAGTGAAACATAGAAAAAATGTGCACCATATGAGTGCATAAAACATGGAATTTTTTTTTTTAAAAGTTAAAAAAATTTCAGTATCAAAGTCCATAGACGATAAATCCAACCCGGACAGCACCCAGTGTGAAGATGATTGACAGTTGTGACCCGCCACCATATGGACTGAGGCTTACCAATAGGTAATTTAATAACAGCGTTATTCAAATTACTGCAGGATACTTCCAGAGTGCGGGATAACAGCCAGGAATACACCAGGTCACGGCCCCTTTAAGAGATCCACGATGGGATGCAGCAGGATACACTAACGGTATTCGTCCTCATAGCATGTCACAGCCCAGTCAGTGTAAACATAAAAGGAAGGAGACCGCACATAGGGTAGTATGCACTGACAGGTTTTAATTAAAAAGGTTAAAAACTACTTACAGGCGAAGGTAAATAGGAAGCAAGTAAACATTTGCCGGCCGGCATCTAACAGGAGCCCTTCCTGTACGCGGTGACGTCACTGCACTCCGTCCCAGACGCGTTTCGTCACAATATGACGTTCCCATTGAGAACGTCATATTGTGTGAGAAATATCTTGTTTAAATGACTACTTAGTAAAAAAAAAAAAAAAACATTTCTTTTCATTTCTTCATTTTCCCCCAAACTTTGACAAAAAATTACAACTTTAAAAACTCACCAAGCCTAAATACTGGGGGGTATTTGTGTTGTACTGGCATTTTTAGGGCCATAGATAAGCTACCAGTAAATCAGGATTACCCGGTACTCAATTTTTAAATATACTATATACAGTATATAATAATATACAGTGATTTCGGCTATTTTTCACCAAAGATATGTATGAGAATACATTTTGACCTAAGTTAATGAAGAAAGGTTATTTATTTGCAACGTTTTATAACAGAATCTAAGGAACCAAGAAAAACACGACTTTTCTTTTCCAATTTTTTGGTATATTTCAATACCAGCAAACAATTAGGAAACCCCAGTGGTGGTTAAACACCACCAAAAGAAACCTCTACCTGTCTCAAAAAAACAATAACAATTTCATTTGGGTACAGTGTTGTATGTCTGAACAACTGAAAACTGGCCTGGGCAGGAAGGGGTAAACATATCTGGTATTGAGATGGTTAATTCTGACAGCAGACAGGAAGTTACCTGCCCTGCTTCTAGAACACAGTGCTGCTTACTGTATGTATCTAAAGCTACTATAGTTAATTCAGCACACACAGCGGCCACATTATTCTGTAATGGAAATAGTTCATTTGGGCCAGCTTAGCTCACATAAACAGTTTAAAGCAAAATTAAACCTGGAATTCTACTTTAAAGCTAATATAACACCAAATGCAATTAATATGTGTACATTTTATCTGAATCCTGATATTGTCTGTGTTTTCTTCCCGGTCTGTGCAGTGATCCGGCATGAGACAACTTTTCCTGTAATATAAAGTCTCTTGTCATAAAAACTGGTCACTGCTGTTCTGATGTGATTAAGGCCTTGTGCACACGACCGTTTTCCTCAACAAAATCCATCAAGAAACTTTGTGGCAGAGTTTTTTTCCGACGAAAACAGTTGTGTGTATGTTTTTCGACGAGAAAACTGTCGTGGATCTCGAACAAGAAAAAAAAGAGAACAAGTTCTCTTTTTTCTCGTCGGGAGTCTCAATTTCCTCGTCGTGTTTCTTGTCGGGCTGGTTTACGACGAGAAACACGTTTGTGTGTATGCTTAGAAACCCGCGCATGCTCAGAATAAAGTATGAGATGGGAGCGCACCTTTGGTAAAAAAAGCGTTCGTAATGGAGATAGCACATTCGTCACGCTGTAACAGACTGAAAAGCGCAAATAGTCTCTCACCAAACTTTTACTTAACACGCAGTAACATGAGATTAGTAAAAGCAGCCCCAAGGGTGGCGACAGTGGAATCAAACTTCCCCTTTATAGTGCCGTTGTACGTGTTGTACGTCACCGCGTTTGAGAACGACGAGATTTCGTCTTGACAGTGTGTACGCAAAGAACGCTTGTCAAGATTCTCGACAAGCCTAACAAGGAACTCGTCGAGGAAAACTATGTTTCTTTTACGACGAGTTTCTTGGGCGTGTGTACGAGGCCTAAGAGTGACTGCGCTAACATCTGTCCCTACAACAGAAGATCTCTCTTTACTTCCCTGACAGAACAGGGATCTGTCTGTTTACATTGACAGATCCCCATTCTGTCTCTCTGAGAAGCGATCGCGGGTGGCTGGTGGTCATCATGGCTGCCGGGCACGCGCATCAGATCCGGCGGCACGCGTGCGCCCCCTATGCAGCTACGGCGATTTGCCGCCTTATAACAATTGGAGCTGGTTGGCAAGTTTTTAATCAGAATTATTTTGATCTGGACAGAAAATCTTATTGTAGGAAAATAGTGAGTTCAATATGCTTGTTAACCACTTGCTTACTGGGCACTTAAACACCCCTCCTGCCCAGAGCAATTTTCAGCTTTCAGCGCTGTCACACTTTGAATGACAATTACTCAGTCATGCAACACTGTACCCAAATTATTTTTTTGTCCTTTTTTCCCCACAAATAGAGCTTTCTTTTGGTGGTATTTGATCACCTCTGGGTTTTTTATTTTTTGCGCTATTAATGAAAAAAGACCGAAAATTTGGAAAAAAAATGATTTTTTCTTAGTTTCTGTGATAACATTTTGCAAATTATTAATATTTCTTCATAAATTTTGGCCACAATTTATACTGCTACATGTCTTTGATAAAAATAACCCAAAATTTTTGGAAATTATTTGGTCTGTGTGAAAGTTTTAGAGTCTACAAGCTATAGTGCAAATCATAAAAAATTGTCACATCTGATCACACCTGATGTACTGAAGGCCTATCTCATTTCTTGGGACCCTAACAAGCCAGGAAAGTACAAATGCCCCCAAAATAACCCCTTTTTGGAAAGTAGACATTCCAAGGTATTTATTAAGAGGCATGGTGAGTTATTTGAAGTTGTGTTTTTTTCCCACAATTCTTTGCAAAATTAAGATTTTTATTTTTCATTTAAAAAATTTCTCAAAATTGTCATTGTAATAGCTTATTTCTCTCACATGGCATGTGCATACCACAAATGACACCCCAAAATACATTCTGCTACTCCTCCTGAGTAAAACGATACCCCATGTGTGAGACTTTTTCACTGCCTGGCCACATACGGAGGCCCAACATGCAGGAAGCGCCATCAGGGGTTTT
Source organism: Rana temporaria (assembly GCF_905171775.1). NCBI lineage: Eukaryota > Metazoa > Chordata > Amphibia > Anura > Ranidae > Rana > Rana temporaria. Next base: position 424,016,273 of record NC_053490.1, read on the forward strand.
AGGAGCATAAATTGCACATCTAACTAGTTGACTACCTATTACACTTTTGAAGGCCCTGGAACACCAGGACAATGGAATTACCCACAAAGTGACCCCATTTTGGAAAGCTAATACCCCAACGTATAATCTATGAGGCATAATGAGTCTTTTGAACGGTTTATTTTTTTCCAGCAGTTTTTGGAAAATGTGGAAAAAAAATGAAAACGCATTTTTTTTACACAAAGTTGTCCATTGATAAGATATTTCCAACACATAGCATGTACATACCACAAATGACACCCCAAAATACATTCTGCTACTCCTCCTGAGTAAAACGATACCCCATGTGTGAGACTTTTTCACTGCCTGGCCACATACGGAGGCCCAACATGCAGGAAGCGCCATCAGGGGTTTTAGGAGCATAAATTGCACATCTAACTAGTTGACTACCTATTACACTTTTGAAGGCCCTGGAACACCAGGACAATGGAATTACCCACAAAATGACCCCATTTTGGAAAGCGAACACCCCAACGTATAATCTATGAGGCATAATGAGTCTTTTGAATGGTTCATTTTTTTCCAGAAGTTTTTGGAACATGTGGAAGAAAAATGAAAACGCATTTTTTTTACACAAAGTTGTATGTTTCTAAGATATTTCCAACACATAGCATTTAGATAGCAAAAATTACACCCCAAAATACATTCTGCTACTCCTCCTGAGTACAACAATACCACATGTGTGAGACTTCTACATAGCCTGACCACATACAGAGATCCAACATGCAAGGAACACCGTCAGGTGTTCCAGAGACACATAGTATGCACATACCAAGAATTACACCTCAAAATACATTATGCTGAGCAAAGCGTAAACAAAAGATTACCTGTGGTAATAGTAGCGCAGTTCTACAGCAGGATAGCACTGGTTCAGGCAGCAGGCAGGGACTTGGTCAGCAACGTCCAGGCAGGGATACTGTCCCGTCAGGGTTAGTGCAGGTGGTCAGTTCATGCAACAGGCAGAGGCATGATGGCATAGGTCCTACAGGCAGCAGGCAGAAGTAGGGCCTCGTTCAGGACAGAATGGGGACAGGGGTAGAGGCTTCTCCCACCCAAATCTCTTTGAAGCCTCCGGGCAACCAGACCCTAATCTAGGATGAGAAAACAAAAAAGTTTTCTTCATCCAGAAAAACTTTTCTGGCGCCCCTCACATATGTGAGACCCCTGTGTTCCCACTAGTTCAGTAGCAGGGTACAAGATCAGTCCATGAGGCAGGCAAAAACATGGTCAAACAGTCCGAGGTCAGTTCCAGATCAGGCAGAGGCAGTACAGAATCGTTAGGCAGAAGAATGGTCGAAAAAACAGTCCAGGGTCAATTCCAAATCGGGCAGAGGCATTACAAAATCGTTAGGCAGAATCGTGGTCAAAAAACAAGCCGGGGTCAGTTCCATATCGGGCAGAGGTATTACAAAATCATTAGGCAGAATCGTGGTCAAAAAACAAGCCGGGGTCAGTTACAGAGCAGGCGGTGGCATAAGGGGTGTGAAGGTGTGTGAAGGCAGGAACGGAGGATTAATACTTTAGTTTGGTGTGGTAACGGCGAAAACAGTTAATTATACAGAGGCCTGGTTGGGAAGGACAATCCACACAATGGAAAGATGTGTCTCGTCTGACTCCATCACTGGCGCATACCTTGCATTTTTTTTGACGTCGTCGGCCTGTTTCTGTGGGAGGGATTTTATCGGGAAAATGACGTTCGGCGAGACGACTTAAAACATCAGATCGGATGGTTTGGGGTGGGCCGTTCGGGAAAATAAGGGCAGTGATAAGGTCCTCTTGGTAGCCAAGGAACTGTTTGGGGTTTTGGGTGGAGTTGCTGTAAATTACATAAGAATTGTATATGGCCAATTGAAAAAAATAAATGGCAACTTTTTTGTACCAATGGTACGTTCTTCTTGTAGCAAGATAGGGTTCAAGCATCTGGTCGTTGAAGTCGACCCCCCCCATAAACAAATTATAGTCCTGGATGCAAGTGGGCTTTCGGATGGTGGTGCCACGCCTTCTGCGGGTTTCAACGACGGTATCATTATGGATGGAAGATAGCATGTACACGTCTCTTCTGTCCTTCCACTTCACCGCCAGAACCGCATTGTTACGCAGACTTGCTGATTCTCCTCTTTTCAGCGTTGTGTTCACCAGGCTTTGAGGAAAGCCTTTCCTATTGTTTCTGACGGTGCCACAAGCCGGGGTCTGCTTCCGGTGCAGGTTGTGGAACAGGGGAAGAGAGGTGTAGAAATTATCTACGTATAGATGATAGCCTTTTTCCAATAGGGGGTTAATGAGTTCCCAAACAATTTTGCCACTTGATCCCAAGTAGTCTGGGCAATTAGGGGGATTGATCTGGGTGTCCTTGCCTTCGTATACTCTGTAGGCATACAGGTATCCTGTGACTCGGTCACACAATTTGTAGACCTTCACGCCATAGCGGGCTCTTTTGCTGGGCATGAATTGTTTTATTTGGAGTCTGCCACTAAATTTAACAAGCGATTCATCCACACAGATGTGTTGGTCCGGGGTATATAATTGGGGGAATTTTTCTGAAAAATAATTCAGTAAGGGCCGAATTTTGAAAAGTCTGTCATGTTCTGGATGATTTCGGGGATGGCTCTGGGTATTGTCGTTGAAATGTAAGAATCTCATTATGGCAAAGTATCGGGATCTGGGCATTACGCTGGAGAAGATGGGCATGTGGTAGATCGGGTTTTTGGACCAAAAGGCACGGTAAGTGTTTTTTGGGTTGAGTCCCATACAAAATGTTAGGCCTAAAAAATTTTTAAACTCCTCCACCGTAAGGTCTCTCCACTGGAAGGGACGGGCATGGTATGACGTGGGATTATTTGCAATAAATTGCTGTGCAAATCGGTTGCACTGGGCCACAATTTCGGATAGCATGTCTTCTGTGAACATTAGATTGAAATAATCAATTGGGGTGAAATTCTCCGTGTTCACTTGGATTCCTGGCTGGGCCGTGAAAGGGGGAATGTTGGCTTCTCCTGAAGTAGCAGGAAGCCACAAGGGGTTCTGAAGGGCATAGGGAAGGCTGGCATGGGTCCTGGAAGTTTGTTGCCGAGGCACTGCGGTGCTGGCGGATGGCCCTGCAGTGCTGGCGGATGGCCCTGCAGTGCTGGCGGATGGCACTGCGGTGCTGGTGGATGGCACTGCCTCCTCACTAGAACGCCTTCGTTTAGCCGGCCGGCTATCTTCCTCCTCTGAGTCACTCAGTGTTCCGCTACTGAGGGCGGGCTCATAATTGACATCCAACTCAGAATTTGAATTTGAAAGGGACTCTGAAAGAGAGAGCTCCCCGTTGCTCTCGTCGGGGGCAGAAATGATTTGGAATGCCTCCTGAAGGGAATAGGACCTTTTGGACCTTTTGGACATGGTTGCTGATGCAACTGCACAGGTGTGTGCTAAGCCTTCACTGATGGGCACTGATGAGGTGGAGAAGATCGGCACTGATAAGGTGGAGCAGATGGGCACTGATTGGCGGAGCAGATGGGCACTGATGAGACGGCACAGATGTGCACTGATAATGCTGCACAGATGTGCACTTATAATGCTACACAGATGGGCACTGATTGGCACAGGTGGGCACTGAGGTGGCACTGATGTGGCGGCACAGGTGGGCACTGATGTGGCGGCACAGGTGGGCACTGATGTGGCGGAACAGGTGGGCACTGATTGGCAGCACAGGTAGGCACTGATAATGCTGCACAGATGTGCACTAATAATGCTGAACAGATGTGCACTGATAATGCTGCACAAATGGGCACTGATTGGCACAGGTGGGCACTGATGTGGCGGCACAGGTGGGCACTGATGTGGCGGCACAGGTGGGCACTGATGTGGCGGCACAGGTGGGCACTGATGTGGCGGCACAGATGTGCACTAATTGGCGGCACAGATGTGCACTGATTGGCGGCACAGGTAGGAACTGATTTGGCGGCACAGGTGGGCACTGATGTGGCGGCACAGGTGGGCACTGATGTGGCGGCACAGGTGGGCACTGATGTGGCGGCACAGATGTGCACTGATTGGCGGCACAGGTAGGAACTGATTGGCGGCACAGGTAGAAACTGATTGGCGGCACAGGTGGGCACTGATGTGGCGGCACAGGTGGGCACTGTTGTGGCGGCACAGGTGGGCACTGATGTGGCGGCACAGGTGGGCACTGATGTGGCGGCACAGGTGGGCACTGATGTGGCGGCACAGATGGGAACTGATTGGCGGCACAGGTGGGAACTGATTGGCGGCACAGGTAGCAACTGATTGGCGGCACAGGTGGGCACTGATTGGCACTGATGAGGTGGCAAAGGGATGGCACTGTATGTTCAACACGGATGGCACTGGGATGGCACTGGGATGGCACTGGGATGGCACAGGGATGGCACTGGGATGGCACTGGGATGGGCACTGGGATGGGCACTGGGATGGGCACTGTAAACGGGCACTTTTTTTCACAGTAATTTACAGTAATCAGACCTTCTCTCTCCTCACACGCGCTGTCTGTGTGAGGAGGGAGAGGCGGCAATGAGAGATGATCTCATATGTTTACATTTGAGATCATCTCTCATTGGCCACACAGATCGCATCGCAAACGGCCACTCTGATTGGCCGTTTGCGGCGATCTGTAATTGGCTGTGTCCAGGGGACACGGCCAACACAGAATTTCCCCGCAGCGCGCTCGGGAGCGCGCGCGGGGAACGAACAAACAGGAGGATGTCAAATGACGTCCTCTTGGATTTTGAGGCCCGCGCTGAAGCCGTCATTCGGCTATAGCGCGGGCCGGAAGTGGTTAAGTGTATAGCACATCAAATTATCTTTTGGTTCTTTTGATTATATTTTATAAAGAATTGCTCCATATATGGGCACCATAGGAAACATTAACATTTCTCAGATTTTTTTATATTTCTTATACTATTTCACAATGGCTCACAAATGGCACATATATATGGCTACTGACATCACATATGCAAACAGAGTGTTACATGTTAAAATCAGTGTGTGGACTGCCTTGTACAGTAAAACCTTGGTTTGAGAGTAACTTGGTTTGAGAGCGTTTTGCAAGACAAGCAAAATGTTTTAATACATTTTGCCTTGATATATAAGCGATGTCTTGATATAAGAGTAGCGGCATGTCACAACTGAGTATAAAAAAAGAAGAGAAGAGCCTCTAAGTGTAGCAATATGGTTACATTTAATGAAGGTACAACATTTAGCAACTTATTGCTACACTTAGAGGTGCCTCTCTTCTCTTTTATATTACAAGCATGTTTCTGGAACGAATTATGCTCGCAAACCAAGGTTTTACTTTATATCCTAGACTGTAAATTTACAGTGAGAAAACACTGCAGTTGCTCATCCTTATATAGTGTACAGTGGTTATAGTTTTTTTGTAAGAATCTGTTGTGTTTTCTGTGCTTTCCATCTAAAGACAGTAAGGACATTCGGAGACAAACATCTTGAATCAAACTACTGTCTATTCAACATCTAACAAGAATAATGAGAACATACCCAAACCCATGTCTCCGCTCAAGACTTGTTTTTTTCATCACAAACAAACAACCCAGGCCACCGAAGCCCATCTTCCTGCTCCGTCAAAAATAATAAATTAATAATGCTGTGTTGCTATGGATATTTGGGTGATTTTATAGCAAATTTATTTGTTTGGTTAGATTGCATAGTTAGATTTTTTTAAGATTATGTGCTGTGTTAAGAGCCAGACTCCCCCCATTGATATGCAAATAAACCAGTCGGATTGGTTTAGGAGCTAAGCAGAGATTTATTGAAAAATAAAAAAACAAATATAAACCATTTCAACCTGACAATGCCATCATACCGTTTCTCATGGTACATGTTCCAACACCCGTAAACCCCTTACAACCAAGGACACCAATCTATTATGTCACTCCCCAATGTGTGTCAACTAGACCATGCATTTCACATTTTTACATTCCTCGCCTTTAAACTATCAAATTTGTAGCAGTCTGTGAAGGACCAGTTGTGGATCCACTGTTTGCTCGTCGGCGTCAACCAATATCTCGCCATCAGCTTCCTTGTCAAATAAAGTAATCTAATAAGAGCAATATATGTACGAGGGGAATACAGGTCCTCGTCTAGAGCTCCAAGCAAGCACCCCAGCTGATCCATGGACAACTGAACCTGAAAGATAGAATTGATTATTGCGACCACATTTTTCCAATATCTCACAAGTTTGGGACACTTCCACAACATTTGCAGATGGTCTCCTGGATGGACCTGACACTTGGGACATATGGGTGTGTTTCGACTTCCCCAATGGTGCAGTTGTACCGAAGTCCTGTACATGTAATATAAACAATTGCGACAGTTTTTGTGCGGCTGACACTGACACCGGGGGTCCAGCATTCAATATTTGTTTCCATTGTTCCCCGTCAATGGGACCAATATCCTTTTCCCATTTCTCCCTGCAGGGCAGAATATCAGGTGCCTGTATATGAGCCAACAGGTGCATATAGGTTTTGGAGATGATACCCCTTTTTTCAGTTTCATCAAAGACAGACTCCAAGAAGGTTGAGTCTACCAGGTGCAGGGACGAGCAAATGTTCTGAGACCGAACTGCGAACTGCCGAATATACTGATAGTGGAATTTGCCTAATAGAGGGAACTCCTCTCTTAGTTTCCAGCTTTTCTGTTTAGTAAAAGCATTGATACACTACATCAAGTCTAAGCTTCCTTGGCTTTTACCGCAACAATCTTTCAAAAGACGCAAGCGAAACAAATCCACACTCCAAAACAAGCTCTATTTTTCTGTGTTTGATCATTGTCAAAAAAGACTGCATACAATAATGTCTTCACCCAAAACCACCTCTGCGGGCTTGATCACAAGGATAGGGGAAGTCCTAACAATAATACCTTATATGGTTTCAGCTACACAATATTCTATGTCATACAAACTGATGTTCTCCATAGTATGCTGCATATATAAAGACCAATTTCTCTACTTTATTTACAGTTTTGTAAAGAGTAGGGATAACTTAAAAATTCTGTTAGGATTGTATTTCTGTTTCTGACCCCATTATGATGATTTTCCCTGACTTCCTGTCCCTGTGATGACTATGCAAGAAATGAAATCCAGGAAAAGTATGGATAACAACTAAAACAATCTCAGCAGTTCTAACCCTTTTCACGCTATTTATGAAGGGGTTTCCCAGAACTTCCTGTCAAGAAGATCTCCTGTCTTTAAGTAATTTGTGCTTTTTTTATTTTAAGATTTATTGCTGCTGGTAATGATAACAGATATCTGTAAATCACTGAAATTGTGTTTTTTGCATATGATGGTTTGTGTTTTGGTAACTTTTCCCAGAAACTGGGTAGGTATGATATGCCTAAAGACATAGTTGAGTCATATACCTAAGAGCCATTCCTATTACTTCCTAACATTTATAAAGAACAAGTGGTACATCTTAGAGGTATGTTGCAATACGGCACATCAAGTTTGGTATTTGTAGACACAAGGAATTAATCATCATGACTATGTAGTGCTAGGACTTTGTAAGTGAATATTTACATTTTAACTTAACCACCTTAAGACTGGACACTTTCACCCCCTTCCTGTCCAGGCCATTTTTCGGCTATCAGTGCTCTCACACTTTGAATGAAAATTACTCAGGCTTGCAGCACTGTACCCAAATTAACCTTTTAAATCTTTTTTTTTTTTGAGCCAGATAGAGCTGTCTTGTCTGCTGTTTAACCACTTCAGCCCCGGAGGATTTGGCTGCCAAATGACCGGGCCACTTTTCACGATTCGGCACTGCGTCGCTTTAACTGACAATTGCGCGGTCGTGCGACGTGGCTCCCAAACAAAATTGACGTCCTTTTTTCCCACAAATAGAGCTTTCTTTTGGTGGTATTTGATCACCTCTACGGTTTTTATTTTTTGCGCTATAAACAAATATAGAGTGAAGCTTTGTACACACGGCAAAAACCAGCAAGAAACTTGCTGGGAGCTATTTTTTTGCAGAGGAAATCGGTCGTGTGTACATTTTCGTCGAGGAAACTGTCGAGAAACTCGACGAGCCAAAAAGAGAGCAGGTTCTCTATTTCCTTGACGGGAATGGAGAAAATTGGCTTGTCAAGTTTTTTTTGACAGCCTGACAAGGAACTCGACGAGGAAAACAATGTGTTTCGCCCGTCGAGTTCCTCGGTCGTGTGTACGAGGTTTCACAATTTTGATTAAAAAAAGCAATAAATATCCCCAAAATATATATAAAAAAAGTTTTTTTTCCCCTCAGTTTAGGCTGATATGTATTCTTCTACATATTTTTGGTAAAAAATCACAATAAGTGTATATTGATTGTGATTGGTGTGCGCAAAAGTTATAGCGTCTCCAAAATAGGGGGTAGTTTTATGGCATTTTTATTATAATTTTTTTTTACAAGTTATGGAGGTGATCTGTGATTTTTATCGTGACTGCGACATTATGGCGGACACATCGGACACTTTTGATGCTGTTTTGGGACCATTGTCATTTATACAGAGATCAGTGCTATAAAAATGCACTGATTACTGTGTAAATGACACTGGCAGTGAAGGGGTTAACCAGTAGGGGCGAGGAAGGAATTAAGTGTGTCCTAGGGATGTGTTCTAACTGTGTGGGGGCGGGGCTTACTGTGACACGACACTGATCGCTGCTCCTGTCACTAGGCAGAACAGGGAGATGCGTTGTTTTTTAAAGGAATCTGCCATTCCGTGACCCGATCACGGGTCCTGCAGGCACAGTCATGGAAACACACGTGCCCACTAGGCAGCAGATTCAAAGCAATGTATATATACGTTGCTTTGCCTGCCCGTGCCATTCTGCCGACATATAAGTGCGTGAGGCAGTCGTCAAGCGGTTAATCACCACTGGGTTTTAATTTTTTGCCATTTAAGCACAATAAATTACCTTTCTTCATAAATTTAGGCCAAACAGCAATATGAAAGCTTGTTTGTGAGTTTGGAGTAATGTATTGTATGTCAAAATTTTACAGCGAAGCATGTGACACCAGGACCCCCGGACCCGAGAAGAGGAGGATCTGGACTGCTCTGTGCAAAACAACAAAGTATAACATGTTTGTTATTAAAAAAAACAAACAAGGTTTTAGTACCACTTTAATAATTCACTTACCTTGTGCAGTGATAGTCTAGAAAAATCTTCACCTTTGAAGCCCAACTGTGCTAGAAGTTCAACAGCAGAATGAGGACAGGACAGCCCTGCAGACTTCATTGTGAGTAATGTACAGTAACTAAAGCTGTAGAGAATAAAATGTTAGCTAAACTTCAGCTTTAAGGTACACATACATCAGATTTAGAATAGCAGTAGGGACAGATGTTTTAGAAATACAGATTCACAGATCCTGGAGTTGGACTTGAATGGCCAGTCTTGAGATAGTTAGATAGATAGATACCTGGCGCATTTACTACCCGGCGGCGTAGTGTATTTCTGGCGGTGTATTTCAAATTGGGCGGGTTGGGGGCGGGTTTCATTTAAATTAAGCGCGTCCCCGCGCCGAATGAAATGCGCATGCGTCGTTCCTAAATTTCCCGCCGTGCATTGCGCTAAATGATGTCGCAACGACGTCATTTTTTGAACTTAGACGTGAGTTACGTCCATCCCTATTCACAGACGGCTTACGCTAAAAAAAAAAAAATTCAAATTTAGACGCGGGAACAACGGCCATACTTAACATGGCAAGTCTATGTATACGCCGAAAAATACCAGCTTTAACTATACGCCGGAAAAAGCAGACTACAGACGACGTTAGAAAATGCGACGGCCGCGCGTACGTTCGTGGATCGTCGTAAATCGCTAATTTGCATACCCGACACGGAAAACGCTACCCAGCGGACGCCGAAGTATTGCATCTTAGATCCGAAGGCGCACGAAGACGTACACCTGTCGGATCTAACCCAGAAGCCGTCGTATCTTGTTTTGAGGATTCAATACAACGATACGACGTGGGAAATTTTAAAGTACGCGGGCGTATCGGTAGATACGCCGGCGTACTTCGTCTGTGGATCTGACCCCATATCTCTTTTGTTGCTTTTGTTAACATGCTTCAGCAAAAATTTAGAAATTCATCACATTATATTAAAGCTTTATTAGATATCATCCCTGCATAGTCTTTTCCCCTAATATTACAGTGATTGTAAAGGCAGAAGTTTTTTTTTATCTTAATGCAGTCTATGCATTAAGATAAAAAAACCTTTTGTGTGCAGCAGTCCCCCTCCGCCCCCCTAATACTTACCTGAGCCCCTTCTCTATCCAGCGGAGTACCTCGGCTGTCCGGGAGTATCCTCCTGATTGGCTGAGACACAGCAGCGGCACCATTGGTTCCTGCTGCTGTTAAGCAAAGTCAGTAAGCCATTTAGGAGAGAGAGGAGGCGGGGCCAAACCAGGGCTCTATATCTAAATGGACACATGGAGCTGTGACTCGGCTAGGGTGCCCCCCATAGCAAGCTGCTTTCTGTGGGGGCACTGAACAGAAGGGAGGGGCCAGGAGAGCCAAAGAAGGACCCGAGAAAAGGAGGATCTAGGCTGCCCTGTGCAAAACCATTACACAGAACAGGTAGGTATAACAAGTTTATTATTTTTAGAGAAAAAAAACAAGCTTTAAAATCACTTTAAAGCAAAATTGAGTTAATAAAAAAAGAGCAGTAAACACTATGATATACACTTTTACACATTTTATTACTAGTTTATTGGCGTTTAGATTGTGCACACAAAAGGCCTCTATGCCTAAATATATATTACCATTTCCACATAAAAATATGATTTTTTTATTTTATTTTTTCATAAACAAGACCATGTAACTCTGTAAGTTTCAATATGACATTAATTAGAATACGGACAAACACTGATCTAATAGAAAGGTAGCATATTGTCATCACAAACATTCAACACTTTTATTAATATTGTGAAGCCAATGAGCTACAGTGCAGCCTGTTGTGTCCCACATACCATGCGAATTGTGGTATCTACTGACACTTAGTGGGAGCATGATGCCACAGCAGCTTGTTTATTTGTTCCCTTGTTCCCACACCCTGTTTAGTGCTAGATAGTACAGGCCTGCTCTCTCATGCTTCTCAGTTCGTTTCAGTTTCAACCCAGTGATAGCGCCTAGGAAAGTCATTGTCTTCTTACGCTTTAAAAGACTGGAAAAACATTCTCTGTACTGTACCTATATGTGGTAAAATTATGTTGGATTCAACTTCTGTGTCTTTTTGAAGATTAAAGCTCTCTGTGGATTCTGCTGACTTCACAAGTGGTCGTACTGTCTGGGTAGAGATCTAAGAGGGATGTCATTGGTACCTGAAGCAGAACCTCTCTGCTATATCACACCAGCTGACAGCACAGCATACACAGCAAAGACTCCATTTTATCCGGCGGACCGTTTTCAGCGGACTGTCCCCTCGTCTGTACGAGGCCATAGAGTTACCCATTTAATTAATAAAACATGTATCATTTGCTTACAAATATTATTTGTGATTTGGGCTAATAGATTTCCAATACTTATATGTCCATCATATCAAAGAGAGAATTTTAAAGTGCATCTACAGTAAATGCAAACGTTAAAATGTACATATTGCAGTTTACCGATGCTTAGGCATGGTGGTTGCATTGGTACAATTATTACCACCTAGTGATCTTGACATTTACTGTTTTGGCGTGATGATGCTCACTTGCTGTAATGTATCTGTGAAGAAGGAGCATTGGTATATTTAACAGACTAAATAGAAGTAAGTAATACAAGAGAAGTGCTATTTTCAGTGCAAATACTCAAGGGTTTTAGAAGGTTTCTCACCTCCATTTAAAGTGTTCCTAAACCCAGGACCCTGCGTTCACTATATTTGGTCTCCCACAGTACACAGAACATGGAGATGCAAATTTTTTTTAGTAAATATAAACTGATAAATACCTTTTCTCATCAGTAGTATATAGCAGTCATATGACTTCTATCAGTGTCCAGCCGAGCACTAGTTAAAACTTTTAAGAGGCGTTTCCAATCTTCTCTGACTGTCCTATAAGGCCTCGTACACACGATAGGTTAACCAGAGGACAACGGTCTGATGGACTGTTTTCATCGGTCCAAACCGATTGTGTGTAAGCCCCATAGGTTATTTAACCTTAGGTTAAAAAAAGCCAACTTGCTTTAAAATGAACCTATGGATTCCTAACCGATGGGAAAAAAACAATCGTTAGTAGGCACGTCCATCGTTTAAAAATCCACGCATGCTCTGAATCAAGTCGACGCATGCTTGGAAGCATTGAACTTCGTTTTTCTCAGCACATCGTTGTGTTTTACGCCACCGCATTCTGACACGATCGGGTTTTTAACTTATGGTGTGTAGGCACGATGGACCATCAGTCAGCTTCATAGGTTAATCTATGACAACGGTCGTTCAGACCATTGTCCTCTGGTTAACCTATCGTGTGTACAAAGCCTAAGGCTGCATGATGCCTGACTCTGTCTGGACTGTGCTAATTTGTCCTGTGCTGATCACACGCACCCTTCCGAAAACCAAACAACTATCTAGCAATATACACACCAAACTGAGCATGTGTGGATTGCCTCCAAGGCTCTGTACTATCAGGAAATTGATTGGGGTCAGTTGAAGAAAGGGAGCATAATAGAAGACAGTATCAGCCTTTTTACACAATGTGCAGGATTGAGTGAGTATAACAAGCATGCTTGCTGCATATACAGACTGATTTTACTGTTGTGGGTTTAGTAACACTTTAACTGAGGGGGCTTGTGTGTCCCTACAAACATCCCTTACCTAGGTCCATGGTCTGGGGTTGGAGAGAATTTGTTTCTGAGAGCAGGGCCTGGGATATCATGGCTGGGATATCCACTTGAATGTAATGCATGTATGGAGGCCTTGATGAGAAAGTGCTAGACAAACCAGGTTTAGGAAAAAATGATTTACATTACACTCATCAAAATTTATATCTGAAGTGCACTAATTATTCAGCTGTAATTATAATTATGTTAAATATGATAGAGCAAGGCTTAAGAGGAAGGCAGACATTAAAGAATAACTTTTTTTTAGTTTTGGTTGGAGTGAAGAGGTTTACATTGCTGTCTGTACGTCCGTTAGGGAGATTTGCCCTCTTTACATTTTTGCTCTTTTTATTATTCAGTGAGTGAAAAAAAATCCCAAATTGTGGGTTGTTACCAGAACAGAACTCCCCAGTAGTATACAAAAAAAAAAAAAGAGAACACTGGCACGGGTTATACCTTACTTGACGCAAAGAGAAAAACAATCCTTGTAGTTCTATTTTAAATCTCCTAAAGTTTATGGTTTTGGTATATTTTGAAGGAGCCGTGTTTGTACTGACTATGCCAAGTGATTGAAAATAATTTCACCCTGCACTCCGTAAAACTGTCTGTGGAATGTAATATTCGTTTACTATCTTCTCTAATTAGCAACATTTTTTTAAATCATTTTTTTTTGTATAAACATGTAAAAAAGTTAAACTTGATGTTAAAGTATATCTAAAGATATTTTTTTTTTGGATAGTATAGGTGTAGCACTTACCCCCGAAGGAGCTGCTGGTTTGTTTTGGGTGGCATGTTACCTCATGTATCTCCGCAGTCTAGGGGTATTTGATGAAAGTAGAAGTAAATGGACTGTCCACACAGCAGGTGTCTTTTCTGTGCTTTTTATTACCCAGCTGGGTAAAAACAGTAAAACTTGGTGAAGAGTAGAGATATAGTAGAAATGGAAATAGCAGTTTCAGGTGTAAGTAATAGGAAAACGGTCCTGCTTCCAACGACAACTTCTTTTCTCACCACTCCAGCCGGAATGGGTATAGCGCACCTGGACAGGCCTCTCTCACAAGCCTGGCAGCCAGAGTGTCACTCGGAACTTGGGGAAAAAGTCTCTGCCACAGACCCTCCCTATGGTTAAACGATGGAGATAATCCTCCTTAGCAGATTCGACACCTGGATCTCCTTCAGGTAGTTTAAAATAGGTTACCAGCTGATAGGCAACCGACGTCCAGCCTCTCAGCACCCGGTTACCTTGGTTCCCGGTGGATGGTCAGAACCCTCTTGGAACACCAGCCTCTCTTGGTAATCCTGAGGCAGACTCTCCACCGAACAGCTTCCTCTAGCAGGACTAACGCTTAGGACCTTCTCAGCACACCCCTGCCCGGAAGGCCATTTCGCCGGGGTGCCGTGGTATGGCTACCCTGAAGGTGGGCGCCACACGTGAAGAAGACCCAGGAAAATGGCGTCTGCCTCATAATACCCTTCCCCAGCATGCACGGGGAGGAAACCCTCCTCCTGATAGGCTGCTGGGAAAAAGCATCCAAATCTCTTACTCCACTGCTGCCACCTGTTGGCCTGGGTGTGATCAGCACCCCAAAAACAACAGCATGAACCCACAGTACAGCCAAAGCTGAGACAGAGGCTTAAAAATTTGAACAGATTAACCTGGTCAGAGTTACTTAACTCTCTGACCCCCTCTAAATTTACACTAGCACCGGTTCTGAAAAGTAACCAGGCGCTACATAGGGAAGGGTTGTGTCACTATGTCCTGGTTACTCTCCTGGTACCACTGTCACCATGACTGAAAGTAAGGAAAATATAACAATTTTGAGTTGTCAGTGGAACAGAAATAGAGGGGAAATCTTTTACTTGTTCCAGTGTAGTTTTAGTGGGGCAGTTTTTTTTAGAAATCACCCAATTGGATACAGATAGAAAAAAAATTTGCCAGGGATTTAATTATTCCCAAATTTATCCAAGACAAAAAAAGCTTGATTATAGGTATACGTTAAAAGAAAAAAAGAAATTAAGTAAATAGATTGCTTCTATGTATAATCTGCAATAATATAGGGAAAAACTTGCACGCTACTATGTTCTAATTTTTAAGTAAATATAAACCATCAGCCTCCAGTCAATATAGTGAAAATAAACTCAGAAAAAAAATATATAGTACATGTATAATGACCGTGAATTAGCTGCAACCACTTAGTAGTGTACTCAAAAAACACTGCGTAATAAATGTAAAAGAAAAAGATGGGAATGTTGCGCTTATTCAATAATGTGCCATAAAGTTATATACTCAAAGAAAAAATATGATGTTAATCCCTGAGAAAGTCACATGACCAGTGACGCAACTCGTTGGATGGAGCCTTGTAACGTCATTTCCGGTGGTGTTTTAACAGAAGTACGGTGAGGTGGCCTGTGTTTCACTACTACCATTTCTTTTTACTGCAGTTTTTATCCTTACTTGATGTAAGCAGTTCTTTTACTAAATAAATTTACTTTTCATTTGGCAATATTACACTATGGCTGTTCTTTGTTCTTTGTTTCCTTTGAGCGCCATTTATACAAGAAGTGCCATTCCTTGGAGCAAGCTGTTTCCTCTATATGTGGAATTACCCTTGATGCCAAGTTTTGGACGTAGTTCTTCGTCTTCGCCTGGAACCTGGATGCCTTCACAGATCCATCAGCAGGATTCCTTATCTGACTACCTAATGAGCCTTGTTTGACCCTTGGGTCATTGTTGGAGGTGAGCGGCCAATTCATAAATTTAACAGTTGATGTTTGTATAGATGTTTTATCTGTTTTTTCTTCTATCAAGTTATGTCTATGAGATTTTTGCCTTTTTATGAACTAACTCCTACAATTGGGCTTTAGTTGGACTTTATTTGCATTTATTTGTATGTTTGGATACTCATCATATTTTTTCTTTGAGTATATTACTTTATGGCACATTATTGAATAAGCGCACCATTCCCATCTTTTTCTTTTATAAATATATGTAAAATAGTGCAGTCATACTTGCATACATACACAATCTGCTTGCCTCATAGTTCTGTACAATGATTGAACTTTACTGCTGTACACAGTGCAAGTGTATGGTTTGGCTTTTTCATTAAAAAAAAAAACACCTTCTATATGGCTGATATGTCAACAGGGAAATTATAGTGTATTTTCAGTGAGGCTTATTATTGCAGTGTTTAAAGTAATTTTTTATGTGACTTTCAAATACTTACATGTTCGCTTTACCATAATTATGTTTTTGTATTAAATGCAAAGATTTGTAGATGGGACACTAGAGGGAGTTCTATAACTCACTGTAATTTCTCAGCCCCCCCCCCTTTGAGATAACATGTTAGAAGGCTGGCCGGAGTCTGGGGGAGTATATATCCTCCCTCCTCTGGCGTGTCCCTCGTCGGCTCGTCTTCCTGGTTCCCACCCTTCCGACCCCTTTTTCAGGTGATATGCGTCATTAATTTCTCATATTCAGGGTATGACCTCTTTTAGGCGTACTGTCCAGCTAGGCCAAGGCACACCGCAGGCCTTGGTGGTTGGGGTCACTACGTGTTACGGGTGGAGACTCTGACTACAAATCAAACTTTTTGCTGTGCCCACTGAAGGTGTGGACACAGAGGTCTTCTGCAAGCTGCAGGGAAGGTAACACTTACACCACTACTTTAAATAAAATAATTTAGTGTTTTGTGTTTAAAAAATACTCTTTGCAAACATAGCTTGAGGTATGCCTATTGTTATTAGTTGCAAAGTTTTGTTTTAAAAGGTCATTTTAAAATGAAAAAGGATAGAAATAATTAGCGAATATTGCGAGGCAGGCAGCAAAATTTGTATAGATTTTCTGTGTTCTCATTAAAATCTGATTATAGTTTATTAGCCTAAAACAAGCTGAGCTGCTTTTCTATAATTGCATTTATACATCTTTATTGTTTGCTGCTTTATGTTATTTTTATTGTGCATGAACACATTTCCAAAATATTACCATCATGGTACATTTTAAAACTTAAAGTGAATCTGAACATAATCACTTAAATCTCATATAAGTGTTAATATATTGATGGAATTTCAAAAGTTGTTTTAAAGTACCCACTCTAACCCCCTTAAAACAGTAAACTGTAACCCCACGCTCCTAATCCCCCCCCCCCCCATTTCCCCTGACAGGTCCTAACTTACCTCTTCCACACAGTCTGTAGCCTGGCTAGTAAAAATGTTGTGTTCGGCTGGCTGTGCCTGTGCCTTAACATCCAATAGAGTTGAATGGGATGTGCCCATACTGCAGCAGCAACATCCCAAGGAGTATTTTTTTTAAACACATTCACAAACTTGTCCTTTAAATCTTTTCAAATCTACAGCTTTCATTACCAGTATCCTTGGTAATCCCGTCCTGAAGGACCTAATTTAGGCTTTTCTCTAGGCTCTGTTTCTTGATTGTTCTTCTGCGTTGTCACGCTGTCATGTGCATCTAGGTGAGACTTCAGGTAACCATGCTAACAAACATTGTTCAGGCATAAAGCCTCATACACACGATTGGACTTCCATCTGACTTTTCCGTGGATTTTGGTCCGAATGGGCATTGGCCGTGAACTTGCTATGCATACACACGTCAGAACTTTTTCAGCCAACATTCACCAAATCACGTGGGTTTTCAGCTTTTTACCACCACCCTTTGGCAACTTCTGCTATTGTTGTCTGATCTTTAGCATTGGTTCTGAGCATGCGTGTTTGTACTTTGGACTTAAGTGCGATGTACTTGTGTACACACGATTGGATTATTCTCCATTGGACATTTGTTGCCGGAAAGTTTGAGAGCATGCACAGTAAGCATTTGTCCGTTGAAAAACTGAAAACAATTGTCCGATGGAGCATACACACGGTCGGATTGTCCGATAAAACACGTCCGTCGGACCATTGTTGTCAAAAAGTCTGATCGTGTGTATAGGCCTTAAGGCTCACTATAATATTAAGTTTTCTCTCTTTCAACCCTGTGAGCTAACTGAGTGAAATCACTTGTTTGCCCCTATCCACGTTAAACAGCGTAAGTGGAGGAATCTTCAGTGCTGGCTATTGTTTTCTGACAATCAGCATCAATTGCTGTCATAATTCCTAGATAGTGCCTGCATCTGATTGTAATTTTTGCATCGGTTCCTTCAACTAAATCATTTGAAAATTTAAATTGAATCGGCTAAAATTTGATTAGTGTATGGCCAGTTTTAGGAAGCCATTCCAGGTAGATGGTATTTCGCTAACATTGCCCATTGGGACAGTCTGAATAGGGAACTGATATAACAATTGTGCACAACTAAAGGGAATGTATAGATATATATATTTATATATATATATTTAATGATTAATGAGTAAAACAGATGAAAAAGATAATATCGAAGTGTAAACATTGTTTACCTTGTTTCTGTATATGTTGTAGCAATGCAGTATATTCCTGTGGGGGTATCCATATTCGCTGATTACCTATACAGGTTGGTGGGTATGCACTGTGAATACAAAATTTTTCTTCTTGATCCCTTTAAAGTATGCCTCCAAATGGTTTTTATATGTTGCCAACTTTGTAATTGTAATCAGAGTTTATAAAGAACAAAGGAGCAGCAATCCAATGATGCCACATCAAAGTAAAACTTTATTAGTCCAGCAGACATTGACATCCCCTGTGTCCCCTGTGTCTTTAGAGATGTCTTTTTGACATCCCCTGTCCTGTGAGGTTGTAGCTATGTCCCAAAGAAGCAAAAGGAAAGAGAAAGGCGCCTCTAAGGGCAGTAGTTAAAAGATTTATAACAGACACAATAGGATTAAAAACACTTACAAGAAAGTAAGAGGTCATAGGCATATAATGATTAGTCCTCATTCGAATCGCTGTAATCCTCATCTGGGGAAAAGGGAGAGCCGTCCTGCGGCTGTCAGAGTCCCTGGTGATGTAGGTTAGTGAGGAGGTGAAGATGTGATGAGGCGGTCTGGGTTCTGGAACCAAGCTGGAACACACAAGGCCGATGTAACATTAGGTGAAGGTGGTTGGCGGTAACACGTTTCGTAGCATGCATGGCTCCTTCGTCAGACCTCCTTCACCTCCTCTCTAATCTACGTCACCAGGGACTCTGACAGCTGCAGGGCAGATCTCTCTCTCTCCCTCAGACAGATGAGGATTACAGCGATCTGCATGAGGACAAATCATTAAATACCTATGACCACTTACTCTCTTGTAAGTGTTTTTAATCCCATTGTGATTGTTATACATTTTTGAACTACTGCACTTAGAGGTGCCTTTATCTTTTTTTTATGACCCTCCAGAGCTCCTTCTTCTCTATAAAAAGTGCTGCCTTAAATGCCATCTCTCCATTGCTACATAGGACCGGATACACAGCCTCACCAGAGCGCCCTCATCTCTCCCTTTTCCCCAAAGAAGCAAAAGGCCTGTTCCTACAAAGGCCTGACTCCCTGCTAACAACTGTTTCCTTGTTTTCAGGGCCATATTTCGACATTATTCTAGGCACACCTGAATGATAACACCTTCCTTTACAAAGTATTCCAATGATCCACTTAGTTTACTGTTTAGTAAAAACTACTGTTGGAATTTGATAATAGAGGGGTCATACTCTGTGCATTATATGCTCAGCTACTTTTCTTTTACAGAAGTTTTATTGTCATATAGACCAACAGTACAGGTTCACAACAGTTTTATGGCATACAATGTATGAAGTAAATCCGGTCCCGAAAGCCCACATCAACCTAAAAGAAGCAAGATCTTATGCTATACTCAATTGAAAAGAGAGATAAAAAAGTCTTTAGAACAAGATGGTCTAGAACCCGTGCGTCGCCTGGCTGTCTGTAAACCTGTAGGATGAGTGTGCAATACACAACAAAAAAAAAACTTGAAGGTTAGCATCCTCTGGAAAGAGTACAAAATTAACAGCCACGGAAAAGACTGTAAAAGAATGGAAAAAGAGAGAAAAATGGAGCAGAGTGAGAAGAAGAGTGGAGGGTGAAGAGGGAGAAAAAGAAATGCTCAGCTACTTTTCAACTGTACCAACCATTAAACAAGAGAAAGGAGAAAGGGTTTCATGTATTACTGAACCATAAAGAGCCTTCTGACTCCCCTTCTATCCTACACCCTCTTTCCTATACAGTTCCCATACAGAGGTGGATTAAAGAGGATAATGAAAAAAATGGAAACAATAATTACAAAGTGTAAATTTTGAGGTGCAGCCCTGCCCTTCAATCCTTTTTGCCGATGGCACTTGCATATGTGTGTCATTACGGTAAATACTTGCTTTCATTCATTGAAAGCTTGCTTTCATTCTCTGCAATGTCAAGGAGAATGTCTCTAGTATTGTAGCTACTATCAACCAAACAAGCAAAGGCCACATGTACAAGGTGCTCAAATGTATTTGGCTTTAATTGCAGCACAGCTAAAGAAGAATACACATGCAGGATACATGCTGTCCTCAACATCCACAAGATGAAGCTCTTCATTTATATCTTTGTAGCACCCCCCCCCCCCAACCCCTCCTCAGGGTGCTGGCTCTTAGGCATGGTGAGTGTAGACATTTTCTGAAAAGATGGGCGCCAGTCACGTTAAGAATGAATAAGAGGGCGTTTATTGCTCATGACAGAAATAATGTGGGAGAGAGGGTTAGGGCACAGGACACCCTAGAACAATGTGCAGACACAACAGCAGATGCCATATAAAAACATTCAGGTAGACAGCAATACAGAACAAGGGCCTTAGGCCTGAACCCACTGTTCTGTACCTATATAGCAACAGCTGTCTCCAATAGCAACAAAAACTTACAACACCATGCAGGATTTCATTGGATGAGTTCCCCTTGACACTTTTTCAGTCTCTTCACAGTCCCCGGCTCATGAAGAGTAACCTCCAGTACTTCATCTCAGAATTCTATCCTTCTCAGCATGCCCCCAGGCAACAAATAGCACATGACCAGGAATCACCCAACGCAACTGTTCCTTACACATCCACATCAGCCCGATGTCTGAGTGGGAGGACCTCGATCACCTGACTTCCTCCAAATATATGCTTTCTCCCAGCATGCTCACGCCCATGAAATTCCCACTGATTGGCTGAAAGAGATATACATATTCATAACTCAGTCTCACTGCAGCACATCATCCTAATGCCAAGGCCAACTGTACAACCTATTGATAGAAGGGAGGAAGCACAGTCAAATCAGGCTTAGAAGAAAACCCAAATGACCACAAAGACTATAAATCAGTGAGGTTAGTTACCACCTAGCTAAATTTACCAGTAGCCGCTGTTTAAGACAAGGGTGTTACATCTTCAATAGTACAAATAGTGTGAATTAGTGCAGGCAATTCTGTGTTTGTGTTGACTGAAACAAACATGTGAACTCAATGTAGACAGTGCACTTACTTGTAGAACCTGAATCCAGAATCTCAGCTGTTAAAGTTATACTGATTCATCACTCTATTCACAAAATAGCCATCATGTTACTCGCAATAGTTTATATGATAACCCTGTGATGATATTTCTCATCAGTAGTATATAGAAGTCTTGTGACTTCCCTCAGTGTCCAGCCAAGCACTGGTTAAAGCTTGTAAAAGGAGTTTTCTGATTGACCTATGAGGCTTCAAGACCCCTCACCCTCTGTCTGGACAGTGCTGATTGGCCCTGAGCTGATCACATGCATCCTCCCAAGAAAAAAAAAAAAACCTCTCTAGCAATACATAACAAACTGAGCATATGCAGTCTAACTCCATAGGCTCTGTGTTATCAGGAAATATATTGGGGAAAGTGCAAAAAGGGGAGGATCAGAGGAGACAGGATCAAATGGCCCTTTCACACATTGCACAGGATTAACCCCTTAGGTTCCACAGTGAGTATAACAAGCCTACTTTACTGCATATACACACTGGCCCGGATTCTCGTACGAGTTACGCCGGCGTATCTCCAGATATGCCATCGTAACTCTGAGTCTGAGCCGTCGTATCTATGCGTCTGATTCTTAGAATCAGTTACGCATAGATTTGAATTAGATCCGACCGTCGTATCTTAACTGCATATTTACGCTGGCCGCTAGGGGCGTGTACGCTGATTTACGAATAGAAATATGTAAATCAGCTAGATACGCCAATTCACGAACGTACGCCCGGCCGACGCAGTACAGATACGCCGTTTACGTTAGGCTTTTCATGGCATAAAGTTACCCCTGCTATATGAGGCATACATGAGGCGTACCAATGTTAAGTATGGACGTCGGGCCAGCGTCGAATTGTTCACGTTTTACGTCTTTTGCGTAAGTTGTTCGCGAATAGGGCTGGGCGTCATTTACGTTCACGTCGAAAGCATTGGCTTCTTGGGGGTTAATTTGGAACATGCGCACTGGGATACTTTCACGGACGGCGCATGCGCCGTTCGTTAAAGGCGTCATTTACGTGGGGTCACATTAAATTTACATAACACACGCCCACATCTGAATTAGGCCGGCTTACGCCGGCCTATTTACGCTACGCCGCCGCAACTTTGGTTTGAGAATACGGCACTTGCCTGTCAAAGTTGCGTAGGCGTAACGTAAATAGGATACGTTACGCCCGCACAAAGATACGCGGTTCTACGTGAATCCGGGCCACTGATTTTACAGTTGTGGGTTTAGTAACACTTTGACTGTAGACTTGGGATTTGGATATTTTTTCCAGCAACTGTTCTATACTCACTTGTTTTCAAAGTAACAAGCAATTGACTGCTGATTTTGAAATGTTCTTATGATTACTTCCCACAATTTTCAATGAATAGAGGGTGATGAACCTTAATGGTTTGTTCATGCTGCAAAATATCGATACCATTAGGTTTGTATTTGATATCAGCTGTGCAATACAGTCCTCCTGGCCATCTCTAAACATTGCAAACAGTCACAGCACATGGCGGCAAACAGACCTTGTTGATACATGCCAAGGGAACACAGTAATAAAGGACTCCACAAGCCAAGAATTCTTTTTGAACCATGCATTAACGAGGGAGGTTAGTGCCAGATTCACCACATGTCCCTTGTCTCATTTTGCATTTCAAAATGTTTTGTTTGATCCTTTAAGCTTCTCCTAACAGCTTCCCTTGTTCTTCACTATTTGATTATTTTAATTTGACTTTATCTAAAAAAGGAGAATTCATACACAAAGATTTTCTCACATGAAGCACAGCACAAACATTGTAGAGCCCATTCAAGTGTCTGTGGCTGCTTCTTCCTTGGAGAATAACAGAGAATGCTTTCTAAACTTAGTTTACAATCATCTCTATGGCAGCAATTATCTCACTTTGTGATATTTCTTTGCTTTATTCCCTTTACATTTAAAAGATGCACCTTTTGTCAATGCGATTTTCTGGTTAGAACTTGCTTTTTATGTAAAATAAATTAACTTTTTTATCTGTTTATTCTTTTATTTTCATTGCTTTATTGTACTTTCTACAACCCTATCATTGCTGCATCTACTCCCCTTGCTATGCAGCATTTTGCATTATCAGAGTTTACATTGAACTTTATAATCCTTCAGACAACCTATTCTGATGCTATGCTCTTCTCTACTTAAAGCGGAGTTCCGGCCACAATTTCACTTTTTAAATATAAATACCCCTGTAATACACAAGCTTAATGTATTCTAGTAAAGTTAGTCTGTAAACTAAGGTCCGTTTTGTTAGGTTGTTACAGCATTTAGACACTTTATAAAATAGAAATTGACTGGGGCCATCTTAAGTGTGGGCATCATGAAGCCAGACTGTATGACTTCCTGGATTTCAGCCTTGCACATGCTCAGTGCTGCACAAGCAGTGTCAGATCAGGTTTCTGCACCTGTGCTGTCCAAGTCACATGATTCTTTGAGACTGGGGAGTGCACAGACTCCTGGAAAGTTACACCCCACTACATTCCCAGGAGTCTGTGCGGTATAGGTTAGGAAGCATTAAGCACCTAGGTACAGGAAGTGGGAAGATTAACTATTCTGCCTAGCAACAACACTTTGAAGGCATCTAAAAAAAAAAAATGTTTTTCGTAAAGGACTAATGACATTTTTTTAAAACTACTGATGTAATGTTATATTTATGGGTGGAACTCCACTTTAATATATAGGAGGTCACTTATTTAACTCATGAGTCTCTACAATCTGTGCTTCTTATGCCATGAGAATATTTTAATTTACTATGCAGTTGAAAAATAGTGTAAAAGGAAAAAAATCTGCGCTGAAACCCTTATTAAATAAATAATAATGAAAAAATTACACCAATGTGCAAACAAAAAATTGCAAAAATAAAAATAAATGATAAATAAAGTGGTGCTGCAATCAAAAAACCTTAAAGGGGCTGTAAAGGATTTTTTTTTTCATAATAAGCATTCTTTACCTGCAGACATTCCTCTTTTCACTTCCTCATTGTTCGTTTTTGCTCAGAAGTTGCTCTATTTCTTCTCTGTTCTGTTCACTTCCTGCTTGTCTGATTGTTACTCACCACCGTGAAGGGAGGCTTTACTGCGGTGGTCAGTGACGTGCTCGCCCCATCCTGGGAACTACATCTGTGCGTCAGGACGCTCTCTACGTGTTAGGGACTTCAAGGAGGTGTGAATTATTGGGCGTGCTGCAATGCATACTGGGAAATGTAGTTCTTACATGAACGAGCCCTGCAAACCAGGAAGTGAATGAGAGAACAGAAACTAGAACACCGGAGGTGATATAGATGAAGGAATTTAATAGGTATTTACTTGTTTTTTAACAGAATCATTACACTATTCTGTCTGTCTACCTTGCAGACATTATCCACTTCCAGACCTTAGGTGTTTTTCAGATTTGGTGTTTGCAAGACTAAAACAGTTTTTTATGCTTAAAACCCCAAACATTATATATATTTTTTTCTAACACCCTAGAGAATAAAATAGTGGTCATTCCAATACTTTTTGTCACACCGTATTTGCGCAGCGGTCTTACAAGCGCACTTTTTTTGGAAAAAACTCACTTTTTTGAATTAAAAAATAAGACAACAATAAATTTGGCCCAATTTTTTTATATATTGTGAAAGATAATGTTACGCCGAGTAAAATGATACCCAACATGTCACGCTTAAAAATTGCGCCCGCTCGTGGCATGGCGTCAAACTTTTACCCTTAAAAATCTCGATAGGCGATGTTAAAAAAATTCTAGAGATTGCATTTTTTGAGCTACAGAGTAGGCCTAGGGCTAGAATTATTGCTCTCGCTCTAACGATCGTGGCGATACCTCACTTGTGTGATTTGAACACTGTTTTCATATGCGAACGCTACTCGCGTATGCGTTCGCTTCTGCGCGCGAGCTCGTCGGGACGGGGCGCTTTAAAAAAATTTTTTTTTTTGTTTTCTTATTTATTTTTATTTATTTTATTACTTTTTACACTGAAAAAAAAAATTGATCACTTTTATTCCTATTATAAGGAATGTAAACATCCCTTGTAATAGAAAAAAGCATGACAGATCCTCTTAAATATCTGGGGTCAAAAAGACCTCAGATCTCATATTTAGACTAAAATGCAAAAAAAAAAAAAAAAAATTTGAAACTGTCATTTTTTCAAATGACAAAAAAAAAATTGTCTCTTTAAGAGGCTGGGCGGGACTGACGTTTTGACGTCACTTCCGCCCAGCAGAGCTATGGGGACGGGCGAAGGAGATTTTTCCTTCAGTCTCGTCCCCGCTCAGCTGCCGAACAGTCCAGATCTCCTCTCCAGGCCCCTCTCCCGCCACTGATAACGGCGATCTCGCGGCGAATCTGCCGCGGAGACCGCCGTTATCGTGTACCAGACCGCGCACACTAAAGATCGATACCTCGGTTGTGGCAGCAGCTGCTGCCGTTACCGAGATATTAATCTTTAAAAAAAGGACGTACATCGTCGTGCGCAGGTCTGGAAGTGGTTATATTTTGGCAAAATGTTTTTTTCCTTTACAACTCCTTTAAATCTTTAGTCAACATACATATATCAAAAAATTAATTGCGCTCCCACCTAGAAAATGTAAAATTATCATACAAACTCAAGTGACCTTCAACAATAGTGTTCATACAAAAAACAATAACGTGTAAGTTCATAAATACTAAAGGGTTAACACTGAAGATTAATTCCAATAGATAAATATGAACGGACTCATGAATGGCAAAGTCCATATAAATTAAATGGGATAAGCTAAAAAATAATAGCACACACCTGTGCAAACTCAAAGTTGTGTGTCTGTGATGTGTGATCACCATGACAGCCACCTGTGGTGATCAATAAACATTTGTTTGCTAATTTGTTAAAAAAAAAGATTATCCAGGTGTGACGAAACAGTATCAGACCCCTGCCTTCTCACCAACTCGTGACAAAGGACTGACCAATTTCACACAGCGCTATCACTTACGTAACAATGCCACTCTCAGCTGCATCCTGCACACTAATTTTCCAGCTCACGGGCCTACAATCTAGATGCCAGCAGCCTGAAAGCGATTGTCACTGGGTTAAGTTAATTAAGCAATTAACCCTTTAACTGCCACCACCGATTTTTACAGAAGAGTCGTAAATTCCACAAGATTTGCAATACCAATTATGATTTTAGAATAAACGTCTGTAACACACACTGTCACCACCGACAGGTATATTATGAGGATTTATACAATACAGTAGCACTTTTTAGTTTGGATTGAAAGCCTTCGGCCCACTCCTCAGATGGGATAAAATGGCGGACCCTAATCCTGACAGACTTTTCACCTCTGTCTCAGATTAGTACTCCTGTCCCGCCATCTTCAGCCCACTAGGTCTTACTCTGAATAAGTCCTAGTAGTTTCAATTGATGATCCTGAATAGGCCAGGGGCCTGCAGTACCCCTTTTTGTGACTGTAGACATTACTTGAGGAAAATATTTGATGATGGACTACAGATCCCAGTGGTCCCGACTTGCAAATCCTGCACCCTCAGGCCGCATCGATTTGACACAAACTCTACAGTCTCTCCTCTGGCTTGAAACCCAGCTCCTGTTCCAGGACACCTTTCCATGACTGTGTCAGGAAAGGCTCCCTCCCAGCTCACCCTGGCGTGCCTCTTTCAGATCTCCACTGTGCTCCATTCACTGACTCCTGCCCTGAGTCCTTCCTGAAGGATTTACCTAGATGGGGGTGTTCCTCCTGCACGCAGTCTAGCACTCCATCCTTCATTTTACCCAGCCGACAACTCCCCCTCAGCAGGCTGACTGAGGGAATATATAGGAGGCCCGCTCCCTGCCAATCCTAGTTGGGGATTGGTCAGAGCTTCTACATACACCCCATGCCACTCCAGTACTCAGCCCTGCCCCCTTTCCAGAACATTATCCTCTGGAAATAGGGGAGGCGCCCAAGAGCTGAAGTACCTGCTGATGTCAGTCACCTGCTGCTACACTAAACCACTCCCCTGCCCTCAGATCAAAAACAAACAGGCCTAGCTCGTAGCATAGGCCGGTTTAAATTTACCTGCACTGGCAGCTAACATAAAAGCTGCACTCAGCACCTACCTAAAGGTAGAGGGTGCTACATACATAAAAGTTTACCACATAGTACAAAAATAAACTAAATTATCTAAAATGTTATTGGACAACATGTGGCTCCCCTCGAGGATATAGTACTGTTGCCTTATGAGTTTATGTGAAATCTCCATTGATAGCTGTACAATATTGTAATTATGAATATATCTCATTTAGGTGAAGTGAACTCCTGCGCTGTCTAGAGTGAGGGGACAATTGAAAAGTGGGGATACTGCTGCAAATAAAAAAGAGGTCTACCTCGATAGACAAAAAGTGATAATTGTAACAAGTGAAATATTTGCGCTGTAAAGTGTTATACAAATTAATGTGTGTGTGCATATAACCACATACATATACAAGTACAAAAAATGGGTGGGGAAAGTCCAAAAAAGGGGGAGTGACACTAATATACCAGTAAACAATATTGTTGAATAGTCATTAATCGAGGGCACAGTGCTGAAGAGGTCCAGGTACAACAAAATCCAACCATGTAGGGGTGCAGTTCATCAATACTTTATCCAATCAATAACGTTGTGAAGTGAAAAATGTTGAAAAACACAACAACAATAATAAAAAAAAAAAAAAAAAAAAAAAAAATATATATATATATATAAAAATAGAAATAAAAATAAA